>NW_026947496.1:53002500-53602500 GCF_034190915.1 Cavia porcellus
AGGCATGAACTTCGTAAGAGACTCAGAGACAATACAGTTGACCAGGGAGGACCATTAACTTAACTTGGGGTTTAATGCATATATGTGGGGTGCCAAAACTTAATCTTTTATATAATGGATCTGTAAGCTATTTCCTTGGAACAAGTAAGAGACAAAAAGTCTAAGCAACTAAGAATTTTATTTGTGCTTGTACTGATAAATACATTATATGAAAAATAATGGCCCTTTAAACTTGTATCTGTTTTTAAAATTAATTTTCAATTATAAATATCATACGGTTTCTCATATGAAAAAATATATATAAAGTATGAAATAAAAAACAGGTAATAGGGGAAATGGGAGGAAAAAGATATTGTAATACCGTGTGGATAACATATCTAAAAGTGTAACTTGAGTTAGTACAATTGTCTTACATGTTTTATATGTTCTTTGGCCTATTAGTCTGGCTTTCAATCTGTGTGTGTGATAATTAACTTTGTAAAGTCTTATAAGATACATAATGAATCTGATGCTGGAAAGATAAAATAATCTGGAGCAAAGAAGAAAAAGGAAGAGAATTGAAGTGTTTTGTGTACATGTTCCATTCCCCAACAGTGAGTGTAAACATTATGTACTGCAAAAATCCACTGATGAAGGGAAAAAATAGTAAAGGACATAGATATGCCTACAAGCATATAGTCATATATGAACATTTAAAACAGAAGTAATTTCAATTAATGTTAAATGTAAGGAAAACTAATAAGAAACAATCCCATGCATTTTATTGAAGAAGTTGTGAGACATTTTTATTTATTTTAATCATGCATTCTTTAAACTATTTTCCTTTAAAAATCATGTCTTTATGATGCATATCATAACTATATTGAGATTCTTTCTCACCACAGAAAGAATGGCTATCATCAAGACTACAAAACAATAAAGTGCTGGCAAGAATGTAGGGAAAAGGAATTCCATACTGCTGATGGAAATGTACAACAGCCTTTGTGGAAAGCAGGATGGAGGGGCCTCAAAAAAGTGCCAATGAACCACAATATGACCTAGCTATACCACTTTCTGGTACATACCTAAAGAGATTAAAGTCAGCATGCTATGGGGATAACTGCATGCCTGTGTTTATTGCAACACAATTCACAATAGCCAAGGTTGGGAATCAACTATGTGCTCATTAATAGATGTGAAGAGTGAAAATGTAACACACACACACACACACACACACACACACACACACACACACCACACTGGAGTGTTGTTCAGCTATAAACAAAATTATGCTCTTTTCAGGAAAATGGACGAAACTGGAGATCATCATGTTAAGAAAAATAAGCTAGACTAAAGAAAGCAAGTGTTTGGTTTTTTTCCCAATAGAATCTAAAAATGATGGCATGAAAGTAGAAGAGTGCTATTAGACAAGAGGTAGGAAATAGGGAGAGGTCAGAGGAGATCGCAAGGCAGGGTAACGTTGGAGACGGAAAAATAGTTATTATATCATTAAGGGGTCATGATATTGACATATTGACATGAATTTATTGAGGTGAAAAGGTATCTACTATAGACTATTGAGTGAAACAGCAGGTTACATTGGTAATGTTTTATTTTAAAAAATGAATTAAGGTATAGAGATATAAAGAAGTCATCTAGAATGGTGTTCACCTAACCTGTGTTGGAGTGGGATGCTGAGTACATTTTCTTTTTTTGTTGGAGTAGTTTTTGACTTGTACTATTATAAAATATTTCTACACAGAGAAAATGAAGAATTGCTCTAAGTATGTGAGGTGATAGATACGTTAATTAGCTTGATTGTAGCAATCATTTCACAACATTATATGTGTCTCAAAACATGATGTTGCACACCTTAAATTATGTGATTTTATTTGTCAATGATACTAAAAATTATGACTTTAGATAACTTTAAAAGATTAGTTTTCCAGGCTTCAAAACAGGTAGAAATTGTAGTATAACTCTAGTATGGCTTTTGAATGTGCTGCAAAGAATCCATTTTTAAAAATTTCTCTACCAAATTTTTGCATCTTTGTTCCTTCTGAATTTAAAAAAAAAATTATGTATTGTATTTAATAGCTTCCCTGGAATGTCCGGTTGTTATTTTCAGTTCTGAGAAATACTCTCTCTGTGGTTCTCTGTCTTGTTTTCAAACTCACCTGTTATGCTTAAAAATAATCCCTAGAGCTTTCTGTATAACTTGTAGATCAATAGATTATGCCTCAGATTGCTTGCTGGAGTAGAGATTAGCCTGTTCTGATGGATTTTGACTCAGACAATCTGAGAAGGAAACCCAAGATCCTGTATTTCCAACTCAGAATCTCAAGAGTTTTTATTTCTGAGTCAGAAATACAGAATCTTCCTAGGGTCAGACTAGGAAGCCATTGTAGTACCTTGTGCTTTGTTAGGACTTCCTGATGATTTTAGTGTTCAGCCTGGCTTGGGTGTTCAGGTGATAATTCCCATGAAATAGCATGTGTTATTGGGCAGATATCTGAGCTAGTGGTAGAAACTAGCCCGTAAGGAGTCTCTGACTCAGGGGAAACTCTGATCCCTTGTTGATATCTAAAGATTGTGCTCAGAGATGCAAGGAATGCAGAAAGGCACCCGGGCTTTGCAGGACCTTGAGGATTTTCTTTTGAAGGTGATTCTGAAAGGATGGCAGAGCAAAATGAAATCATCCTCTATGAGAATAAAGGAACCCATAGCATATGCAGTGATGGCGAACCTTTCAGAGGCCAGTGCCCAAACTGCAGCCCACACCCCACTTATTTATTACAAAGTGCCAGCACAGCAATTAAATCTGAATTCTGTGATTTTAGTTTAGAATAAACAACTCCTGCGTTAGTATCTTTTGTCTTAAGAGAATAACAAATAACATGCATGCCGCAAGTTCACCCCCAGTGACCTAGTGCATAGCATGTCGTGGAAGGAACCCTTGTCAATGCTATTACCTTGAGCAAGACTGAGGTGCCCAGGAGTCTGTTCAAGGTCAGGGTTTGCCATCACATATTCTAGGCAAGTCACTATCTCTCTTGGCCTTGGTTTCTCCACTATTGTCTCATCTCTTGGATTCATTGTGGTGATTACTTGGTTGTGTGTCTCCCAGATGTTTTCTTCTCTGTGTCTCTAGCACTTAGTACTAACCCTGGCACATAAACATGTACTGAATGAATGAATGAAGTTATTGAGTGTGCTTCTCTTCAGTGCTTGCTTTGAGTACTTGGCTCAGAGTGCTCTATAAATATTGTGGAAGGTACTCTATGTGCTGAAGGAAACAATGAAAAAACTTGTATGTTAGAGGTGTGACTAGTCACAAGTTTTCACCATCTGGAGAAGAAATGGATATTTTTAAAAAGCCCTTCTAGTAATTAAATACTAGGGAATCACATACCCAGAAATGTCCACATGTTCAAATGTTAGTTAAGAATATTTTTATCTGACCTATAAGCATTCCTTTATGTCTAGATTTTTTAGAATGCTGTATTTTCCAAAGCTGAGAGTCTCGTTCTTGAAGAAATTTTCCTACCAGCATGCATAGTAGATGTATTGTGAGAATATTTTGTAATAATAGGTAAAAAATCTAGCAAAGGGAAGTTTGTGTAGCTTTTATATTAAAAACTTTAAAAAGTTTTCTGTCTGTTATTTGGACTCGTTGCCTTCTGTGACAATATTAATTGAGAAAAGCTGAGAAACAGGGAATATTTGGTTTTAATGAAGTAAAATTAACGACTATATTTTGAATTGTCAGAGATGATTAGTATATCATATACAAAGAGAGGCTTCCAATCACGGCAAAAATTGCTCTTAATAATAATGCTAGACCACTGCAGAGTGTTGTCTTCTGTTGTGAGAAGTTGACATTTAATGCAAAGTTTCCAAAACTAAAATGTAGCGTGTCATTTATTTTTATTGCCAAAGGAAGAATAAAACATTAATATCCAAAGTTTTTCTATCACTATTATGAACAGCTTTCAGGCTCTGGGTGTCACACTTCTCCTTTAAGGGAATAGCACTCAGCTACAGCAGCCATGAGCTCACCAGGGTCAGGACCATAAACTGTATCACAGTTTAATGACACTGTAGTGCCAGTGGCAAAAAGGAGGCCACAGGTTTTTCTTCAGAGTTAAACTCAAGGCAGATCTGGTGGGACCCCATTTATCATCCTATGGCATGTGAGATGTAAGATTACTTTCATTAACAAACAGATAAAAAAACCATGATTGGATGACATCAGCAAGACGAATGAAACCTATATGTTAGTCCACATTGAACATTTTGTTGGATGCTCATCCACACTGTGAAGTATCATTAAGAATGAGTGTGGATAAAGTCCTTGGCTTGTGGGTTTTAGTGTTCATATATTACATGAATGTGGAGTGGCCTGCAGAACTGTGAACGGAAAACAAACAAACAAACAAACAAAAACAAAAACAAAAACAAAAAACAGTGAAAGTGAGATGAACTTACTTAGAAGAACCTCCCTTATCCTATTTCCTAGTTTCTGGGCATTTTTGTATTCATACTAACCCTGATGTTTGGTGTGCCTCCGTAACCCACCATCACCTCTGCACAGTCTAGGTCCATTTAACCTGGATTTGTTTCGGTGCTCTTAGTCTCTTTCCAAAATCGAAACTACCATTTCCCCATGTGATTAGCTGCTGAGACTATGTGTGTTCTTGGAATGCCTGTCCCAATAGGACCTGACGTGTACACCAGTGAATACTAGTCCTTAGGAAAAAAAGTTTCAAGATTACATATATATGGGAAATATTTTTCAGACTTTTCTGGAGATTATTTTTTAAAAATTTTATTTATTTAAATTTTTTTGGTCTTTTTCTTTAACAAATATTAGCTCTGACCTTCTCTGGGCAAGAAACCAGTTGAGTAGTTTAAACTGTCTCATATTTTTAAAAGTAGCTTGATAATTTAAAAAATTAATCATTAGGCTAGGACTTCAGTTGTTGGAATAAGGACATCATATGATTAGAGAAGTTTTCTCTGTCTCATCTCTTTTAGGAATTTTCTTTCTTGTTTTAGAAAACTTCATTTGAAAGGTACACATTTCCTATTGTCTTTAGATGTCTCACTGTGTAAGAAAGGGATCCAGTCCTTGACTATGCTTTGGGGAAGGGGGTGACATGAGGCTGAGCGGGCCAGACAAGGAGTTCTCTTCAATCAGGAGCAAGATAAGAAACATTTTGGACATGAAATTAACATTGTGGTTTATTACTAATGATGTCTATTAATAACCTTCAGTATGTCTTTTAAACACTTTTGCTAGGTATATCTGGTAGTGTAGGAAAAATAGAAAGTATTAAAATTGTAGAGAATTTATAGCACTGCAGAAAGTAATATTTTTCAGTGTAGGTAAATGTAATTTTCAATTCTAACAGCTACCCTATAAGGTTTATGTAAGCATCAAATGCATATAAATCTTTATAACTGGTCTGGTACCAATAAATATTTTCTATTAAAAATAACAGAAAGGTATAATTTCTATTCATATTTATTCGAGGCTGGGGCTCTACATATTTGAGCTGTGTTTATATCATCCTGATTAAGCATTTTGATAAAATAACCTCTTTTACCTTACATGCTTCCCAAATGGTCACAATGGTATGTTGTCAAAATGCTACTGAATTTTCTACTAAATAATAGACAATGTTTAGTTAATATTTATTGTATTTTAGGTTTTCTTCAGGATATGTAAACTTTTTTACATATCCATCACTTCATTCCTACAACCACCTTAAGAATTAAATACTGTATTACTCATTTCTCAGGTGAGGATGCTAAGAGTTAAATCAAAGTAAGTAGCAAAGATCATATACCAATGGTGGAAGACATTTAAGCATCTTATAAAATGAGCAAATTGTTATGGAAAGAACTTTAGGATCTGAAAACTATCTTCAGCAAATAAGAGTAATCAGGCATATAAACAGAGAGAATTTTGTTCTAGATGACAGGTATAGTGGTCAGATTCAGGTCTTTCTTGCAACCAGTGTATTTATTCAATATTATGGCATTGCATATACATTATAGTCTACAGAAAAAAAAAACTAAAAGCATTAAAAAACTAGCCACACCCGTGTATTTTCCATAATAGGATATAGAAATCTGAATGTTCCATTTTATAATATCTTTTGTTTACTATGATGGGAACTGTGTTAAATGGTCCCATCTCTGTTAAACAGGGTGGACTTAATTTTCATCTTAAATTTTATTTGTTCTATTGTACATATTTAAGGTATACAACATGATATTTTGATATGCGTATTGAAGTGGTTAATCTTTTTTTGGTGCTGGGGATTGAACTCATGACCTTGCACTTGCCAGGCGGGTGCTTGCTACTGAGCTAAATCCCTGGCCTAAAGTGGTTAATCTTCAATAAAATTAACATCTATTATCTTCATATAGTGCTTTCCCTTTTTGGTAAGAATTCTTGAAATTTACTCAGCAAATTTGCAGTACATAATATTATCAAACATAGTCCTCATATTATACTTTAAAGCTGTAGGTTTACTAATTGTACATATCAACAATCTTTTAACCTTCAACTTCATATCCTCCTTTCCTTTACCTATACCCCCATAACTTAAATTATATACCTTATTTCTATATTTAGTGCTTTATATTATACATTTGAGATCATGCAGTACTTTTCTTTCTGTATCTGACCTTTTTCACCCAGCAGTATGTCCTCCAGGTTACTCAGTTTTATTGCAAATGGTAGGATCTCTAGTTTAAGGGATGAATGATATTCTATAGCATGTGTGTGTTTGTGTACCAATTATAATACTGTAAGTTCTTTATCAGTTCATCTGTTCATGGACGCCTAGGTTGTATCCATATTTTAGCAGCTGTGAATAATGTCTCATTGGACAAGATAGTGCAGGTATTTCCTGAAGGTACCAACTTTATTTCATTTGGATACATCCTCAGCAGTTTTTTGGGTCATATGTTTAGTCATGGTTACTTGACAACTATACGTTTTGAGAAACATATTACCAGATGATTTTGTTGGAATTCACGCATATACTTACAGAAACTAAATAACTATAATGTCATTAGGTAACACCGTCTTATGGGGTCACTTCTGTATATGCAACCCATCATTGAAACATTGCTATAAAATGCATGACTAGTTTTTTTGAGGAAGCTCTCTATGGTTTACCATGATGGCTGTACCAACTTAAAATTTCCATCAGATCTATACAGGATTCTACTTTCTCTGTACCCTCACTGAAGTTTATCTGTTTTTTTTTTCTGGTGAAAATCATTCTAGAAGGTATGAGGTAACATCTCATTGTGGTTTTGATTTGCATTTCCTTGGTGATTAGTGATACAGAGTGGTTTTTTATATACTTGACCAATTTTATGTCTTTGAAGAAATTGCTGCTCAGGTCCTTTCTTCATTTAAAAAAATTTTTTTTATTTAAATAGAAAAACAAAACAAAATAAAACAGTAAAAGTAATACAGACTTTCAAAAAATAAACAGTAAGAAATCACTAGTTAACAGATTACATATTGTCATCTTAGAAATAGTTGTTCAGGTTACAAAGTTAAAGCATACAAAGTGGACATTCAAACAGTGAGACTGCAAACAGTTATGTTCAATGATCCAACAAAAACTTAGTAATATGGTTTTCTATCTTACACACTTAAATATACGTGCTATTATATCATTTAGAGCACTTTCTTTTCCTCTCTTTTTTACAATAAAAATTACACATTTTGGGTTTTATTACTCCCACAGTTCTTATTACTTTTTTTTGAAGAGAATAAAACCAAATGTGACAAAACAAAACAGAGTCAGTCAAATCAAAAGGATGGACATAGTATATGATGTGAAAACAGAATACCAGGTGAATTGCAAATAAATACATGAAAAAATGTTCATCATCATTAGTTATTAGAGAAATGTAAATTAAAACCACACTGAGAATTCATCTCACTCCTGAAAGAATGGCCAGGATCAAGAAAACTACCAACAACAAATGCTGAAGAGGCTGTGGGGAAGGAACTCTCCTGCACTGTTGGTGGGAGTGTAGACTGGTGCAACCATTGTGGAGGTCAGTCTGGAGATTTCCCCAAAAAGCTAGGATTGGAAGTCCCATTTGTTCCAGCTATTCCACTTCTAGGCATATTCCCAGAAGAACTGAAAACATCATACCACAGTGATATATGTACACCCATGTTTATAGCAGCACAATTCATAATAGCTTTTCCTCTTTTTAAAAAATTCAGCTTATTTAGTGTTTTTATGTATGATTTTCATTTGACTTTAATTGTATTGCTATTGAGTTTTATTAGCATCTTATGTATTTTGGATATTTACTTATCAGACATGGTTCTTTAATATTTTCCTCACATGTGTGCTATTTCTTCACTTTATTGGTGATTTCCTTGGTTGTGCAGAAGCTTTTAGTTTGATACAGTTGAACTTGTTTATTTTTGCTCTCAATATCTGAGTTTTTGGTGTGATATTTAAAAAAAATCACTGCTGAAACCAGTGCCCAGGAGGTTTCTTTCATGCTTTGTTTGATAAGTTTTATAGTTTTGGATTTTCCATTTGGGTCTTTATTTCATTTAGAGTTGATTTTTAGGTATGGTGTAAGATAAAGCTCCAGTTTTATTCTTCTATATGTGAACATTGAATGTTCTCAACCCCATTATTGAATACATGCTTTCAAAACTGGATTGCTTTGTAGCTCACCTAATAGAACAAGGAATAAATAATACTGAGTGATTTTCAAGGTTAGTTTATAAAAGATGGTGTGGTTTCTGTGTGCTTCTTGCTCCTTCTAAGGTCTCTGACCTTTGGAACACAGAAATACATGGCATTGAAGCCCAGGTAACAGGCAAAAGCCTTGGGTGGGCATCCCAGCTGACATGCCAACAAAAATTCTTAGGAAACAGTAAGATAAGTTGCCTTTGATTAATTTCATCCCCATTTTGACTTTGGCTTCTGATACTTCAGAACTCATGCAATAGAGACAGCCATCTCTTTTGTGATTTTTCATAGTTCCGGGAACACAGCAAATGTTTGGTTAGGCCCATAAGTTTTAGTACATGTAATCATAGTATGAGAAATATATTTTGGCACCAGAAGTGGGGACATACTATAACAAAAATCTAAAACATGTGTAACTGGCTTTGGGACTAAAAGGCAGGTGAAATTGGAAGGCCTGAAGACACTGACAGTGAAGACATGATGTCTGTAAGGAGGATGCAGTAGGGGGATAAAGATCGTGCAAGTCTGATCACCATCAAAGAGGCCATTGTTGAGGTCTTGAGACAAAGTGAAGAAAATGGTACCATAAACTGAAGGACAAGGATACTTGTCATCAGCACTATCATCTGTAATAATGTGGAAATTAAGATGTGTACATCATGAACTTGTTCACATTTCAAGTGAAATTTAGAGAAAACACAGAGGAGCCAAGTCTCATCCAGTTTAAAAATAAACTCGCCTCCCTTTCCAGAGTCTCTGAGATTCTCAAATTAGAAAATATTTTCTAAGTAAAGAGCACGTTCAGGTTATTGTCAGAAAAATATTTCATAAAAATAAAATCAAGAGTGCAATGATACCCTTTAGTGAAGTCTTAGAGAGGGTTAAAGTGACCTCTCAAAAGAAATAATAAGGCTTTTAAGAGTTCTGAAGGCATTGTCATATCAGATTTACAGGGAGCCTAAAGTAGAGAAAAGCTCATCTGCGTATGATTTGTGTATATGGCTTTTTGTCTAATATAATATGAATTCATTTGTAAGAAGCACATGAAGTTTCTAAAATAATTACATGAGGTCTCTGCCACACATGGTGGTGCAGACCTGTAATCCCAGCACTTGTGAGGCTAAGGAAGGAGGATCACTATGAGTTCAAGGCTAGCCTGGGCTGCAAAGTGAGTTTAAGATCAGCCCAAATTACAGAGAAATGCTGTCTCAAGAGAAGAAAAAAGAAAAAAAAAAAAGGAAAAAAAATCAGAAGGAAAGTGACAGAGACAGTACAGAGTGGATCCTAAGGGAAGGAAGCTGAGAAGACTACTCAGCTGTTATTATGGGCTACATTTTTGTGAAAAAATAAATCTAACACACAGGTTGGAACCAAGTGCTACGGTGAAAAATCCCGAGTATTAAACTCGAATCAATGGGATGGCACTGCATACCTGTTTGAACTTTAGAGTTCCTATGGAAGAGTAAAGGCAGTGTGTCACTGCCATATGTCTGTTTCATAAAGAGGACCACCATTATGTGTATTTCATGTTGTCCCATTATTGAGAGTTGCGTATGTTCAGAGTAGATAACTTTTCTGATTAGTTCACAGTCTTTAGATGGAGAGGAGTATAGTTAAGGGGCTATAGTTAAAGAAGTGCATCTGAGAAGTCTCACATACTCCTGGACCTGATTCAAATGACAGGATCTGGACTTTGAGCTGATTCTGTAATGAAACTTTAGGGTTTTAAGAGAGGAATGTTGCATTTTGCATGTGCTAGGGTTGTGAATTATTGTGGCCTGAAGCAAACCGTGGCAGATTGGATTTCCAAAGTTGTCCATACAAATATACATCCCATCTTGCATGCTATTCTTACAATGTGATAATGACATTTCCTCATTCCCTCATCTTGAAATTGGATAGAACTTGGTGACTGTCTTGGGCTATAGAATACAGTGAGGTGACAGTGCATTACTTCTAAAGTTAGTACATCAAAGGAGGTGACTTTTGCCTAGCTCAGGCTCTTCTTGGGATGAACACCTGTGGAATACAACCATTACGTTCAGAGGAATCCCAGACTATGTGTACATGGTCCAGTAGAATTTTTAACTACCTTCTCAGCCACTTGCTATCAAATTCATGAGTGCTGTGAGTGGATAAAAGTTTAGATTATCCTAGATTTCCTCCTTCAAGGAATCTAAGGCTTCCATCCCAGGCCTCAGATATCATGAAACCCATGTATTTCACCCAGGGCTCTGTCCTAATTCCTGATCCGCAGACTGAGCCAAACTGCTGGTTGCCTTATGTTACTAAGTTTTGGTATAGTTTGTTATTCAAATGTAATTAGTAACTGGAGCTCTATTATTCAGTTAGAAAGAATCTTGAACATTCAATTATATCAGTATTATTTGATTATTAATGGTAGAAAGGAGGTTATTTTGGCTACATGTAACAAAAACTTGATGCACACTAGTTTAAAACAATGAAAATTCTTATTTCATTAATAAGGCACCATAAAATTGGAGTCCAGCTTTCTTGTGGTTCAGTGAAATCACTGATGAACACAGGTTCTTTAAGTTCATAAAACCATTCCCAGAGCCAAATTCATTAAGTACGTTTTCTGTTCTCAGAAACAACTTTTATCAGTCTGGGAGCAAGATGTTTTTGAAACTTCAGTGTCTTTTAGACAGTTAAACAATAGACAAAAGAAAGAGACTTTCTGAGTGATTTTCTGTGATTCTCTTTGGAGTAGGGACTTTGCTTAGAAACAACTCTCCTTCTTAGAAACAACTCACCTTCTCAAGAGATTTCCATTCAGGTCCCCTTGCCAGCTGAATATTCTTCCTGATTATTAAAATGAAATTATGATTAGTTTAGTTAGTTGAGGTGGGATTGATGTATACCAAGACTGAGTGTTGAATGCAGAGAGGAAAAACAGTATTTCCTTAGACATAAATATACAATTAATTAATTTTCTGAGATAAAGGAATTAAGAACACAGAGGTTGAGTTTAGGCTGATGTTGGTATCCTCATCTGTAAAGTATAACTAGTATGTCTCAACTTGGCAAGAAGTTGTAAAATGAAATGTGTTTGAATAAGTATGTGTCTAGTAGTGTGCTTGGCTTTTTGAAAGTACTCAATAAATGATTATTGTTACTGCTAGTTTTTTAAATTTAAAAATACTTATAAAATGTCCTAAGACTTTTAAGTGCTACTTGGACATATGTTTGTTTGTCAAATTTCTTTGTTGTTGACTGCAGCTGTGATGACATGTAACATTCTACTAACAAAAGAAAATAATTTTGTAGTGGTTATATACTGAAAGCACCAGTCTGGCATAAGATTAAATCTATGACTTACATGTTTTATATTCAAACTGTTATATTCAGCTTACAATACAATGAAGATATTTCATTCTCCAAATGTATATGACCTAACAATATACTACAGTGTATAATTTAATCTCAGTAAAATAGGAAAGCATTTTATGGCGTATATCTAATTTACTGTTATTTTATTACTTATACATATGATATATATTTATTTCTAAAACAAGTATATCTCTTTGGCTACCTTTTTTATTTTCTTAAGTTATAAGCAGTATATTACTCATGAATGACAGAGTCTGTCAGTTATTTATCTTTCTCAAGTATCTAAAAGTGAATGAAGCTTGAATTGAGCAAGGCAGAATCATAAATTAAAAAGTGAATTTGCTGAGAAAAGTTGGAAAAAGGTTTGAATATAAAATTAAAGTACATTTTAACCATAAAATGTCACTGTCAAAGTGGCATGAACCCAAATATGAATTAGAATTGGACTGATTTGTATTTTTATCTGCACTAAAGAATTATTTTGAAATTATTGATCTTGACCAGCTTAAATCTGTATTTTTTAATAACATGTCAATCAGATACAAAGATGTTGAGAGACAATTTAATCCAGGGCACTTATTTGTCAATAAAATGTGTGCTCTACTGTTTTTTTTCTCAGTTGAATTGTTTTATCATGTCAATATTTCATAAGATTATATGACTGACTAATGGGAGTAGCTATTACCACTGTTGATGGACTTTGAAAATAGCAATCTGTATTTTATGGACCAGAAAGGGACAAAACTTTTACCTTTGACCTTATTGAGCATAAAAGTAAGTTAATGTAAATGAAATTTACTTCTTTGCAATTAACTTCTAACAACCTCAGGAATAAATGTTAAAATAGGTAATCCTTTTGGGATATGTAGCAATATTTTATATATCACAAAAGAATTTTCAAGAGGCAATTTGGGGAACAAAGTTATGTAAGGAAGCTAGAAAAACATACAATGGCCATTTTTGCCTGCATCTTTTTCTTGTTATAATCACAACTTTGTTTGTGGAGTTCAAAGATACAAACTCCTTCTAGTCTTTTTTTTCCATGTATACATTTCTTTACCAATACAGTATGCTATATACTGTTCCATAAGCTGATCTTTCAACAAAAAAGATTTGTACTTTGTGTTCTATATATATACACTTTGTGAGGAAAATAATAAGCTAAAACAATTCATTTTACAATGTAATTTTCTCTAATGCCGTGCTTCTTGTATTTATTCACTTGAGGATGTAGCTTATAGCAACAGCTAATTTACTTGTATAAAATATTCTGTGTTCCTTCAGTGTTTTAAAAGCACTGATTTATTGGTTGTCAAATATTTGACAAGTTATAGTTGAGTATGCTTTTATTATAAAGATCTTTTCCTGCAAGGTAGCTATAACACAAAATTCAAATATCTTAATCAGATTTCCATCTGTAAAACACGTCTAACAGCTAGATTTAGGCCATGCCCATGCCTACTTCTGTAAGTATTTTTGGCAGCTGTATGTAATCAGCTTCCAAAATGGTGGCCACTGGTTCTTGCTTCCTGGTATTTACATCCTTGTGTAATTCTGTCATGTACTGATTATAGTTTACCTTTAAACCAATAGCATTTTTGGATTAGTGGCTTCCCAGGCTCAGCTAGCAGAGGAATTGAAGTTTGCTTCCACCTTCTCCTCTTTTGGGTTCTTACTCTTGACAAAGTCAACTGCCATGTCAGGAGGACATGAAGAATGTCTGTGAAGGGATCCATATGTCAAAAATCCAAGGGGTTTGGCTAATGGCTGAGTGAGCCACTTGGAAATGAATCCTGGGGCTCTAATGAAGCCTTTCTCAGAATATGAATAAGAGTTTTACATAATTTTTATGATTAAGGAGACATGACATAGACAAAGAGAAAACTATCATAAATTCTCCCCCATTTTCTTCAATCTTTTGTCCTCATGGCAGATTACAAAATAGTTCTATATATATCCTGCCATAGTCCTACAACTATATAAAATTAGCATAGAAAAATAATAATTCTGTCTTTTTTACAAGTATGAAACATACTCTGAATTTTATTCTGCAATATATTATTTATAAAACAGTATTTATTTAGGTCTAATTCTTTATATTCAAAAACTGGTTAATAGTCCATAGTAGGGATTGGCCAGCTGTGTTTTGTGGGATAATTTTGTCCAGTTGCCTGTTTTTTATAAGATATTCACACTTTTAAATGCTTAAGGTAAAACTAAAAGAATATTTCTTAAGTGAAAATATGGAGTTAAAGTTGTAGTATCCATAAATAAAGTCTTATTGAAACATGGCCATGTTAATTTGTTTATATGAAAGAAATGTAATAGCTTAAAAGACATAAAATGTTTTCTGTCTGGCTCTTTACAAAATATGTTTTCCAACTCCTGATTTATGTAGCAGTGTTAGCCAATAGCAATACAATGAAAAGCACAGGTATGATTATAAATTATCTAGTGGCTACATAAGAGAGTAAAAAGGAAATAGGAAAAAATAAGTTTATCTCACATTGAGATAAGGTCTTTCTATATCTATGTATTTCAGGCTTTTTAAAATCATGAATGGATGTTAGAATTTGTCAAAGGCCTTTTCTGCACTTATTGAGATAATCATATTATTTTTGCCTTTGCATCTATTCATGTGGTGTGTTTTTATTGATTTGCATATGTTGAACCATCCTAGCATCCCTGGGATGAAGCCTACTTGATCTTGGTGTATGACTTTTTTTGATGATTTGTCATATTCTGTTTTCCAGGACAGTATCTTCTTGAAGATTTTTGTGTCTGTATTCACTAAAGAGATTGACTTGCAGTTTCCTTTTTCAGTTGGGTTCTTGTCTGGTTTTGGAATCACGGTAGTAATAACATCCAGAGTGCTGAGAGTGCTTTCTTTCAACTTCCTTAAATAATTTGAGGAGTATTAGATCATCTGTGGAATCCTTGTAGAATTCAGTGGTGAATCTATTGTGTCCTGGACTTTTCTTAGTTGGTAGGTTTTTTGCTACTGCTTTAATTTCATTGCATATCACTGGATTATTCAGTGCTTTTATATCTTCTTGGTTTGGTTTTGGTTATTCCTACGTATCTAGGAATCTATCCATTTTCTTTGAATGCTCAATTACAGGGTTTTGACATAATTACTAATACTCTTAGCTTTGGTAGTGTCCCTTATGACTTTGCCTTTTTCATTTCCAATTGCATTAATTTGGGTCTTTTCTTTCTGTGGTAAGGTTGACTAAGGTTTGTTTATGTTGTTTATTATTTTAAAGAACCATTTCTTTGATTCATTGATTTCAAATTGTTTTGTTTTAGTCTCAATTCCATTAATTTCTACTCTGATATTTATAACCTCCTTCCTTATTGTAGCTTTGGATTTGGATTGTTCATGTTTTTCTAGGAGTTTGAGGTGGGTGGTTAGATGACTTATCTGAGATTCCTCTTTTTTAAATGTATGCATTCACAATTACAACTTCCCTCTTAGAAATGCTTTAGTTGGTTATTTCTGTGATTTAGGTTATTGTTTTGTGTTGTAATAGTGTTATTGTTTGATTTTAGGAACAAATTTCCTCCTTTATTTCTTCTGTGACTCATTGATTACCTGAGAGTATATTGTTTAATTTTTATGTGTTTGCATACTTTAGTTATCAATTCTTAGTTTAATTTCACCATTATCTAATAAAATGCATGGTATAATTTCAGTTGTTTTGTGTTTACTTAAGCATGCTTTATGGGCTTCTATGTGATCTATTATGGCAAAACTTTCATGTGCTGCTGAGAAAAATATGTATTTTATTGTTGGGTGGAGCACTACAGAAAACCATTCAGTCCACTTGTTCAAAGGCATATTTCAACTCTGATAGCCTTGGTTGCTTTGTCTGTTTGTGATACTGGGGTTCTGAGAGCCCTTACTATGATTCTTTTGATGATTGTCTGATCTTTTGTGTCCAATAGTGTTTGCTTTATGAAGTTGGTTGTGCTAGTGTTCAGTTCATATATATTTATATATGTTATCTCTTCTTGTTAAATTGTCCTTTTGCCAATATATGTAGTGACCTTTGTGTAACTTTGGATCCGTTTTGGCTTGAAGTCTATTTTATCTGATAATCAATATATCTATCCCTGATTGTGTTTGGGCTATCATTGCATGGAACATTGTTTTTACCCTTTGATTTTTAGCCTATGAATTTCTTTTGTATTAGATGTGTTTCTTGTAGATAGGATACTATTGGGTTTTCTTTTTTGATATGATCTGCTGATCTTTTGATAGGGGGTTATGATCATTCACATTGAGAGTTATTATTGAAAAAAATTGACTTATTCCTGCCATTGCATTATTTTCCTGCTGCTATTATCACTTTTGTTCCCTCTGTTTAATTGCTTATCCTGTCTGGTAGAGTCATTCTATCAGACTTTTTGGCATTGTTAGCTTTATTTTCTTTTCTGTGATATCCTTGAGAGTTTTGGGGGATAAGAAAGAAGTGACATTCATAGTAAAACATATGCTGTTTTTACAATTTACAAGAGCTGTGGGCTTTTCTTGGGGCTATTGCTGTTGGCCCAGCCTGTTGTTTCTTCCAAGAGTTACGGACCTCCTTTGGGTTTAACTTGTGTTAGTAGAGACAGGTACTCCTCCTGATGAGCCAGAGTCTGCTTTTTTTCTTTTCTCTGTATTATGCTCATTTCTTTAGTTTTTCCATGGTTTCCAGTTTTCTTGTCAGTTCCCTCCTGATCCTAGGGATCTATTTCTGTTTTTCTTTTCATTAAGTTGTTATTTTCAATGTGTTTCCATTCCAAGTCCCAGAGAGGCTGTATTTTTTACTGCTCTTCTCTTCTCTACAATTTTTAATCCACTATATAAGATCTTTTTTTTATAAAATCTCTAATTCCACTTCTTCAGAAGTGAAACAGGCTCTGCCTTAATGACATAGTCATTCTGCAAAAGTTCCTTCCTGCTACAATCACATTTTGCATTGGAATTGTAACAGGAATTGGAGAGAGAGAACTAACATTTAGTTCATTTTATGCTTCCTGTAGTCTCCAAAATTCATGTCCTTTTTAGATGCAAGATACATTCTTTCCATCTCAGTAATGCACAGTTTTAACTTGTTCCATTATCAGTTCAAAATTCTAAAGTGTGAAGTCTTACCTAATCATTATCAAAGTCAGAGTAAGACTCAAGATTCTTTCTGAAATACCTTGTTGTTCAGTTGTAAACGTGAAATAAAATGTTATACCTCTAAAATACAGCAAGAGGACAAATCACATTAAACTTTAAGTCTTGATAATAATTTTATCATCTTTGAGTCCAGTGGGACAGTAGTCCTGTCCCCATGGCTCTAGGCAGTGACTACTTCATTTATTTGTTTGGCATTGCCCTCATAGAATTTGCAATGGCCCTCTGCCTCAATCCTGTGGCTCTCTGGGGTCTCCTCTGAAATCTGAGTGGAGACAGGGATGTTCCCACAGCTTTGCTGTGTACAGCCACATCAGTGGGGAGGTGGCTAAGAAGCAAAGCAATGGAGTAAGAGGAAATGGGGCCCATGATGCGATGAGGCAGGAGTAGTCATCCCTTAAAGTTTTTCACCACCAAAGCATTGAAATCCAGTCCATGATGGGAAAGGCAGCTCTCATAATTTCTAAAATGCGTTTGGAGTTATTTTCCATTGTTTGGAACAAAAAGTCTTCTCTTCTGTTTAGATGGCTAACTTCTGAATTTACTTGATGAAGAGAATCTGGCTCCCACTCAAATGGTTGATCCATATTGACTAATCTCCTTATCAAATCTGTCCAACTGTTTTGTGTTTACTTTTGTGAAGGCTTTCTCTATTCTTCTAGTATAAATATCTTTAGAATTATCCCAGTTTTATAGTTCTGCTTCTCTTTTGATTAATAATTCATCTATCATTTCTCTCTTTTCACATTTTATTATAAACAGTCAAGAGAAAGCTTGCTTCACCTCTAACACTCTGCTTAAAAATTTACTCAACCAAATATCTAATTTTGTTGTGTATAAATTCTGTCTTCCATAAAACTCTTAAATAGAATGTAATTGAGCCACTTTCTTTAACCCCTATTATGAGGATTATCTGTCCTATTCATCTAATAACATATTTTCATTTTTCATTTTCATTCTGTGTCTTCATCAGAATCATAAGTCATACATTTTCAGCCTGGAGACAGATAACTGGAGTCTACATGAGAAGCAGAGAGGACATGTTTTCTTAATCATTAGATATAAATAAAATCTAAATCAGTTTATGGTTTCAAGCTATAGCTCAAAAGAATGTAAACTTCTCTGTTAAGGTCAAAGGCTCTTATAAACTCCAGGCCATGAAGGTTTGGGGAAACACTATAAAGAATAAAAACAAACTAAATGGAAACATTCTACCTTGAAGTACACAGGAGCCTTTTTCTGTGAAGTTGGTGATGGCCCATTTTCCTTGTGAAAGAACAATAATCCCAGAGAAATAAATATTTCTTGAACACCCATTTAATCATATAAATGTAGCCTGAGCCTTAATTCATTGCAGAAGCCATTTTGGTCCTTGCCCACCTTCATGCTTGAAAGTATATATTTTCTGTAGTGCACTGAAAACCTATCATTCAACAATAAACTCTACCTGCACGTGGTCTGACTGCTCACAAGTCTTGTCTGAAATCTTTGTCAAAGACACAAAGAATCCAGACATATTACTGGTTTCTCTTGGGTGTTAGAACTTTATAGCATTAAAACTTAGCTTCTTGATGACATTTACTGTCCTGTTTTTACCAATATGCTACTCAGGAACATGTAGGTCTTCTCTAAAAAGATTGAAGTTTTCTCTGCAACTTCCCTCTTTTCTTTTGGGCCTACAGTAGAATTTTCATAATTGTCCATTCATGTCAATATAGCTTGTGTTTTTTTTTTTTTTTAGCTTGAACCTCAAAACTCTTCCAGAGTCTGCTTTTACCCAGTTCCAAAGTTGTTTTCACATTTTGTGTATTTGTTACAATAACTTCTTAGTACAAAATCTGTATTATCTGGGTCTCCAGAGAAATGATAATAATACATAGGAGATGTGTGAAGTGTATATGTGTGTGATGGAAATTGACTTGCATGATTCTAGAGGGTGGAAAATTCCATGATCTATCATCTGAAGAACCAGGGAATTGCCAAATCTGAAGGCCTGAGAACTGTTGGTGGTGATGAGGGAAAGAGGTAGCTTAAGTGTGAATCTAGCGTGAAGGTCCAAGGGTGAGACGTGCTGTGGTTTAAAAGCAGAAGATGAATGTCCCACTGTCGCAGAAAATACCACTCTCCACCCCTGTCACCAGCATACTTTAATTTATTAGTTGCCCAGGTAATAATAGTTCCTGTTCCAGTTCTAGTTGCTTTTGGTCTGCTAGAATTGGCTAATCACTATGATGCACATTGTATAAACCAATCCCCAACTGACAAGGCATTCTGCCTCTGTACTTCCTGCTTGCTGATTCTATGTAAGCCCTAGAACACCAGAGATCAGGGCCTGATACTCTGGGAATGTTCCTGATGAGTGCCTGTTCATGTAAATGAATCTGCCTCCAAATTCCGGGTATTATTTCAGCTTTTTGCTTGCCATTGCACCAGCTGAAAGAAAAGGAGAAAATTTATCTTTCCTCACCCTTTTGTTCTATGTGGGCGCTTAATAGATTAGGAAATACCCACCCATATTGGGTGATAGGTGGTTTTTACTCATTATTCAAGTGTTAATCTCTTCCAGCAGTATAATTTGGTGAAGTTACCATATGAAATTTGCCATCACAGTAACAAATTGCATTAGTAAACAGAGTATGCTTTAGAATGCTGACATGACTTGGCTCTTGAAGCCCCCCCCCCCCCGCCCCATTCTGTATCAAAGTTTCGGTCCCCTAGTGGTGCTATTTGGAAGTGGTGGAACCTTTGAGAGCAGAGGCTTAGCAGGAAGTCCCTGGCTCATTGGGGACATGCTCTCCAAGGAGTTAGTAAGATCCTGGATTTTCTTTTTTCCTCTTTTTTCTTCTTAGCAATGAAGTAATTGTTTTTCTCTACTAGGCTTTCATGATATGATGTGTTACTTTGCTTATGGTCCCAGAATGTGGGCCAACTGAGCATCAGTTTGGGCCTCTAAAACTATTAGCAAAATACTTGATTTCTTTTAATGAGTTGATTATCTCAGATATTTTGTTACAGTAATGAAAAGCTGACTAATGCAAATGTATGACATTTTTCAAAGACTTTCAAATCTATGATTTCTCATTATGTTTTGACAACCCCTAAATATCTGAGATAATCAGGATCATTTTTATTGTTATCTTCTGATTAAAATGACAGAAACTTAGATAAGTTTAATTGACCTCCCTGAAAACACCAGGTAGCTAAAAAACTTAGAACCAAGATTTAGAATAAGTCCTGGATTATAGTAAAATGTTCCCTGTAACATGTTATATAGTTCATTTGTTAATTTATTCAAAATATTTATTAACTATATGTGAAACACTGTGCTGATTCCCAAAGTTTCATAGTGAATATGTTCAATGGTTTCTTGCCCCAGCCAAAGCCTGAGGGATAAAACATAGCAAATCAGTGAAGCACCTGTACAAAAGAAACATAATTCAATTGCTTTAAGCATGCTTGAGTCCCTGTTTCACTGAGAAGAAGTCCTTCATCTTATTAGAGGGATTGTGATCAAGTGATGATAAAATAAGACAAGGACTCACAATGATCTCCAGTTGCCTCTGAATGAACCACTTAAAGCCTCAAGCACTTTAAATTGTTGAGGCATTTAGCTACTTTCAGGGTTGCATGATCAGATGTACTTAAGGGATTTCAGAGGTTTAGACTTGTTGCTTGACCGTTTGCTGTTCCAGTTCCAAGCCTCACCAGTACAGATGATGATAAAACTGCAAATATAGTTCTTGTACTATGTGAGAAAGCCATATAATTTCTCCATGAAATACATAGGCTTAGAATTCTAATACTATGTGTGACATTAATCTTTCAGTTGGCATTTGGAAGATAAAAGGACTGAATTTTAACACACATGGAAACCTAGAACTATCTTCCTAATAAGTAGAATCAGGATACGTATGTGCATGAGTGTGTAATGGTGAGTGGAGGTAGAATTACTTTAAATATGATGTGCTCAATAAAAATATTTTAATTTCATGAACCTATTTTAGGTGAGTATTTTCAGTTGCATGGCTAACCCACCCCGAAGTTTGGCTATAGGGGGGGCTATTATGACTATGAATCACAACTGTTAGCATAACTGGATTAAGAGACTCAACAATTAGAAAAGCGAACTTCTGGGTTATGTCTAGGGGTGTTTCCAGAGATGATCAGTTTGCAGACTAGCAGACTGAGGAGGGAAGACACATTCTGATTGTGTGTGGTACCATCCAATAGACTGGTAACCTGGATGGCACGTAAGGGAAGAAGAGGGAAGCTGACCTGCCTTTGAAAAACTCCATTCTGCTCGAGTGGGCACATCTTTCATGACTGTTGTTGCTTGTGAACATCAGATTTCAGTTTCTTCAGTCTTTTGATGTGGACTCAGACCAGTTATTCTTCAGAGAGTTTTCAGACCTTTAGACTCAGACTGGCACAGCATCCTCTAATCCTTTTTTGAGGCTTCTAGGTTCTTTAACTGAACAGCATCCTTTGGCTTTCCAGCATGCAGACAACCATGGTGAGGTGCCTTGCCTCTGATCCTGTAATCCTGTCTAATAAATCCCCTCATAAATATATATATATATGTATATATATACATATATATATATTTCCTACTGATCTTGTTACTCTAGAAAATTTAATAAGTAGGTTGAGCTTTGTGGATCAGTCATATTATGTTTGGTTTGGCCACTGAGATTTGTTAGAAGTAGGTGTAAGATTGGAACAGAGGAGGCAACATCCCTGTGATTTGCTTGGATGAGATGGAGGCTGTCCTCTTCTTCAATTGCAGTTCCTTTAGAAACCACTCTTTCCCTATAACCATAGTTCAGAGTTTCCCGTAGTTACTAACTTTGGTGCACGTTCCCATTTTTCATTGATTTCTGTGAATTTTGTCTACATCTTTGTAAATAATTCTTTGTCAGATACTCCTAGCTTCCCTTTGGTGTAGCACGTATTTTCAGCTGTCTTGCCAGAAACTTATCTGTATACCTCTTTTTTCATGGGAAGTAATTATGTATTTTTATTTTTAAACCTTTATAATTAGCAGACCATCATTATGCTCTTGCTGAGCATTTTTGCAGGAGATTTTGGATTCATATCCAAGTATGTCTAGATATTCTTAAACTCCTAGAGTAAGTGTATGATATTAGATATGTTCGTTTCAAAATATCCTTTCTGTGTAGGGGAATTATCAAAAATACTGAGAAAGGGCAATGACCTTTTGTTAAGACATCTCATTAAAATGTTTTATATTTTACCTGTTTTTTCCTCATTAAACAATATACATTATTTATTAACAGGGACATTCACAGGGGCAAGCAGCAAATTGGCCAATTGACCTTTACATTAAACTTATAATGCAAAATCTGTAATAAATATGTTCAACTGCTGTGCATTTCTTCTATTCATGCATTCAAACTTTAGTAGAACCCAGAAGAGATCTGTGTATCCATCATCCCTTTCTGACTTAGATTTATAACACCCAAATCTAAGATGATTCCCAAGTCTAAGAGAATTCATATATGTATACGTGTGTGTATTTTAAGTTTATATTTCCCGATAAAGAATTCTACACTTTATCTACAATGTCATCCTAAATATACTAAGTAAAAATTATCTGGTTATTTTACTTTCTGCTTAAGTGTCTCCAAATATTCTAATTAACTAACTCATACAGTCACACAAGGTTATTGGGAATCCACTACCCATCTTTTTTCCATTACCTCTTGATTACTTCCCATTTTTATTTTATTGCCCTGTACTGCTGTAGCCATGGCAAACTTCTTTAGTGACAGAAAACTCTATGCCCTTGCCCCTGTAACACATGATTTCACATGCTACATTTAACTAACAGAACTTCAAAATCCATGAAGAAAAACCTGGCAGAAATGAAAGGAGAAATAGACAGCTCCCCATTGTAGTTGGAAATTTCAGCACTCTTTGTCAAGTAATTGGTAGAACTAATAGAAAATCAGCAAGGTTATAGAAGACCTGAACAACACAACACTACCAACCACTTAACATCAAGTTGTCAATTGCAGTACCCTCTATCAAAACCCAAAAACCAACAGGAAAACATTTCTTTTTCAAGAGTACATGAAACAATCTCAAGTAAGATCATATCCTGGGTCATAAAACAAACCTTGACACATTCAAAGTAATTGAATCCACATACATATGCCCATAATGTATTAAAATAGCCCCTCCAAATCCTTAGAAACTAAACAGTGTATTTCTGAATAATCCATAGGTCAAGGAGAAAACTCTATCAGAAATTCAAATATATTTTCAACTAGACAAAAATAAGAAGCAGATAAAATATGTGTGTTACAGTTATGCAGTAACCAAGTAACTTATTTCATGAGAGCTATTGTAGATAATAAATTTGGGGGTTTCTTTTTTACTTTTTCATTTATAACATCAAATGCTTATGTTAGAAAAGAAGAAAGTTCTCAACTAAATAATCTAAGCTTACCCCTTAAAGAACTCCTTTGGAAAAAAAGATTGAAATTAAAACAAGCAGGAAGAAGGATAGAAGGAAATCATTGAAATTTAAAATAAGAAATAGTGGCATTCAATAAACTAAAACTGATTTTTTGAAAATATTAAATTGATAAGCCTTTAGCAAGACTGACAAAAAAGAGAAAAGACAATTCTTAATTTCAGAAATAAAAAAATGTAGCACTAAGGACATTAAAAAGATAGTAAAACAATAGCATGAACAACTCAAACCATATAAGTCAACTATGTAACAGATCCTCTCCCTCTCGCCTCCAGAACAACAAAGCTTCCATAATATGAAATAGATAACTTGAATAGGCCTGTACAATTAATGAAATTGAATCAATCATTGAACACTTTCTGAAACAGCATTCTTCAGACCCAAATAATTTCACTAGCTAGTAATAATACCACACATTGAAAGAATAAATAATAGCAATTCTTTTTTTTTTTTTTTTTTTTGTACCGGGGATCAAATTCACGACCTCACACTTATGCAATTATTCTCAATATTGCCTAGAAAAAAGAAGAGAAGTGCTCTAAAACACATTTCATGATTATGCAATTACCTTACTAGCTAAAAATATAGAACCAAACAAACTAAAATAACAACAACAACAAAACAATGAGTCTGTCAATGACATAGGTTGTATGACCAACAAAAATTATTCACTTCCTACATACTATAAATGAAAAGTAAAAAAGAAACCCCCAAATTTATTATCTACAATAGCTCTCATGAAATAAGTTACTTGGTTAGAAATTAGTCAAAACATCTTTAGGATTTATATGCTGAAGAGTATAAAATACTAATGAAAGAAACTAAAGATTAACTATAGAAATGTATCTTGTGTGTATGTATTGGAAGACTCAGAGTCAATATTGTATTCCAAATCCAAAGAAAAATTGTTAATTATATCACAATTTATTTTCATATTCAATACAATGCCATCTGAACTCCTAGCATGATTATTTCTTACAAATTGAAAAGCTGATTCTAAAAATTTAAGAATGCCAAAAGACAAGGGAGAGCCAAAAACAATTTTAGAAAAAGATGGAAGAATCCTTTAGTCAATTTTAGAACTTACTGTATAGCTGCAACAATTAAGCAAATGTTATTGTCACTGGGATCATATACAGATGAGTGAAATAAAACAGATTTCAGAGATAGATGAACAAGTATGTCAGTTGATCTTTTGAAAGACGCAGAAACAGTTCTTTGGCAAAAAGTCTTTTCAGTAAATGACATTGGAACAATTGCACATCCATACACAAAGAAATAAAGCTTGATCTAAATTTCAAATGTCATATATATATCAATTCAAAATGGATAATAGAAATAAATATAAGATAGTAAAAGTTTTAGAAGATCTCATAGAAGAAGACTTTGTAATGTGAGGTTAGACAAAGAATTCTTAAACACCAAAAGATAAGTTATACGAGAAAAAAATGATTGGCCATCGTCAAAACTAAAATGCTCCATGAGAGTTATTTTTTCTGAAAACAAAAATCAAGGCACATTCTTGAATGAAATATTTTCTTTACTTTTTATTTTTTTAAAGATGAGAAACATGGATTTCCTGTTTATTTCCTTGGTGACTTGATCATACAAGGAAACATGGCAGACCTCTTTGGAACCCCAAAGAACAGCACACTGATAAGTCATGTGAGGCTACTTGGGGTGGAAGGATACACTGTGGCAATTTGGTGCAATGCAGCTAGCTACTGTTGGTTTAAAATCAATATTCTCATTCCCAGATTGTACACAACCTCTTTTACTCTTACAAGCCTGCCTGATCCACACTGAAGGAAACTCTAGGGTGCTTGTAGCTGAGCAGAATGTCTGTAATACACGTAGATGAATTGCAAGAGGCTAAATACTGACTGCCGTCATTCAGGTCTGGGGCTCAGGACCTCCCAGACTCACTCTACATTTCTCCTGTTCCCTATCCTGAAACTACTGGCAGCCCATGAGTGAAGACTGACAGAGAACTGCATCTGGCATCCAGGTAGAACTAAGTGCTTTCCCAGGTATGAGACTCATTCCTGGCAAGCTATCCACTGCACATAAGCATCATCAGTGTTCCAGATTGTGTGGTGTCTCTGGAAAATGCAGAGCCTGTGGTGCTTACTGACTGAGAGCCGTGCTGTGTACCTGAACCCATGTGGTCTGGCAGCTCCATTGCTTGTCCCGGAGTTCTCTATGACAGACTCTTGGCTGGGGACCTTATTCCTGTTGAATGCAACAGTTGACTGATATCCATAAGGATGTATTTGCAGTTCTTGTGCATGACTCATAGTTCCTAGGAAAAATTCAGGATTCCCAAGTCCACCAGTATGCAAGAGTAGAGGACTGTCGTGGCAACATTTGGTCAATGAAGTCGGACTCTTGTCCTGAAAGCCCTCCTTGGCCCTCTCACATGAGCATCCCTGCTCCATGATTTCTGAGTGTATGAGGCCGCTAATGAGCATACCCATGGGTTGGAGCAGGTGAAGACACCAGTGAGATACATTCTTTTGCCCTTGTTTGCAGAAGATGCTGGAGACTGGAGTGGTGGTGTGATATGAGTCAGCATTTTGATAGGATAAAGCCTGGTGCTCTGTCATACTCTACCACCCCCCCCACCTTGATGAGGGCCAGATTCTCAGTATTCCCTGGATTCATGTGCCTGAACAATTCTTGATATTCTTGTTGTTACTATTGCTGTGGCTGCCTTTTAATAAGCTGTGCAAACTCTGCTGGAGGCATTTGAATGTCTGCGTGCCCAGTGAGTGAATGCTGGGAAGAGAGAAGTCCTTGAAGGATATAGGGTACCTGCTGGTGTCTGGTACAGTGTAGAAGTGTGGGCGACAGCAGGAACTGCTGTAGTACAGATGTGATATAGTGGGGTGGCCACTGATATGCAGTAGGAGGGAAGGTGGGGAGTTGATCAAATGGAAGAACTTTCAGGGCTTAGGTTGGAGGGAACCCTACTCCTGATGAAGGGCTGTAGCTCCTGGGGAGCCCTGGGGCTGGTTTGAAAACAGATGTGGATGTAAATGCTGCTGGCCGAATTAGCAGGGGCGAACTAATTCAAGTTCAAGCTATGGGCCTCTATACTGTTAGCACTGAGCTGCTTGGACAAGGTTAAGTGCACAAAGCTGAAGTTGGCCATCAGGTTGGAATGGTGATGCATCTGAATCTGATTGGCACTGGGGCTGATGGAGATGTCCCACCTGGTGGAGTCTGCAGCTACCCCTGGAAAGTTGCTGACCAGGTTAACTGTCTCTTGTACTTGGATGGTGTGACTGAATAGGCTGCTAGATGCCCAAGAAGGTTAGTGCCGTGTTGGGATAAGGAGAACAGTAGTTCTCAGGCTGCTGCTGGAAGATTGTATTGAGGGAGGGTACGCCCAGCTGGGAGGGAGCTGCAGCACTGTGATTCTGGAATAGGCCATGGCCCTATTCATGGCACACGGGTATTACTTGGTTGCCTAAAGAGATGGTCATTGGCGTAGTTCGGGGGAGGGCTTGAAGACTGAATCCTTAACTTCTAGAGCTTGTGGGTGAAGAGGGCTGGCTGATTTTCACACGCAGCCTGAAGAGGTGGAGAAGACTGAGGAAGACAGAGTTTCAAATCTGCTGCTGGAGAATTTGACGGTGATGTTTCTGCTGTTATAGCATATGCTGCTGCTTGGTCTTCTCCAGGCTTCTTTCACCAGTCTGTCTCCCGTACATCTTTGCAGCTGCTCATACTCTTGCTGCAACTGTTTGATGCTTCTGTTGTTGCCCATTTCTTCTTTTACAGGTGAGCTTTGATGCTTTCAGCCTCATCTGAGAACTGGTTCACAGGAGAAAAATGCTCTGTAGGAGGTGGAGAGTGCTGGAGTCCTTGTAGGTGGAGTGATGCTGCTCAGGTACCACATGAGGAGGCCACACTTGACCACAGAAAGGCTGCTATCCTAGCTGCCACTATAGGTCCAGTGGGATCTCAGCTGTAGGGTTGGTCACAGTCAGTGTATGTCTTTTGGATCTATTTGTCAAGTACTGTGCACAGTTTCTTGATCTGGCTCCCATTGGAGCTCTCCTTGTCCACAGGTGTAACTGCTGGCATTGCTGGTATCATAGTGACAAGTGGAGAGGGTCCCCATGGATGCTTCAACAGATGCTGGGCATGCAGGTAGATGTCAGCTCTTCCATCTGATGCCCATCTGATGGCCAAGGGGGCCCATTCCACTCAGTAGCTATAGAATAGGTAGCTATAACAGAGGCTGCTCCTTGTACTGAAGCTGCCCATTTTGCCGCAAGATTTGCATGGGTGACAAATTGTGCATCCAGCTCATGTTAGCAGCTCCCTGCTGGATGGAGCCTGTGGACTGACTCCAGGAAAGTCAGGTAGGTGCTTTTGCAGATCTTCCATAACTTAAGAACAAGGGTCATCCACACCTACTGTGTGCCTCCTCATTGACAAATAATAGACCACGGCCTCTTTGCTTTGGAGAGGGCTTGGCTGTTTGCCAAGGAGAGGGCTGTTTGCCTTCATCACTGTCCGACCAAATTCAATGTCCCATCCAGCTCCACAATCTGGTTCTCTGGGGAACACTGACGTTCATAGCTGTTTCAGCCAGCTCTGCTTGGATATGGACTGGTGCTTGAAATGCCATGGTTTGGGAAATGCTAGGAAGTTCTCCAAGATGCAGGGTTTTATGTCTGTTATATCAATCACACAGCAGGCTGTAAACTGCTGTGTAGTGATCATAGGCATCTGATCTTAATGACTGTAGTGTACTCTCTGTGTCATGTCCTGTGTGTTCTATGGCCAAGAGGACATCTTCACTCAAGGGATCTGTCTATCTTTCTTCCTTCAGTTGTTGGCATTCAGCTATTAATCTGTTAAAGTCGGGATCGGCATTCACTAGCTTCATCAGCCTGTGCCTGCAAATCTGCTCCACTGAGAGGTGGTTATCCAGCTCTAACACCAGCATATAGTGAATCAGGTGTTTGCATTCTGTGGACATAACAAACATGATGCAGAACTTTCCAGTCGACACCTGGGCCTGCAGACTCTGCAGTGTGCTCCCATCAAATGGCAGGCCACCGCACACAAGCACATAGAGAACAACCCCAAGACTCCAGATGTCTAGTTTCAGTACATTACAGTTCTTTCCTTGAAAGAGTTCTTGTGCAGCAGAGGGAGGGCTCCCACACTAGGTCCTCAGCAGCTGCCCAGGAAGGAGTTAAGAGGTTATTGAAGACAAAGTCTGCTATTTTTATATTGAAACAGAGTCTTAGTTAATTGCCTAATTTGGCAATTAATTCCTTTGCCTCCTGTTCTATATCTTGATGGTGGTGGTAGCTACCCAAATCTGCATTTGCCTTAAGATTTATAACAGTATATGCAAAAACATTTCACTGTAGGTTAAAAATCAGTATGCAGATGGAGATAATGTTTCAAGCATATACAGAAACAATGGAGACTAAAGCATTATTCCCAGCAGAAGACTTGGGTATGCATTTGAGGATAAAAAGGCCTTTTGGGCAATAAACATTACATGTTTCATGTTGATGTGGCCATGTTCTTTCACCCTCAGAAAGGAAGAGTGCTTTGCCCTAAGAGACAATTTTTGGAGACATTTGAGCAAAGGATGGAGAACTTGCCTAAGAGCTTGTAATGATTCCTACAAAAATTTTAATGTTTTATTACATTACTGAAGTTAATCCATCTGAATTTCATGAAATACCAGGAGCCAGAGGACTGATGAGAACATCTATTGTTGAAAAGTGAAGAATGATGTAACTTGACTAGACTGTACATCACCTTGTGCTTCTTAACAGGAACAGGTGAGATAAAAATTACTTTACACATTGGTCAATTTTGGACACAGACTAACTTCAACTTCCGAAAACTGTCCTTCAGCAAAAGGTCAAATATACTGAAAAGAATGACTCACAATTTATATATTTTAAAAATCTTACCTTTAAATGTATATATTAAATTTAAAAAGCATTTATGGTTACTGTTATAAGTTGGTGGTTCTTTTCATATCCACCAAATTCATTAATCAGGGTGGTATATTAGGGGATAAAAACAGAGTTAATCCCCCAGAGTCCTTTTCTGGGATACTAATAATAAGGTACCTGCAAATTCATTTGAATCGTTAGTAGTGGTTTAGAATAGACTTTAGTCATCATTTTGAGCCCTTACTGCCAAGGGTGCCTAGACTACCATGACACCTTTTCCAAGGAGTTTGTTAGAAATATACTCTTAGATTCCCTCAGACCTACTACCTCTGAAACTGTCAGACTGGGATTAAGCAACCTTGATCTTCCCAAACCCTTTAGTGATTCAGATACAAGCTAAGGTTTGGGTGATGTGTACTAACATTCACAATATAGTGAACTTTGTTTCTGATTTATTTCCAGAAGGACTCTGAATAGCCCCAAACATGATTTTTCAAGCCATTGGGAATTCACATCACGCTGTCACTAGCTGACGGCCTGACCACAGAAGTTCTCCTTGGCCCGCTATTCTTAATTAAGCATTAGGCGTCAGAGAAATTACGATTCCATCACAGGTCCACTGTTTACATCCGGATTTGCAGCCACAAATTACAATGCCCACTTCAGAAAGGAGAAACTCAAACACAGACCAGTCTTCACTTTCTTATGTGATTCATTCATTTCTAGCTCACTTAAGAAGCCATATTCTTTGTAAATTATGTGTTCGACTCTAACTTCCTTTCAAAACTTAGTCATTACAATTTGGATACTCCCTTTCCATGTTTTAAGTTTCCAGTTGGTAGTTATTGTCTCTTGGTGCTGGCCAGGTTGAGCTTAAAACATCACTATCTGCCTTAATATCTCCATTGGTTGCCATAATATTACTGTAGAGATTTCTCGAACCAAATGTCTGTCTGCCAAGTAAAGCTTTCTGTCTAAAACTTGAATGTGACATGTTTCCTCATCACTTAAAGCACTGTTATAATTAAGGATTGGTGAACCTTATTTCAGTTTGAGTTAGTTGAATGTCTAATGTTTATTCAAACATCCTGGTTTCAATAAAAACTCTAAATGTGAGTTGCCAGCATTTTCCCATTAACTTTTAAATCCCTATGTGTTTCAAGGGAAATACAGTTCATATGTTTCTGATTCATTTACACTTAACTCATCAGAATATTATTTTACTAGAACTAGTTCGTATCCAAGTGTCACGTACCTCTTGAAATCTTGAGAAATTGGATGTTAGTTAAAACACTACAAAATATAGACCAAGCTGAAGCTTCAAAAAGTTGAACCATATTTGGCTTTGTTCCCTAACTTGGACCCAAATGCCTTGTGCTTCAATTTGTAATAGATTAGCAGGATTCTTTTTTTTTTTACTACTCCTGAAAAATATGGCTAGCTGTTTTGTACGCTGGATTCAATCACATATGTGGTATGGAAGGGAACCGTAAAGATCATGCATGCAAATAAGCCACATGTAGTACTGATATTTTATTTTCAGTGATGGGGAGGATTCATTTTTTAAATATCCATGAAAAGAGTTAAAGGTGCCAGTTTACTCTGGAGTTTGGGAAAATGTAGAAGGGATTCATATAGCTGGTTGGTATTCTCTGAAAATTATTCATAACCAATTTCTAAGAAAACAAGAATTGTGTAAATGAATGTTGAATTGCTTAAGTCAGACTAAACTTGAAAATATGATATTCTGTTATTAAATTCACAGTAATATGTAACAAATAAGTGGTTGTAATTTATGATTAACATGTTTATGTTAGTCTGAACCAACTATTTGTAAAATCCAGGAAAACAGACTCGCTTCATTTTAAGTAACTGTATTTTGGTTCAGAGAATTTGACAGAAGGATCTGGTAGCACAGGTGTGAGAAGTCTCACAAAGCCCACAAAACCGAGGTAATCAAAAACTACATAACTGCAGGGAGCAGCAGTCTTGCCCACGGCTGGAGGAATAAAAGAATAAAGAGAAGAAGCTGAGGTTCTCAGACCTTGAAGCTGAGAGAAGAGACGCTGTGTCGTTGGAGCTCAGGCCTCTGAGGACGTGTGGGACTAGTCGTTCAGCTGCCTGGTATTGTTTCGGGTTCAGTCTCATGAGGCTGCTTCCCAGTGTGCTGGACAAAATGGAATGGTAGAAATGATTGCTACTTCCAGAATAAAGAAGTATATTATTGTGAGTTATCATCCCACCTAGATTCTCTTTGAAATAATTAATGGTTATTTATTGTTTTTCCAGTTCAGATATTTTATGGCAGTGTGTACGTCATTGCGTCAGTCTCAGAAAACATCATCCTCAACTGTAAAAGGGGATCACTTGTCTTTGTGTGGCCCATCTTGCTGGCTTCTTTGGAAAATAAACATTAAAACAGTAAATGGTAAAGCAGTGAACAAATTTAAGCAGTAGTTTTCTTCAAAATACAAAAAGAAAATGCTAAGATACAAATTTCTTGTAATCTCATTATCTAACTAACTAAATGATCTTTTCTTCACATAATCAGTTTTATTTACTTCTATTGACATTTAAAACTTGATGACCCAGAAGTTTTGTCTTTGACTACATGAGTGAATTATTTCTCAATCTCCCATAAAATATATCCAAAAATTTTAAATAGTATTTTTTAAAGAAATAAGTATACAGAGAAAGGAAGCAACTTTAAATAAAATTAGATGATTTAAAATAGTGTTAAGGATGTTTTACAGCTGCAGATCACAGCACTAAAAGGAAAACATAACTATGTTTATAAAATTGTAAACAAATATAATTCCAGGCTCCTTTTTCCTTTTCCTAATTATATTGCATTTATGCAGGTTAGAGTGAAAATATTTATAAACGAAGACATAATTATGGTATCTAATTTAGAAATACGTTTATAATTCAGATTTTAAAATATGTCTGTATTGAAATTGAACACTTGGTTTGCAGCAGCATTAAGAAAAGTGTCAGACAATAATTTAAGGAAGAATTTAAAGGCACCATTTCAAGTACATGGTTTTGAGCATTGACAGTCCCTGAGAGTAGGGGTAGGTTGTGTTCTCTGAATAACAAAATGTCATATTGATGCACTTTTCATTTTGAATTTTCATTTGGTAAAGCAATGTACAAATTCAGTGAAATATCTATTACCTATAGATCTTTTTTCTGACTCTCTTCTAATCTGAAGTGACAGTGGATAGCTTCTTCGATATTTTCTAAATAGGTACAGTTTTCAAGATTTTTTAAAAAACTTTTTTCAGCAAAATATATAGTATTGGTCTGTTACCTTCCGAAGCCCCCCAAGATGTTTTATTCTCTACCCCTCTCTATCTCCATCACTAAAAGTGGGTGTCAATAAGGGTGTTTTCCTCTTGGGATATTGCTAGAATAGGCTACCTTTATGTGTATTTTCTCAGTCATTGAGCTTTGGAAGAGGAAAAGCTATCAGGCTGCTACTTAGTGACTTGCTTCAACACAACAGTACCCTCGGGGGATCCACAGTGACTGAGAAGGAGGAGGTATTTCTTCATGCTTAGACTTTTCCAGTGAAAATGAATTGGAAAGTTAGAGTCCTTGTAGCATGGGGGTGTTCCAAAGGGAGTGCAGAGATCAATTGGAAAGGGAAATATGAACATAAAACAGCTATTTGGTCTTCCCATTCCAGTAGCTGAAATGTTAAAATTATATCTGGTCTGAAACATTCAGAGTCACAATTGAATTTTAGTATAAGTATCTCATACAGTGTATAAATGTATGCAGAGACATCATTCCATTGGTCTTTTAATGAATCTCAAGGAACTATAGAACCAACACATTGTTCATTCATATACATATGATATATGTATATGTGTATCTATATGTATATGTGTATATATATATATATATATATATATATGAAATTAACCCAAAGTGAAGGGCATTATTCTGTCAATATAAGTGCCCTTGGGTTGTCAATGAAGTATTTTTTAATCTTCTTCCCTTCCCCAAGTTTTTAAAATGACTTTACAAAGTCAAGAAAAGTTTTTGATATGGCTACACTGACAGTATGTAAGGTTTGAAAAGGCTGTCACAGCATCAATCAAACATCAGCTCTATAGGAACATTACAATGTCAGTGAAATTTTACCTGTTAAAGCAGAGAATTTTCTGCTTGCAGGACCTGAAAGACGCAGGGTATTTTCTATAGCTTCTATTCACTGTAATGAATATTGTTGAGGCATATTTTTGTGGTTGAGTCAACTTCTCACTGTACCTATTAAAAGTGAGCTCATAAATTGTTACTGAAATATGGCCTTCATCTGGGGAACACGAAAGACAAGAAAGAATACAGATGGGTTTTTAATAGATTGAAAGTAATCCTGTAATCAGTGAAACCCATAAATATATTCAGTATTCCTGTTGTTTTAACGGTTAGCATTTATGATGGTGGTAAAATGTGAAAACAAGAAATTTGCCATTTCATTCATTTTAAGGGCGTACCTCATTAGCATGATTATGTAACCATCACTTTATTCATCTCCAGAACTTTTCATTTTTGCACTCTGAAACTTTGCTCTCTTTTATCATGATTTAGATATGATTTGAATGGATTTCTCAGTGGTTTGGGTGTTGCAAGCTTGCTCTTTTGTGTTCTGCATATAAATTCTATATATAAATCATTGTTCTACATCTTTAAGTATTATAGTAATAGCAGTAATATAGGACCTTTTAAGTGGTAGGCATAACTCTATGAGCCCCGCATGTGTTAGTGTACTCAATCCTACAATACACCTACACAAAGTGTCTATCATTTTGTTCATTCACTAGAAAGTAAACTAGGACACAGGAAGGTTAAGGAACCTGCCTGTGATTAAACACCAAGTAACTGGCACAGACAAATTTGACACCAGGCCATCTGGCACCAGGGGCTGTGCTTGTCCCTGTGTTATAATGCTCCTGTGCACCTTTCTCACAGGGCAGAAGCTGTTCATTAATTGGTCTGTGTTGGGATCTGAATACTTATCATGTCTTATTTTAAAGCTCAGTTCATTCCAGTGTGCGGTCAAGTTGAGAACTCGGGATTTGAGAATGAAGAAATAATAAAAAATAAGCCTCACACATTAGCCTCTTAAAGACGTTTACCTTTGATTTAGTCATTGGTGGAGCAATGGACATTGAAGGGAATAATGTTAACAGAACATGTAAGAAGGTTAATCTGATGAAGTTCTTGGTCACCAATTATCTTTGGATTCTTATGGGGAGTTGTTTTACATTGCCTGAGTTTGGCTTTACCTTTGATCATATGGAAATTGAGTGCCCTAAAAGGGAATTTACGTTTAATCTGAAATGATCAATGTATTGAAGAGATGAAATCTCCTAAGGGTATGGAGATTTTGGTTTGCATCAGGATGGTATTTTAGAGTAAAAGAAAATATGAGAAGTGTACACTAATCCTATCAAATGATAAAATTCTATGCTTAAAAAATTCAGTGATTTGTTTTGTGGACCAGTCAGTTCTAGTGGTTATCTTACTTACGTTAATTTTCTTTTCTCTAAAATGTAGTAAGCAATATTGATGTCTACAATCTACAATGTATCATGTATCTGGGTCTCATTTACCTCATTTAAAGTGTGACATTTCAAGTCCCTAAGAGTCTTTGAGCATTGAAATCATGACTCGGGTTTGGGTTTATTTCTCTGGATTATGAAACCCTTTAAGCATATGCAGAATTGCAGGGAATAGTCAGGCTTGAAGAAGTAAGCTTTCTCCTAAGATAATGTTAGCACATTAGAATTGGGCAATAATGGGAGATGGAATTCTCATCCCTCTTCTGGCTGGGACAGGCACTAGTGATTCATCTTTTACCTCTGTCACCCTAATTTAGGTCATTCCTATTGTGAGCCTTCTCAAAGAGTACCTGTATGGGTATAAAATTTATGTTGAAGAAGCATTATGCAGGCTCTTAATAAGATGAAGAACTTCACAGTATGGTCTTATCTGGGGATGATATATTTTATATACTCAAGACATGTTTAATTAAGTTTGCAAGAGTCAAATTGGCTTGGGCAGTAATGAAGCTTTTTTTCTATTTTTTTCCTGTATTCTGCTATAATAACATACAATATATTCAAGAACTATCCTTTCAGTTTCAGTATATTTGAAAATTAGTCTCTCTCTGTTCCTGCAAAATTAATCTGTTTTGAAAACTCTGTTCTTGGTAAGGATAGAGGGTAGGGAGAACTTATTGAGAAACACACAATGGAACAAATAATAGAGCTGATAGGTGTTAGAGCTTCTCAAATATTGAACATGCATCTTTTTGAAACAGATTTACTAAATATTTAATAAGCATTACATTTGAGTACCACTCAAGGGTTTTATAACCTTTAATACTTACTCCCATTTTGCAGATGAAGACCTTTACTTAAGAGTTTGAACAATTTGCTCACAGTTTTAAGTATTAGAGCTAAGAGCCAAAAGAAATCCTCCTTCCAAAACAGAAAGATCTAAGTTTAATAGAAGAAAAGCCAATCTCTTACTTAATGAGTAAAACAAAAGAAATCAGCTAAACCAGTGACCTCTTTCAACTTAGGGACAGATGAAGATTTGTTTCTGGTGGGACCACCCATTCAGAGCCGAGAAAGATATGAGATTTGGAACTTTATTTTAAATTACTGAAATATTTTCATACTTGACCTTATTTATTCTCCTCAACATGCCAGTGAAGTCACATCCCCGTGTACATTTGAGAAACTCATATTCAAAGTCACTTGCACACAGGCTCAGTGTTGGCATAAGGCCAGGGAAAGGCTGTGCTTAGCCTTCAACCAGCGCAAGAATGAAGTTTCATCAAAATTGTCAAAAAGTGATATTTGATGGAGACAAAATGAAAGAAAGAAGCAGGAAAGTTAAGATCCCATCAAAAGTGACAAAAAGTGGAATGATGTAAGTTATCTGTTGTAATGTATTTTAAAAAGTGCAATTTAGAAATCATTTGAAGAATAAAAATCTTAGCAAGAGCAGTTATTTCCTTTGGTAAAGATAGGTCTTTTAGTTGAAATTTGATGTCTGAACTCTTGGAAAATGTTTTTCTTCCTTTTAGAAGACTTACAGAAGTTAAAAGAAAGAGAAGAATTTGTATATGCATACTTCCAGTTTAATAAAGAATTGCTGAATTGTTGACTATAAAGAGGACTAATCATGACTATAATGGTTCATTGCTTCATCCACAAAAGCACTACTGAATATTTTCAGTATATGGAGAAAATTCAAGAACACGAGGATCACTTTTTTTTTTTTTTACAAGCTATATATTTGACACAGTTAAATTTATATTTTTGCCCAATACTACTGAGCTAATTTCTACCCTTCTTGGTTACTTAACCTTTTAAAAAGCAGGATAAGAAGAAACAAGTTTGTATTTCCTTTGGCTAGCAGCCAAATATGTAACAAATAATTAACAAATATTTTAAATGTATTTTAAGATTTTTACCTTTCTCTAAACATTTTTATTTATTTATTCCACAAGTATAGAGTGTTACTTGATGCAAATATATCTGAGAACATTTAATCTAGATCCAAGGAATAGTAAATAATTGCCAAATACCATGCCACTCTGGCTACTTGGAATGGTGGTAAAGAAGGATTTAAAATCTACTTTTGAGCTAATGAGTTACTTTTGAAACTACTTTTGAGCTCCTTTGCCCTGATTTGCACTCAGCCTGGGAAAGTGTGATCAGAAGATACACCAAGGAAAAGGAAAATGGCAATAACGTAATTTGTGCTTACGAATCATACAGGTGGTGTATATATGGTAATTTGTAAAAGACTTTAGAAGAAAAGTGGAATGAGATGCTCAGGTAGTTTTGCTGAACAAGAGTGGCAGAGAGCTTTAGGTGACGAGACTAATCCTGCAATATACTGAATTAGAATTAGTTCAAGCAAAAGTAATTTTGGAAAAGCCTGGAAATAATTTGGAAATGTAGTAAATGATCCTAGTTATCAGTCAGTGAACAGTTATCCTTTGCCTGGACTTGGCGGAATGCTCTCCTGCCTGCCTCTTTTAAGTCTTATGATAACCCCGTGAGGGCACACTATTTACTAGCCCTAACTGTCTGACTTCAGAGCCTGTACTCATATACCCTCACAGTTAAGTTGAAGTCAATTGGTCTAAAAATGCTTAAATTTAAGTTACATTTTAACTGAAACACAGAGATACAAAGAGTGTATAGATTTATAGGTTACTATTCTGTCTTGAGATGTATGTGTATACTGCATATTTTAAAAACCAATTTGAACATACCATACCTGTCTCTTCAAACATCTTTTGTTTAGTGGTGAAAATGTTCAAAATCTTTTCTGTGACTTTTTCAAGTAGTGGTTTCCCATGACCCAAGTGTAGACACCAGGGGAATGAGAAGAGAATCAAGAAGCCAAACCATGCCTTCTCGTGAGCCAGCCAGTGCACCGGCTGGGACACAAGAGCAATCCCCTCACCTACCCTAACCCTGGTAGGTAATGGGCTGATTTAGAGGAAGTTAGGCTGCGATGATAGCAACAGAAGTAAAAAATAAAACAAACAAACAAACAAAACCTCCCCAAAACTTAATGCTTGTATTGCTTGAATGACTTTTCAGGCATAAATCTGTAATCTGAGCCTCTATTTGGAGGATAACAGTATGCATTATAGTAACTGTGCTTTCTTCTATCTTGTTTTTGAAATCCAATGTTTTGTTTCATTTTACTATTTTGCTTTATTCCTGTATCTGTTAACCTGAGTAACTATTTTGAAAATAACCATATGCAATGTGATAACCACTGTTAAATTCCTATCATCTTGTTTTGAAAACCTATATAGCTATTGTTTTTTGTTGTTGTTCTTGCTTTTTCTAAATTTGTTTCTTGATTTTTCTGGGGTTTTTAATCTTTTCTCTTTAAAATGACTTTTAAAAACGTAGTGGTACCTTGTTTCATGAACTAGATCCTTTCCATGATATGAGTTGCAAACCAAGTTGGACAAGAACTAAATCAAACTCAGTGGTCAGGTTCAATGTTGACATTATGGGAAAATTTGATTTGTTTCTTGGTCCTGAAAATACTTTTGTGAGTGTCTTTAGTTGGGCTGTGTGGCTACTTTCATGTCCTGAGCTCACTCAAAATGTTACCCTTTATAATTATTATGACTTTGGGGAAGAGCCAAAAGTCAGGTAGTGCCACATCCAGTGAACAATGTTGATGGGGACACACTATGCTTTTTGGTTTTTTACAGAAATTGGCATAAATGTTTTGAGTCAGATCAAGATGTGAAGGCAACCTTAGAATGATACTAATGACTATTTCAGAAAGTGACAAGAAGAGGTGATAAGTATGTATAAAGTGATGAGAAATGTTTTGAGAAGAATGAATGGCAAATTGTGTTTTACTGTAATAATTTTTGTAATTTAAACACACAGTATATTTTTGATCAGCCTTTGTTACACATATCAACAGCCAACAAGTACATGAAAAAAAAATGTGGAGTATCACAAATCATTAGGGAAGCACAAATTAAAACCACAGTAAGATCTCATGTTACTTTATTAAGAATGGTCATCTTCAAAAAGACTAAAGATAATAAGTGCTGGCGAGAATGTGGAGAAAAGGGCTCCCGTGTACACTGTTGGTGGGAATGTAAATTAGTACAGCCATTATGGAAAATAGTTTGGAGATTCCTCAAAAATTAAAAATAGAACTGCCATATGATCTAGCAATTCCACTCCTGGGTATATAGCCAAAGAAAATGAAGTCAGTTTGTTGAAGAGACATCTGCACTCATGTTTATTGCAGCACTATTCACAATAGCCAAGAATTGGATATAACCTAAGTGCACATCAGCTTATGAATGGGTACAGTTTGTGCTTTGTAAGATTTCTACCTTAAATGCCAGGTTGGACTCTGTAAGATTTTTTTTTTTAAATAACTTTATTTGGCGTATTTAGTATATCAGGTGTTTTATTCATTTGACATGTACAGTTCCAAAATTATTAGTAAATACAAGTTTTGCAAGCATATTACAAACCAGATTTTTAGCAAGTTTTACCATCCCGGTATGATCTCTCCTATGTATCTATTGTTAGTTCTCCCCTGCCACCCCCAGCAATCACATTTCTACTTGTTGTGATCACACCTGTGCCTTTCCTGGAAGTTCCATATAAATGGAATCATACAATATGTGATCTTTTGTATTGGCTTCATTCACTGAAAATAACATTTTTGAGATTTGTTCAGTGTGTTAAGATGTACAACTCATTCCTTTATATTGCTGTGTAGTATTTTACTGTATAGATATCCCACGTTTTGCTTATTTGAGTTTTGGCTATTGTGGATGTTCCTGCTAAGAATATTCCTGCCCAAAGTCTTTGTGCTGACATACATGTTTCTCTTTCGTATATGACTATGAGTGGGATTACTGGTTCATCTTGTAATTCAAGTTTGAAGAATTTGTGAACTATCTTCCAAAATGATTGTAGCATTTCACTTTTATACCAACAATATATGGTAATTGAAATATCATTGAATTTTTACTGACCTTATTTAATATAACCATTCTAGTGAGTGTGAAACTATGTCTCATTGTAGCTTCTATTTGCCTACTAATTAATAATCATTTGAACATCTTTTTATGTGCTTATTCACCATATGTATATTTTCTTTGGTTCATTGTTTATTTAAATTTCTTACCTGTTTGACTGGGAAGTATGTTTTGTTATTGTGGTATGATATTCTTCGTATTTTCTGGGTAAAAGTTGTCTTTTGAAGTACAAACGTTTTTAATTTTGATGTGGCTACAATTTATGATTTTTTTCTGTTGTTAATACTTTTCACACTATAAAAAGTTTTTGCTTAATCTTAAGGTGTTTAACAAATTGTATTGGTTTAGCTCTTACATTTCGTTCTAAAATGCATTTTGAGTTAATTTTTGTGTATATTTCAGGGTAAGATCTGTGCTATTTTTCCTTCTCTCCTTTGTTTCTTTCTTCCTCTCCTTATTTACTATATGCAAATATCTTTTGTGCCAGCCCCGTTAGTTTAAAAGAATATTATTTCTGTAATGAATTCCTTTGTGTGTTTGTTGAATATCAGTGGGCCATAATTACAAGACTTTATTTCTGACCTCAACTCTGTCCCATTTTCTATACATGCATTCTTGTGTCAGTACCACAGTGTCTTAATAATTGTAATGTTATAGTAAATGTGGAAATAAAAATGCAGAAGTGCTCATTTTGTTTTTGTTTTTCCAGACTATTCTAGTTGTTCTAGTTCTTTTTCTTTCCATATAGATTCAATGATTGGCTTATTAATTTCTGAAACAAATAATGAACCAACATAAACAAAATCCTGCTGAAAATTTGGAAAGCATTCCATTGATCAATTTTGGATAATTGCCATCTTAACACTGAATATTGCCACTCACGATTATGAAATATTTCTTCATTTATTTAGATCTTTCCTCAGCAATGTTTTATAATTTTTAATGAACAAGTCTGGAACTTGTGTTCAGTTCATTTGTAAATATTTTGTGCTTCTCTAACAAAGGCACTTTTAATATTACTTTTGTGCTTTTCATTGTTTGTATGTAGAAATACAATTGATTTTTGTATACAGAATTTTTATTCTCTAATCTTAACTTTGCTTATTTGATTCTAATATTTTTGTTTATGTGTGAGTTCCTTAAGATTTTCCACAAATTTGCAAATTTGTCATTTGCAAATAAACGCAGTTTTGCTTCCTTCTAGTCAGATGGTTTTAATTTCTTTTTCTTACCTCATTGCACTGGTTCAAACTTGTTATAGTATTGAAAATAGGAAAGGAGCCTTTTTTACATTATTCCCAATTTTAGAAGACTTCCCTATACCATAAAATATGATGTTCATTTTGATTTTCCATAGATGTCTTTATCATATTCAGGGAATTGCTATTTTTGCTCCAAGCTTGTGGGCAGTTTTTACCATGTGCAAGTTTCAGAATTTCCTAAATGTTTTTTCTGTGTCTATTGGAATGGTCAGAGAGATTTCTCTTTCTTCTGTTTATATGATTTTGCAAATTAATTGATTTTTAGATTTCATACTATCTTTTGTTGTTGGGATAAATACTGCTTAGTCATGGTATAAATATTCATTTTGTAATCCTTCATAATTATTATTTAGTTTGGGTCACTAATATTTTGTGTTTTTGCATCTATACTCATGAGACATCTTGGTCTGTGGCTTTTACTTTTCTAGTGGTATCTCTGGTACTTTGTCAGGGAAATACTGCCTTCATTAAATGATTTGGGAAATTTCCCTTCCATTTCTATGTTCTAGAGAATTTATGGAGTATCATTACTATTTCTTCTTAAATGATTTATAGAATTCACTGGTGAACCATCTTGGCCTAGGCTGTTGTTATAGAGCTGTTCAAACCTTCTGTTTCTTCTTGGATTAGTTTTATTCAATTGCATCTAAGAATTTGTCCGTTTCATTGAAGTGGTCAAATTGGCTGAGACAAAATTATTTTTAGTATTCTATTATAATCTTTTTATTTCTAAAGATTCAGTGATCATTTCTCCTTTTGAACCCCTAACTTTGATTAGCTATTTCTTATCTCTTTTTCCCCCCCTTGGTTAAAATTGTTTCATCAATTTTGTTAGTGATGGCAAAGAACCAGATTTTGGTTTAATTTATTTCTTTCCTTTCTCTCTCTCACTCTCGTTCTCCCTTTCTTTTGAGTTTCTAATTCAGTGACTTCCATTCTCATCATTATTGTTTCCTTTCTTCTTTCTGTCTTTATTTTCTTCTTTTATTAAAAAAAGATTTTTGTTTATTTATCTTTCTGTAGGGGAAGGAACTCATGACCTCGCACTTGCCAGGCAGGCACTTATTCCTCTGAGCTTAATTCCAAGCCCCCCCCCCAAAAAAAAAGTAAGATTAGATAATTGTTTTGGGACATTTTATCTTTTTGATCATATAGGCATTTAAAACTATGTTTTCCACAAAGCATTGCTTGATCTGAAAACAACAATATTTTGCATGTTATATTCTCATTTCACAATATTCAAAATATTTTCCAATTTCCCTTGTAATGTGTTCTTTGGTCTTTGAGTTATTTAGACATATATTTTTTAACTTTCAAATATTTGTCCATTTACTTTTTTTCTATTGTTATTTTCCAGTTTGATTCTTTTTTGACTAGAAAACATGTTTTTTTGTGATTTTAATTCTTTTAAATTTGCTGTGGTATGTAGCGTGGCCTGATTTTGTTATCTGTAATGAAGAATTTCCATTGTATTTGAAATGATATGTAATTTGCTATTGCTGAGTGGGATAGTCTACAGATGTCAGATAGATCAAGTTGGTTAGTAGTACTCTTCAAATCTTGCTGATCTATTTCTATTCTTGCAAACTTTTTTTAAAATTTAAAACTTGTTTCTTACAGACAACATATAATTGAATTGTGTTTTGTAATCAAGTCTAATAATCTTTGTCTTTAGATGTTTAATTCATTATTATAGTAGGATTTGCTTGTAGTATTTTGCTGTGTGATTTCTATATATCTTACAGATTTTGGTTTCCACTGTCCCTTCATTATGGTTTTTTATGTTAAATATTTATATTATACCATTTAAATTACTATAGTATTTATTTAAAAATTTATATATTTTTAGTTAACTTAATGGTTGTGCTGAGAATTATATATCTTAATTTAAAACAATCTAAGATATTAATACTAGCTTAATTTCATTGGTAGATAGAAATTTTGTTCTGGCATAACTCCTTCTCTCATTTGTGCCAATATTGTCATAGAAATTACACCAAAATGTAATTACATAGAAATTACATCAAAATGAATGGTAGGTTGGATTTTCGGTTTATTCTCATAGACACTAAAAGGCAATAGAGACCTTTAGTAACAAAGGAAGAATCATACTAAAAGTGCTTTTGGAGAAGATTAGCCACATGATGCCATGAGTCTTGCTTTGGGTTTGGCAGAGGTGGTGGCAATAGTAAGTGTGCAACAGAAGCAGTAAGGTATGACAACTCCTTAACACTATGAAAGTTCCAAAACTGAGTTAGAAACTGTCTTGGAAAACTTTGCCTCACGTTTTACTGGATTTCTTAGCTTCTGAAGGCTACCAAACCGTAGGTTTACTTTTTAATAGATCTAATGGTTCATAGAAAAAATGGAAGTTCCCTAAACAATTATCTTACATGGTTTGGCCTTGTGCTCCATAAACTTGTAAACATTATTTGTAGAGTACATTTCTGAGGTGTAGGGTAATTGACAAATGACCTCCTTGACTTAGTTTCAAGAAGTTAATTGGAGACAATTGTCAATCAACTCTTGTCAGTAATGATTTGCTGATGGATTTTGGCTTATAGAATGCTTATTTTGAAAAATTATTACCAACTCAATGTTCTTATCATTTGAAGAGAAACAATAAGAATCTGAGATTCTGGTAAAGCCAGATAAAAGCTAACATTTTAGATCTGCACCTGACTAGCTAGTCATTTTGTGACAATTATCTAATTTTTTTTGAGCCACACTGCTTTCATCTACATAATAAATGTAATAATACTTATCTCTGTGTGTGATAGTACAGAATTCCCGGCACAATGTTGGGCAGATTGTATGTACTTCGTGATAGCTATTATCTATAGGGGGCATATCAGAGAACAATTTAAATTTTCAAGAAGTAAACCTTCTTCTCCCTTTCTGGGAGAATTTTACATATTTCATAGATTTTGTGAACCTATGGCTATATTATATCTGACTACTTCATTTTAAGGAGAGTCGGTTTTAAAGAAGCTTTTCTACTGCTGAGGCCAAGAGTAAGCCTAGATCTTCTAGGCAGAACTTATGACTGCCCATCCGTGTAACAAACAAGGTTTCTAAGTCAAGGCAGGATACACAGTGTTGTGTGCATAGCTCTGGAGCCAACCTCATTTGCTCTGTCATTCTGTGAGCTTGGATATGGTTTTTTTTTTTTATCCTCTCTGTAGCCCCATTCATCTAGAAAACATAGAGAATAAAATGGAATTTATCACAACAATGAAATGACTTACCATAGATAAAGTTCTTAGAAGAGTACATGATACAAAGCACTATCCAGATAGGTGCAGTTTCTGTTTCTTATAAGCCACCCAGTTTACGATGTTTTATTATAGCACTCAGAAGGGACTTAGACATGTACAAAATTGTGTTCTCGAAATTTCATGGAGCTCATTGTCAAGTACTCTGTCCTGGCTTGATCTACTAAGAGTGAGAAATTTCTAAGATGAAGGGAGTACATAATACTTTTCTATGTTTTCTTTTAAATTTTGTGCTTACCAAATTTACCATCATCACAGGAGCTGATATTGTGGATGTTCCTCAAAAAATTTGTTAACCATATTCTTATTCTTAATATGTTCTGAACAACAATATGGGATTTATAGTTTCCAAGTCAATTCAACTTCAAGTAATTTTTATTTTTTTTAGAAACTCAGCACTAAGTATCTATCTAGACAATCATTTGGTGCATTCTAAAATCATTGAAGTCCAAAATTAGTACATTAAGTATCTTTAAGAGATTTTTGTTTCCTCAGTCTTCATGTGAAGAGAATACTGGAGGTATGTAGGGTTAGAAATTATTATACAGTTATTTTAATGGATTTCCAAATTAATCTCACCTTTTGTGCAGTATAAAGTGAATCTTAAATATGAGCCACATTTGCCATCTAAAATTTTCTAGTAGTTATCCTAAAAAAGATTAAAGAGGTAACATTATTTTAATAATATATTTAATACATTCACTGAATATATTACCATTTTTACATGTTACAGTTTAAATATGAAGTATATCCCAAAGCCATATGTTGAAGACTTAGTCCTCAGTGTAGTAATATTCAGAGGTAGGGGCCAGGAGGTGACTGGCTCATGAGGACACTAACCTCATCAGTAGATTAAGACACTGATGAGTTCATAGCTCAATGAACTGTTAAGAAGTAGGGCCTAATTGAAGGAAGTTAGTCATGAGGGTATGCTATTGGGGATTACATTTTGTCCTCAGCCTCATCCTCTCTGGCTTAGCACTCTCTCTGCTTCCTGACACAGGGTAAATACTTTTCCTTTGCTGTTCCCTTCTGCCATGTTTCTGCCTCATCACAAGTCTAAAGCAATGGAGCCAGCCAACCACGGACTAAAACCTCTGAAATTGTTAGCCAAAGTTGTAGGGAGCCACGCGACAGCCCCATTGCTGCCTCCCTGCCTCTCTCTCTCTCCTATGGGCACAATGCGTCTGCCTACATTAACCATAATCCTCTCCTGCTTATGTCACATACCTGGATGTGACGACGACCCTGTTGTATTCATCCCTGTAGCCTCTTCCTGTCCCACCAGCCCTCCCTTGGCCTATAAAAGATGTAATCACTTCCGGAATAAACGGGGCTTGATTGGACTCTCTCAACTTGCCTCAGTCTCTCTCTGTCTCCCCCATGTTTTTATTTAATCCCCATTCCCCCTCCAGGTACACCCCATGGATTGATCCGTGGGCCAGATCACAAAGTAAACCTTTCCTTCTTTTTTATGTTATTTTTTAATAGTGGTAAAAGTCTAACAAAATAATATAAATCTTTTATTGATGTTTAGTCTTTGAAAACTTATAGTGACAGTTCTATGTACTATCATATTAAGCTATAGTAGATTGGTAGAAATGGTAGTGGCTTGTCATTTGCTTCATGGAAATAGAATATAGAATATGTAGCCAATGTTTTGTGCTTAAGTAACACTTGAACATAATTCAAATATCCTTTAATATATGTTCTTCTCATTAAATGTACATGAAATGAAACACCATGCTGAGATACACCATTTCCTCAAAAGCAGAAGAATTTATTTTTTCATGATGTTTGGACAATTTCCTGCAATTCTGAAGACTACAAATGCTCAGTGCATCTCAGATGTCTATGAAAACAAGGTGATTGCAAGATTGAAGAAATGTGCCCAGGACACTCCTTTTGACTTCCTTTTAGGAACTCCTGTTTTTCTTCTACTGAGAGATTTGTATCTTCTGAATATTTGGTCAACTAAATGCATCAGCTTCCTTGCCAGCATAAAGAGCATTAGAGGAACAAATGGGCATCCCAGACCCCGATGAACATCAGTACTAAATGCATTATGACACTTCAGCTGCTAAATCTTTCATGGTAATGGGCTACATTGGAGATGGGTGCCCTGATAGATTTCATACTTTAAGAAGCCTGTGGTCATTGCAGGTGGTGCTAATGTTGTCCTTATCACTGAATTTGAAGGATCACTTGAATAGCATGTAATGAGAGTGGCTAATATATTGATTTTGAACTCCATTTGGAATGAAAAGGACAGTGGTTCTGAAACTTGGGGAGCCACTTCGTAGGAACAGTCTCACCCTTGCACAAGCAATTTTTAAGAGGGAAAAATAAAGCATGGTCTCTGTGACCAAAGTTGTGTTTCCTGGAGGAGCAAAAGTTTGAGTCTTCCCTAGGTAACTTATCAAGGCCCTATCTCAAAAATAAAAGAAATATGAAAGTGTTGGGGCTGTATCTTAGTTATAAAATGTACCTGGGTTCAATCCCCAGTGGCACACAAAAGATGTGCTCTATGAAAAATTCATCTATCTTGAATTGAGGGGCAAGAGTAAACTCCTTAGTCTTTTCATTTCCATCTTTGAGTATCTTAATTATAGCATTAGCAGACTTACGCGTTTAAGGACACAGGCCCATTCATTCTGAAGAACAGTGAGCTGTAGTCTTTTTTGGCTACAAATCCCCTCCTTCCTCCAGCTCCTGTCTTGAATGAGTGTGTAGCTGAATGAAGGAAACTAAAGGAGGAAGGGGAACCTGATAAGGATGATAGATCACTCTTGGCAAGCAGCACTTGATCTAAGGAGCTTGGGTCAAGAAAGACAAGTTTTAGAGAAAACTATCACAGAGTTTATGCCACCAGGAAGAGTCACACACTTACAGATTGGATCACGGTGAATTTTCAGTGAAAGCCTATCTTTGGCGTACAACAGAAAATGGACATGAAGTGAGTGAACAAAGCAACTGAAGTGATTAGCTCTTTGAAATATGGGGCCATCAGTAGATCCCAAAATAACACTGAGATCAATGAGGGCAGATAACAATGCCGTTAGACTTAGCTCTGGTAGCCAACATCAGCACTATTGTTGGCATACCAGTTCTTATTTATGGCCCATCTTTTCTAACATTAGGCCTATGTGCAATAGAGAGAATCAATTCTGCTTTCCTATCAGTTTCTAAGCACAAATTTATTATGTTTATAGCAAATCTTAATTTCTTATATTAGTCTAAGGGGGTTTTGTTATGTTTTATCCAGAAATAATGAGTTATGTATGAAATTCACATCAGTGTGAAGTTCTCCAAATGTTTTCTGTGTTTGCTAGTTTTCATCTAAGTCCGTAGTTGTGTGTTTATCACTGGTTTAAAACTGTTTAAAACTGCTTTGATAATAGACACCTCACAGATTTTAAGTGAAGATCACAGGGCCACTGTCCAAAAAAGATCAGTATGTAGCTGGGCAAAGAGGTTCATAAAGCAACTAAAATATAAAAGTAAAATCACTATCACAGAAAGTAGTTTTGCACACATGTGTTTAATGTCACAGATCTGGGAGTAAAAAAGAAATTTTGGATAAACTTTGGTTTTGCTTATATTGCTACCTATGAATAATCTTTCAAGGCAAAAATCCTTCTCAGCTTTAAGATGGAAAATATCATTTGAAGCAGCTTAAAATAAACATAAGTATCAAATTCACTATGAAGTCATTGAGTGAAGGCTATTCAGCTGCAGCATTTCGGATATCAAAAGAGCATATGATGTTTTATGCAAGGAGAATTTGTGGCTTACACTTCAAAACATCATGGATCTAGGAAAATGTTTGTATTTCTTATTTGGTATGATTTAGAGAAATATTTCCTTAACATCTCCTTTTCATATTGTGCAATTCACACTAGAGACATGTCTATGAAATATTTACTCATGATTTTTATTTGAAGGGAAGGAGATGGTTGCTGCACGAAGGCTTCATGGTGAAGATTCCTTGTTTTCAAAAGAAAATTGAAGTTAAATAAAAAGATTTCAAGGAGAGTTTAGAGAGGTCTTTTCTTTCTTTTCTTTGCAAGAGGTAATTGATTTGCTCTTCCAAAAGGGTTTTTCTAGAGCTCTACGTAGACAATGCTTTAACGTTGTCAGAAGAGGATAATAAATTTAGAGTTAGACTGTTTTAGAAGGAAAGACTTAGAATGAACTACATTTTATAGGAGCAGAGCACCAAGGGTCTGTTGTTAGTTTATAAGGCCTTGATTAGATAGGTTATTGATTTTGGCTGCTGGTTATGGTTCGTGTTCAGAAGGTATCAAACTTGTACTGAATAAAATAGAAGCAAATGCTTTAAAAAAAACCCAGAAAGTAGTGAGACACTGGCTAGCAGTCTGGTACAGTTTTTCAAATGGAATGGGCAGCTGTGTCTTATTGCCTTTAGCCCTCTGGAAGCAGTTATGTGTATTAAATACTGGAATAACTTGATATTTTAAAAGCTTATATGCTCATCCAAGTAAAATGGTTTTAGAAGACTACCGGGAGTTTCATGATTTTATAGTTAAATCAATACCCAGATTTATGCCTTTTGGACAGAGAAACTTGAATTTAATTGAGAAAATGGATCTAATGAGGATAGACATATTTTGTGCAGATGTAGGGAATGGTTTTTTTCTGCTTATTATCTGAAAAATGAAACAGGTACTTTTGATTTGAAGATAAATAGAGCTTTACAGGAAAAATGACAAGTGTTCAAAACTTTAAAAGAAGATTTGTAGCATTGCATAGAGGTTCCTGAATGTCTGGAATCTGGTAGAATAATTTTTTGTGTCTTTTAAATTCTTGAATTTAAGATTCATTAATTATACAGACAAGCACATAATATTTTACTTTATACTGCACAATTAATGGCCATATGGTATTAAATTAGCAACCCAGACTTTCGAGAATAACAATTTTAAGCACAATCCCTTGCTATTTTGATTTTCCTTTTCTGTATTTTATGATGCTTTGTATAAAAATTTATTCACTTAAATAGAAGTAAAAATTTTCATAAAGGAAATTATGAAGGGCTTTGTTATCAGAGACAATAATTAATAAAAACTGTCTAGATATTAGTTGCTGTACTCTCGGAAGTCTTGGTGTTTTCCAATGGAAGGAGAATTCTCATGAGAAAAATGATCAAATGTGGATGTCTTGGTGATCTGCAATTTCTTTTCCACTAACCCTAATTCTCCACAGTCTTTGAACATATTTTGCTTTAGGAAATACTCAAATACAGCGTCCATACACACACAAAAATTTAATTTCATGGAAATTCTGCCTATCTAATGACTGTGTGATTAGACCTTGAAATACAAGGAAGCAAATTGAGCTTCTAGAAACATATGGACTCAAGTAACTTTAAGAAAAATCATCGGAGGGCAGATTTTGGCTCTGTGATATTTTTATGCAATGAAACAGTTCCAGAAATAACTGACTGCTTTCTGGGCTATCCAGAAAACACACTTATTTTTTAAAATCATTTTCGATGTGGCTTTTTATCTGTACTCTATTCTCTGAAATTAAGAGTGTTATTCTATATGAACAATCTATGAACATCAAAGTTTTATGAGGAATTTGTATCTCAAACTGCCAAAGGTAGACTACCTTACACTTTGCACAAATGTAGAGAACTGATTCGTAGTAAATTTGGGAATACCTGAGAGGTAAGTCTAGAAGGTTAGCTGAAGTTTACTTGGTTGCCATATATTTCTCCTGGAAGATACTGTGAATGTAAGTTTTTTAAAAAAATCTTCAACCATATCAACCCATACTGTTGAGAGCATTTATAGGTTTATGTATAATGCTATAAATAAAAATACATTTTCAAAATGAGCACTGCAGAAAATGGAAAATCTGAGTATAGTTTTGACTAAAATAATTTTGAAAAGCACGAAAAAAATGGACATTGATTTAATTCAAAAGGCATCGTCTTTCAGGGGAGTTTGACTCCTGGTTTTCACTCAAAGATGAGTTATCTTTATTAAAGAAGTCATAAACGATGTTCATATTCTTTCTTAGCATCATATTTAGGAATATACATTCAGTTGTTCTTTAAATCTTTTCTGTGCTTTCCTAAATGTATAATCATTGTTCTCAAAATAAAAAATCACTAGTTATTAAAAAGTGAAGGAATCTGTTACCCTGCAGTAGATTTAAGGATGACACATTAAACAAAGAGAGGTATGGGCTTAAGCTGCAGAACTGTTAAGCTCCAGATTTTTCTATTTTAAGGCCACAGTGAAGGTGATTTGGCTTGTACCCATGGTGATTTAAAAAGTAAGCAGTGACTTCATCAACTAATCTCTGGAAAGTAACCTGACAGGGAGACACTATCTATGGAGAATCTGCTAGACCACAGTGATTTCATCTATGCAGTGGATTTGATCTGAAATACTGTTCCTGTTACAGAAAAGTTTTTATTAAGCTTTGTTCATTAAGTTTCATTTTTTATATCTTTTGCCTTTATTCCATAGGTAACTACAGGCCAGGTAAAATAATTTTAAATTCCTTACAGGCTAGTTAGTAATTGAAACCCCAATAGGTTGCCCTTCTAAGTTGTTACTTTGTTTCATTAGTGGCCTTTTATTTAAGGTGACCATCTCATGTTCACCATGGCGTGTGTTCTGAGTCATGCTAGAAAGAGTTTATAGTCCCACCTGCATCCATGAGAAAGAGAAAACAAAGATTCATTTTTAAGTCCTTGGAAATTCCATGCCTTTAAGAAATGGCTACTTGGCCAGGGGTTTAGCTCAGTGGTGTAAGTGCCTACCTGGCAAGCATGAGATCATGAGTTCAATCCCTGGTACAAGAAAAAAAAAAAAAAAAAAGAAAGAAAGAAGAAAAAAAAGAAATGGCTACTGCTAGCTCTCTGGTGTTATTTAAAGGCATAAAAAGTTTGTTATACTTGTTTGCTTATTCGTGATGATTTTATTTCATATAATTTGAAGAGATTTTCTACTTAACAATAAGATACTTGGAAGATGTCAGACTTGTGCTTGGATTAGAGATAGATTTGGATTGTAGACAAAAGCATTACAGAACAGTGGCATAAACATAAAAACAGAAGAAAGAGGAAGAAAAAGATCCTTGGGATAACTTTCTAATGGAGATAACTATATTTTCCCTGGAAGTTTATTGAACAACATGATCTCTTATGATCCATCACAATTGAAAAGGAGCTTGGAAAATTGAGGGTTTTAGCCGAGTAAACTTACTCTGTTGAACAGAATCAGAGTTCTCTATTCAAGGAAGATGAGAATGAAATGAAGGAGATGCTACATTTACAAATAGTTCTTTATTTATCTTTAATAATCATCATTTTAGGTCAAATGTCAGTTTTATAACTGTTGTATTTTTCTATTCTAAAACTTATATTTTAATAATAATTTATACTTGTAATTAAGTTTGCCCATAGCATACTGGTTCTCTTTTACAGAGGATGTTAAAATCATTCATTTAAGATATTCCATTGTCTTGCCAGGATTAGGAGAGTATATAAATTATTGCTCCCATGCTTAATTACTAACAGCCCACAGCATTTTTTCTTGGATAAATATAAGTGATTTAAATTGGCCTACTGAATAAACATGTTGGGAGTTAAGGAATTATAGTGAAAGCTGCTGTTCTTCAGTCATTTATTTTGCACCATGAATTACCTAAAAATAGGCTCCACTCTGTTTGTTACACGACCTATGAGATGAGCTGCACTAATCAATTTACTTCAGTTTATCGAATAACTATTATTGGCTTTGCCTTTCCAAAATAATGCCTTTTGAATATTTAAAAAAGTTAAATAAATTTTTTTCATAGCAAGAAAAATAAATCTGTTTCAACTAAAAAATGTGCACCATAAGTTTTAAATCATCTGTTTAGAAAATATGTTATCCTTGATCCTTGCCCTCTGTCGTTACTTTTGTATGTGCTTTTAGTAGTAGGAGAGTTTATATAGATTTAAACTGATTGATTCTTGTAAAAACACTTAGAACGTTTTCTGTGAATTGTTAATTATTGACAGTGATCATGCACCAAAATATAAAAAGGAAAATACTTCTTTTGGAGGATGTTTCTGGTGTACAGAATTGAACTCAGGACCTCATACGTGCCGGGTAGGCACTCCACCACTGAGCTAAATCTGAAGAAAGTACTTCTTACAGTATTGTACAATGTGTTTTAATTATCTTGTTTATCACATTAGCCAGGTAAACCTAATCTTTATTTAATTTTGCTCTTTGGATATTATGAATAAATAAATAAATAAAGTTTAGAGCCCTAATGCTCACAGAGCTTGGTCTTTGAGGCAACATTTTCTTCCTTTTCAGTGTAAGAAACAATTTAACCTATTCAAATTGTAGAGAAATGACCTAGATAGATCATAACATGTTCCACTTTTCAGGTCTCTACATATGGGGAGTGTTGAATAGCCAGGAATAAGAAAAACAAAAAGCATAAATACTCTTAGGAGAGTTATTCAAGTTACTAACTCCCAAACTGCATTCTTCCTTTAATTATTTGGTTATTCTTTTTTGTGTGGTATGCTATCCAGTTTAATGCTTCACATATTTCTTACACAATGGACACCTATTGGAAGTGTTTTTTGTGTTAAATTTTTGGATGATCATCTTGATATATATTTAATCTCAGACTTGAACCAAGCACTCCTACACTTGTTTATTAAAATGGTATACAGAATGGTAAAAAGAGATAGCATTTGAACTTGCTGTATTATTTATTATTCAGGAAAAAATCTAAATGGAAAATTTAATATATGTCAATATCTTTTAAAGTATATTTTAGAAGTTTTAAGTGGCTAAATAAGGAAAGAAAACACAAACTGTTACTTACTTGTGAAACAGTGTATCTGAAACCAAGGCTCAGATTTGAGCCAAAATAGAATGTACATCAAGCAGTGCGGAAGAGAGGAGCTAAGAAAAATAGAATTGTCCAAAAAGTGATAATTAGTAATTCTAGATATAGGTAAATTGTCGTTAACTACAAGAAAAAATTATATGAGCTAGAAGTACTTCATGTTCACGATGTAAAATTTTTAGTTTTTCTGAATACTGTGCCGATTTTTCAGACAGAATCTAGTTTCATTGTATTAACATTTCTATAAATGAAACATCCAGAAAAGGTTAATATGTCCTTTCAATTATTTGCTCAATTAGTATCAATAAGGTCTTTTTAGCTTGCTATCTATGAAGGTGTAGCCAGTGAACTGGAACTACTTATAATTATAGATCATAAATCTCAACGGGACGATCTAACTTCAAAATCATGAAGCAAGATAATTCTTACTAATTTTTGTACTATAGCTTCTTTCTCAAATTCTAATAATTACTTTTCCCCCAAGTCTTCCACATCTATTTTAATGTTTTCAGATCAAAATATATCTTAAATCAATATAGACGCTTAATATAGTTTTCTTTTATATCATAAAAACTGGTATCATTTGGGATAAGTAATAAAGAAATTCGTTATCTTAGTTAATAGAAAGTCTGGAGTTGAACTGATTTTGGTTTTGATTAACACAATTGTTTAACTATGTTAGGAACTTTCTGGTTCATCTTTTCTCTGCCAATAATGTGAATTGAGATATACCATTGATTTAGTCATGACCATAAGTTGCCTGCCAGTAGCAGCCAACTTACTTACTTTCTCCTGCCAAATGAAACTGAGAAAGATGACTTCTGTCCCTAGCCTAATATATTTGTCTGTCTCTCAGTTTGATTGCATCAGTCTCTATCAGGATGCTACTGTTGATCAAGCACTTAGCAAAAAAATGCCTGCAGTGACTGATTTATTCATACAGGCTCCACCCCTGAAGCTTCATTTGGGTTTCATGAATCACTGGTGTTTGAATGACAGGAGGTATGTGATTGAAATAGAGTCCGGCAACGGATATGTAGAAGGAATGGATCTGGCTAGATAACTTACAGTGCCCAGATCAGGAAAGTGGACATGTGAGGTGACCCATCACCAAACTTACTGTGGACATCAACGTTTAGGATTTATCTTTTCTTTTTCCTCATTCTCTCTGCAGTCCCCTTCAGACATTCATTAAATGACTAGATCATAAGTTCCTTGATAAGTGACAAGGATTTAGAAATATTCTATATGGGAGGCCTCTTAGAATTATTGTATTATAACAAAATATTCAACATAAAATTTCTTTCTAATGGTGTTTTAAAAACTTGGGTCTTAGGTCTACTAGAAGAAAGCTAAATTAAAGATGGATTTCTTGACAATTCATAATTACCTTTTGTAGTGGGCCACCAAAACCCCTTTGCACTTGGTAATTGGACCTGGATTTTTATCATTTGCTATTCAAGAACACATGTTATCCAAAGATGCTTCTGTCCTACTCTAAGACTCAAGTTCGGACTACTCATAATAATATCTGTTTATTAGGAGTCCATACTTTAGATAAGAATTTGAGCTCATTAAATTCATGAAGTGTTGTGCTTTGTGTTCAGATGGTCCCCCTAAGCCTCATGCAGTCATGGAAGCAATCATTTGTGATTGCTTCATTGTCCTGCACTGGGCTTGGTGGTGTGAGTGTGGTACCTGCCCAGGGCCGGGAGCTGACATACAATATGGGGTGGAGAGGAGGCCTTCTTTCCCTTCTGTTTTTGCTCTTTTGCTCTCGCCACTTGCAGCTTCCAGGAAGGGCTGCCCCCACCCTGCCTTAGAGCCAGCTGAGTGTGGACTGAAACCTCCAAAAAACTGTAAGAAATAAACCTTTCCTTCCTTCATGTTGAGCGTTAGGTGTTTTGTCTCAACGATGAGAGAAAAGTAACCAACACACCAAGAAAAATATATTTACAGACAGGATATCAAATATGTTCATTGACTTCTTGATTTAATTTTTGTGTGTGTGTTTGGTAGTCTAATGCTTTTGTTGTGGAAGCTAGGAAAGTTAAAAGTGTTGGTTATTATGGGTTGTCAACCATAGTACTTCACAGGGTTAAATCTACAAGGGGCTATTTGTTGAATTCCAGTTGTTGGGACCAAGTCAGGAGATGTGCTTTACATACCTTGTTATACTCGAGTACTTAGAGGAGGAAGAAAAGCAGAAGTAGCTTGTGTGGGTATCAGACCCAGTGTATATGATAGGTCATTATTTGAGAGTGTAGCCTTACCAACTTTCCATAATTACCTTGACATGCCTTGGATTTTAAAACATGCTTTCAAATGAGCTGGACTTTGTGGTAAGCACACAAGCCATGTGGGGTCCAGGAAGAGAAAAGTCAGTGCCTCCTGAGAGTCTACCATCAAATGGGCTGATAATCACACCCCGATTCCCAAGCAACTGGCTCGTTCGGCAGACAGGCTGAGTTGATAGCACTGGAGGTACAAAAAGCAACTGAATGCTTGTATTGTTTGGTTGACTTTGCAGACCTGGGGCTGGTGGTCTGTGCAACCATAGGGAGGATAACAGTATTCAATATAGCAAATGTGGGGCATTTCCTTCTATCTTGTTTTTGAAATCCAGTATTGTTTTCACTGTTTTGTTCCAACTGTTTTGCTTTATTCAATATTCTGTTTTGATTGGTTTTATTCTGTTTTGTTTTGGTTTTGACTTTGCTATATCTGATGGAATGGACAACTATTGTGAAGATAACAAGGTATACTATGGTAGCTACTATTGTTTTCCTATGATCCTGCTTTGAAGTTCTGTACAAGTTTTACTGCTTTGTTTTCATTGGATTCATTCTGTTTTGTTTTGTTGGGTTTTATTATCTTTAAAATAAAATTTAAAAAAAACATATTTTCACAATATGAAATTTGGAGTTTCTTTCTACCACCTTTCAAAAAGAGATGTTCAAAGGAGTATCCCAAGGACAATTCAATAAATGCTTAATATCTGAACCCAAGTTAAATAACTTTCCACATTAATAATTCTGTTTCTTCCAAAAAAACACTTTCTGATCATGTGTAATGACAAAGCTATTATAATACTCTGCTTGCTTTTCAGATGGTTGTGTTCCCAAATCTGTTAATGCCTAATGTACTCTTTATATACATAACTGATTGAACTTTATATAAACTGATAAAACTGAAAAGATAATTGCTTTTTCCTGAAAACTAAGTTACATATTACAGAAAGATTGCTCAGGGCTTAAATTTGAATTTTCTCTCTAGCTAGGTACAGGAGACTCTGCAAGCCTGGAGAATGCAAGTGTTACAAATATTGAGAATTCATTACATAATTTTTTTCTTAAGGGTTTGTAAGGCCTTCACTTTAAGAGCTAAGCCAAAAACCATATATGATGGTTCATCAAGGAAAGAGTACATGCAAGAAAATGAATATAAGATTGTGATGATCACACATCCGTGTTAGTGTTTGATGTTATCCTAAAAGATTAGGGAATGTGTGTACATTTTCTTAGCAAAAGACAATGTCTAGAGAAAGCATGCATCTTTTTTTTTTCCTACTCTTTTGGTTTATCTAGATTTCTGTCTTTAGGAGTTTTGTTTTCACTGTGATAACTGTAGATACCCCTGCCTCTAAAAAACTGCACAGTCCATGTCACATATGCTTAATACTTTGTTCAATCAGCATTTATTGAGTAGCTGTTATAAATTCATCTCTGGTATAGAAGTTGGAAAATAAAGATAAAAATACCCTCTCCTCAAGACTGTAATGAAAACCTAAAGGTTAGACAGTATAAATACAATGATGGACTTGTTCCTGCGGGCTGGTGGGGCTTAGAAGGGAGACAATCAAGTTGCCAAAGGCTTTCAGTGACCACTGTGTAACGTCCTACTCTTCCTTTGACCTCTTTCAAAAGACCTTGTTGATCCCAACCTGGTATGTGCTTAGTTTTGCTAATAGTTGCTGAGAATTTACCTTGCACTAGCCAATATGCTAAGTGCTTTACATGCACAGCCCCATGCAGTCTTGATGGTTATGTCTTTAAAAATCCAAATATCATCTTTGTTTTATAAAAGAGGTCACAAAGCAGGAAAGGGTAAGACTGGAATTCAGAGCCACTTCTATCTGCCTTTATGTGCTCTAAAGTGCCCACCATGGTACTTCCAGCAACTTTTAATGTAAGGAGCTCTTTATTTGTTCATGATATAGTTTAAAATTGTTTTGAACATATGGACAATATATGTGCGTGTTTGTATGTCTGCAAAATATACAGTTGGATGGTCTCTATATGTACTTGCTGCGAAAATGTATGGTGTATGTATATATCTATAAACACTCCCTCTCCATATGCCGAGCGTTATAGTTAGCAAGATGAACCAGTTGGCCATTACACATGCTGGCAGGGCCATGCTAGGAGCAGTTGCTGGGGATATGTAGCACCCCTTCCCCCAGAGGGCTGTCCTATTGTCTTATAAGGTCTTTTCACAATGGTTCCAGTTTCTTCTTTAATGCCAGCAATTCTCTAGCCAATGGATATTTTCTGCTCTTCCCTTATGCTGGCGATGTGTGGAGGGAGGAGGGGGCATTAAAATAATTTTCTGCTTTAGGCTCTGATACACTTAAGATAGCCCTCTTCCTGGAATATATAAATGCCAGCAAATCAGCATTTCTTAAGCTGCAGTATCCTTCCTGGAAATCGTGTTAAAGGACATACACTGGCTGCTTGTCTCAGACCGAATGAGAATATAGTGAGCCTCATGATTTCCACTGCTGAAATATTAGCATAAATCTCCCACTAATGCACCTCTCTCTATTGGTGGAAGAGTCAATGTAACCCAAGCAAATGTTACACTGAGAAAGGAAAGATGTCTTGAAACTCGGGCATGGTGCTGTGAAGGACGTATTTAATGAAGGAGTTTCCAGCTCTGCACATCTCACAGCAGAGCCATTCAGAACTTTTCCCTCTTTGGCCCATGAGAAATGATTAGATCCCTCACTAGGAAAAATGATTTTTTAATTGCTCATGAAGCAATAATATGAACTTCGCAAGCAAAAGAACTGTTTTTATCTTCTCTGTCTCTTTTTGTTTTTGCCTCTAACATCGCAACAACCTCATGAAGGAGGCAGGTTTATTAGCCCCATTGAAAGATTGGAATTGAGTCTCAAGAGGTTCAGTGACTCTGAGACTTGGGATGGCAACTCTGGAAAGTTCTCATACCTTCTGGACCTCTGTTGCTCTCACCTGTAGGTGTCCTCTTTCTCTTTACTCTTTCCTCTCTAAAATTCTTGCTCCCTTCTTTTTAGAATTGAAATTTTGGGGTACTTCTGTATTTCCAGGAAAATAGTGCTCAGCAAATGTTTTTGTGCTGTGTGTTGAATGCATTTTAGAGGTGTTTAAATGTAACTGTGTGGGAGACCATAGTGCCCGAGACAGACAGCATCAGAGTCTGTGGCTGATGGCAAAGAGCTGCTTGGCTGCCCTTGGCCACTGCCCTCTCTCCGCTGACCTGTTGGCACATCAGTAATGCAGTCCAAGGTCTCATTCTGCAGGGGCCTACTCATCTGCTAAAACCCCTTAAGGTTTTATTTATTTATTTATAATTTATTAAAATTAATAACAATTTATTAGCCTTTATTTATTTACTAAACTATGGCTTTAAATGCCAGCCCAATGCTTTGCTTTAAAGCAGGTCTCAATTTGTGGAGGAGAGTAACTAGCAGATTCTTAGGGTTGGAGGAGAACTCGGAGCATATTAACTGCCTCCTGGGTGTTAGGATGGCTCTGTCACATCTCCGAGTGGAGTCAGTGAACTTCTGCTTGAACTCTTGGATTTTGTGACAGATTTTCTATGTCCTCAAGTTTCCAAGGAAAAGTTCAACTCCTAAGAAATGGGTACGTGTTGAGCAGGTGGTGTGCAGCGGCAAGATGCACAGTGGGTAGTTTAAACAATGCCCTTCATGCTCCCAGTGTGCTGCTTTCTGTTCTCATCACTAGATAGATTTTTGCTTTACTTAAGCTTTGTGGGGGGTCTGTATGTGTGTAAGAAAAAAGACAAGGAAAGAGAAGGGAGTTTGTATTGTGTTTTCAAATGACAGAATAAAAAACTGAAAGTCTGTTGTGCTTGATGTTAAATGCTTTTGAATAAACTTACATTTTAATCCTGGGTCTTAGAAACCTCAGACAGATGCTATAATTGCACTAAATCCACCTTCTTCATATGTGAAATGAAAATAGTAATAGCTTCTAAGAAAGGCTTTATGAAGATTGAACTAAACAATGTGTATAAATTGCTTGAGGCAGTGCCGAACACAGAGAAAGTTCTTAGGGTAGTGGGGAGCTCCTCTGATAACAGCGATTTTAAAAACAATCACTGGGTGGATAGTGACTCATATACATGTATATTATATATGCTACCGATATTAATGCTATAAAGAGAAGTGGTACATATAAGACCTTATTACATATGGGTATTGGTGTTTATCCACATATTTGGGCCTTAAAATAGAAATAAAAATTCCATGACCTCTATCCAGGGAAGAAAGAATCTTTCTGAATCACATTCATACCCAGTTAGGTGGATGTGAATTTTGGGCTGAGTTTCTGGAGGTTCCATCTCCTTGAACAATTGGGTTTTCCCAAGGGAGATGAGTTGCTGTGTCCCTATTCGTCTTTCACAGTGTGAAACCCATGGTGCTTGGGGACTAGGAACCATGCTCACTGTGGGGTATACAATGGTTCCCAGTAGATGTATTGTACCTGCCTTTGCTGTGAAATTGTAAATTCAATTCAATGCTGTAAAGGAAAGGAGAGTGTTACACACAGAGAAAAGACCTCCTATGGTAAGATGATTTTTCAACAGGAGAAGGACCTGCACTGGAGACCTGGACGGTGACTTGGAGGTAGCCAGATAAAAAAATGCAGAAGCCCATGACCTGAGTAGAAAAGAGCTCCTTGTGTTTAGGGGACCCCTTGTAGTTCCCATCAACACTGGAAACTTAATGTATAGGACAAATTTTCCTGGCCTTGGTGGTCTTGATGAGGAGCGTGGGGTTCATTAGTGGAACAGAGGGTGTGTATTGAAGGTTAGATGCAAGGAATTATATTAATTTATTTACCTTGGTGTTGTTGTATGAACCAGCCTTTGTACTGAGCTACGTCCCCAAACTTCAGTTTATATTTTTAAGCGACTTCCTTGGCACTCTCATCCCACCAGTCCCTGCTGTCCTCCTGCTCCATTGCCATGAACAGTGGCCCAGTGCTACTTCTGTCCTTTCTGTTGGGTGAAATATGTTCATTGAAAAGATTGTAATATTCTCCTTCCTGGTATGGCACAAAGTCTAGCAAGGCTGGATATGTTACTTTGAGAGAAGATTTAACATTTTTAACAGTGCTGTAACTTTTAAAACAAACTCGTATGATTTTTCCAGCAAAAGAGCTGAAAGGGTGTCTCTTAGAGAAGGATGTGGTCAACCTAATAGTGTTAGGGGGCTCAAAGTAAATACGCCAAGGATATAAGTCCAAGCCCCGCTGCCTAAGAGTATGACTTATTATTTATAATGCTTATTTTATCAGTTCTTTTTATTTTTAATTTTAAAACAGGATTTTGCTAAACTGCCCAGGCTGACCTTGATCTTTCAGTCCTTTGTCTCAGCCTCAGTAGATGAATCGCTGGGGTGTGTGCCATGGTGCCCAGCTATATTTAATTTTTTAATCTTCAATCTCTTTATATGTTGATTTAAAAAAACAAGCCCTTACCACATACAATTGTTGAGTCCTACAAAAATAATTGATAGTGTGCATGGGAATAAATACACCTTTGTGGGACTGTTTGTGCTAAACCCTGTCATGCAGAATGGCAGCAAGACCTCCCTTCCCTAAATTCGCCTTCTTTTGAAAACACTATAGCAATATTCCATGGCAATTTCAAATCGACTTTCTCATGATCTGTATCATGTCATCTATGTTTAGACATTTTCACACTTTCATTCAAAAACATTTTGGGTGTTCTTCCTTTAAGAAACATATACTCACTTCTATACATATTTTTGCATGTTGCAAACTGTGTCAACGTACAAATTATTTCCTTGAAATAATTGGCAATTTGGGGTTGGTGACGGACAGGGGTGAATCAACTGAAAATGCCAGAACAGATATCTTATGGAAGGCTGAGAGTAGAGGTGGAGAAAGGTGGTCTTCAGAATCCATGAAAGAATTGAATGTCAAAGCGTTTCAAATGTTCACAATTCCAGGATGCAGTGTGGCCAGGGTTCCTCCGGTGGGCCACAGAAAGGGGACTGCGTGGGAAACGCATGTCTAAAGGTGGTAACGAGTTTTTTGGTTCCTACTGCATATGCCCTCAGAAAGCTTGCTTATCTTCCCCAACCCCCCTCCCCACCTTCGAAAGAAAGGGGTGGGGGAACTGTGAAATTCTTGGCACAGGTGCAGGAAAGCTGAAAACGTCTGGCAGAGCTCACAGACGTCGTTTTCCACTCGGCACCAAATGTTTTACAGTCTTCGTGAGCCCATATAGATTCTGGCTTCTGCCCAGTCGTTTGTTTGAAACTGTAGGCTCCAAGAAAAGGCTCCACACTGCAGCTGGCCTTTAAACTGCATTTTATGGCGGAGAGTGTTCAGGGTACAATTGGAAGGAGAGCTTGCCTTTGACGTTGGACGTAAAAGTAACAGATTGGCACTGGGTGGAGCAAACACTAAGGAGTTGTTGGTATGTCGCTTTCCTAGTGAAGACTACACTTTTGGAAATCTCACCTCAGTCTCAATGATTTTATGGGCCAATATGTAGTGAGCCCTCTAAATGTACTTTAGCCCAAGTTAGTTGAATTTTACTCAAACATAAATCTGACAGTTCCAAGTAATGTAGATGGCATAATTGTTCTCGGTGATGTACATTTCTGGCTAATTTAGGGCAATTGTGTCTTAGCTTCCACCTACAATGCAAGTTCATTATGAATGAACACTTAATCGTTAACTATTCATCTTTCTCTTTTTGTAGCTCTTTTTTGGTTCGTTGTCATGCTTATGCCTCATAATTTCACAAGCCTAAGGATTCATCAGATTTTTTTGGTAGCCATATATTAATGATGTGAAAGAAAATACTCCAACAAAAGAGTTAATCAAAACCAAAATTTGAACATTTTAAAAATCTGTTACTCTGGCAATTTAGAGAAAAGAAGACATTTGAATCTTCCTCAGGCCTTGGATTGAAATGATAACTATTCTTCACTGAGCACTTGCTATGTGGTTGCTCTCCAAAATGATTCCCACATACTTTGTTATTTAATCTTCACTGTAAATGATGTATGAATGTTATACCTTGTACCGGGGAGTAAACCAAAGCTTGGACAGTTTGACTTGACAAAAGATGATTTTGCATATTTGGTCTTTACTTTCAGGATCTATGAAGAACAAAATATTCCACAATTCCAACAACAGGTGTTGCCCCCACTTTTCTCATCTCCGGGGTTCATATTAAATAGTTCATCCTGGAATTGAGGTAAAGTTAATGCCAATGCCCCAAAGAGCACAGTGTTTCTCAGAGGTGGAGATTTTTCTGAGTTTGTAAACAGTCCCTCTTACAAACTGAATATGAGAATAAACCTTAGATTTATCTAATGCATTCATATCTCAGTTTTTTCAGGTTTTTTTTTTTTTTTTAAAAAAAAAGCTTTCTCTAAAAGATAGTGAATGAGAGCATCCTAGGGTGCCTGGATTTTGACCAAAAGATAGAACCCCGGGTAAATAAGCTGATCATCATACAAATGGCATAACGTGAAAGATGAACTCCTCAAATCTGTGACTTCTTACTTGCCTTATGAACTAATTCAATAAATAAATAAACACTTTCTCAATTTAAATCCTGAGAGAATTACAAAACAGAAGAATCAGTGTACATAGTATATGTTTAGAGGGATGGTGAGACAGGAGAGAGTAAATTGTGTACTACAAGACAAAGAGAAGAGAGTATGTCTCTACTTCCCTGTGGCAGAATCACAATCTTCTTTTGGATGTCATGTTGAAAAACTTCCCAGTTCTTAGTTCTGTGAGCTAGAGCAGATGGATGCTCCATGTTGGTACAGATTCTTTTTTCAAGCAATGTGGTTGTAAAGATGGGGCTTGGGTCATTTGGTTTTCTCTGAAAACTGTCTTGTGTAACTGTCTAAAAGAATTTATAATACATGGTGAAAGGCATCATACATGATGTTTCAAAAATAAATACTGAAACCTATGTTTCAAATATGTTTGCTCAGATTAATAGTGAGTGTTCTTTGGTTCACATATGTTTAGAAACTGCTGAGTTAACATACATAGGTGGTGTTTTTTCTTTTTCGTTTCCTTTTTCTTCAGGCCTTCTCAGAACCTTTATATGTCCCATGAGTCTCCAAAGAGACATAATATTACAATATTTGATCTTAGAATGCTTCTTTGACAAAGTGTCTACCTGAAGCCACTGTGCTGCCATATAGCCTTAGGGAAATGCTGGGACTCCACTGTTAGCTACAGAGTTTTACTTTTTAACCACATTTAGAATGATTTTGCATAAAGTCTCCACCTATGCATAAATTCATTATGAATGTATTCTGGCAGTTCACTCTTCGGTCCTCTTTGGTTTCTTCTCATGGTGTTAGCACATAATTCCCGGGTTTAATAATTTAAAACATTTTTCGAATAATCACAATTAAAGTTGTACAAAAGAGAATAAAACAGGATAAATCAAGACTGAATTGAGAAGGCCTAATTTCCATTGAACATTTCATTCGCAAGGACTTTCTGGGATAACTAATGCATGTTGCTGTTATGGGGAATCCTTGCGAAGAATCTTGAGACAGGACTTAAGGAACTTCTGGTGACAACATATTTTACTTCTTAAATCATCAGATAAACTTAGTGGACTGTTCTTCCACATGGTGATTCAGATGCCTCTGAGGCCTTTTTCTGTTAGACAGGACTTTCTGCTTGAAGAAGAATGGTAGCAAGTGCTAATCTGCTAAGGCACATTCTCACTAGGTATAAAATTGCTTGTGCTTTGAATTTAGGTCTCCATCAGCAAATTCCAGAGAAAGCTGCATTATTGTATTCCCCAAAAAAGTGATTCACCTTGAAGCTATAAAATTTAAGCTTCTGGTCTCATTTTCTTGTTTTGATCCCCTTTGAAGCTATTAATATGTTTTTGTAAAGTTGTACTCTTGAGATTTTGCAGACTTGATCCTTAAAGAGATTCTCCCAGGTTTTAAGCAAGAAGCCCCACAAAACCTGGATCTGTTCCCGTTCCCAAAGAACACCTTACTTGGGACCATAAAAGGAGGGACAATATGAAAATTTCATTTATGGCATAGTTTCACCCCAAGAAAAATAATAAAAACACCTAGAAAATCTCTTCTACTTGTTGGAATATTCATATAAAAGTTTCATCTAGGTTTTTAGCTGTATCTGCGGTGTCTATCTTGTCTTTTCTTCCCTGTAGTACTGATCTCTGCTAGCTCTGGAACTTAGAGCTTTCCAGTGGTTGAAGTTTCCCGCACACCTCTGTGAGGGTTAAAAGCTTTGTAAGGGGTGAAACTTTACATGACAGAAGGAAACATGAGTCACTCTGGGATTGACTTGGGTTCTTGTAGGATGAAAACTTCCTTTTTAAGACAACAAAGTAAAGTATTATTTCCAAATTATACAGGTCCAGATTATATAACTTAAAGTTAACTTCCACCTTCTATTTTGAATTCTTCTATAGGACATTGATAAAATTGATCCTGTACTGGCCCACTCCTGACAGGAACTTGCATTGAGGTCTGCAGAGATCTAGTCATTTCATTATCACCTTAGTACTCCACAGCTGAAGCAGAGAGGTCATTACAGTGTATGTCATCTAAAGCTTTGCTTACCGTAAGAACCAGAGGATTTCTTATAATTTTATTTTCTTTGGATGACCATATATTTTTGTTATAAAAAATTTGTGTGCCTATAGTTTTTCTTTTTTTCATTTTCAATAAAGGAACTTTTATTTCCAAAGCTTTCTTAATGATTGGAAGGAATTTCATTGGGAATATTGAGTTGAGTGAAGAGACAAAAATATCAAACTTTCCTGGACTTCCATAAAAAAACAAAAAGAGGATCTTTGAGCTTCCAAGGAGTGATGTGAAACAGGCATCACTGATACTTTGAAAAAGCTGTATTTATGGAGAGTTATCATAAAAGCTGCTTTGTGTTTTTCTCTTACCATCCTTTCATGTTTATTCTTTGAATAGTGCTTCCCTGGCCCTTGGATGTACACTCAGGAAGGCTGTTATGGTTCGGATCTTAAATGCCCCCTAAAGACCTTGTGTTTACAAAGGACTTGGTCACTAACTCCTGAGAGGTGGCAAAACCTCCAGGAGGCGGGGCCGAGGGGAAGGAAGTCTGGCCAAAGGCGATATGCTTCCCAAGGGGGTCCTGGAGCAACAGCCACTTCCTGTCACTCTACATCCAGCCACCACAGGGTAAGCAGCTCTGTTTCACCACGTATTCCACACCATCAAAACAACAGACAACTGACCATAAACTAACTTCTCAAGCCTTGATCCAAAATAAGCTTTTCTTCTTTTGAATTGATTTTCTTAGGTATTTTGTCAGAAGGATGGACCCACACACCTAGACTTTTTTTTTTTTTTTTTTTTGTAGCAGGGATGGAACTCATGGCTTTGTGCTTGCCAGGTAGGTACTGTGCCCATGACAGTTTTGATTCTCAAGTTGTAGATACCATGGTGTCATAAATACTGACTCGACTCATGACCTAGTTTGAGGACTAATAACCATGGTTCTGAGTCTGATCAGTTAGTATCCCATCCTCTAGCTAAGGACTACCCCATAGACTAGCAGCTGAAGGAAAGGTATGTGGGCTTTTCTGTTTATACTCATTCACAGTCAGTGCTTTGTATCTTTTATACTCCATCAAGGATGAATGGTGGTGAAGAAGGAGAAAGATAGGTGGGGGAAGTTTGTAATTTGATTGACATCTGAATAAGGCGGTGGCATGTTCTCTGCATTGGGCACATTTTGAAGGTGCCTAAGTCATTAATGAGGCCTTTAGTATTCTCTCAGAGTCCCCTACAAGGAAAAACATGTCTTACGTCTGTTCATTCTTCCTGGAAAAAAAAAAAAGGACCTTGTTTCCCTAGAGTTGGTGTTGCACACCTGACTTCTTTCAGAAGTCTCATAGAAACTTTCAGTAGCCCTAGAGATAGATTGGGAGGCAAAACTTGAACCATCTGTCACACAAGCACCTCGTGCAGTGTGTTACACAATAGCCCCTTCTTGTATTTACTCTGTACTATGGTAAATGTCTGAGCAAAGACACCTCTTTCTCTGCTATCCAAGTAACTTAACCCTCTTCTTTCTTGGGTAACAGTCATAGCAGTCCACCTCATTCCTGCAAAAGAAAGCTCTCTGTGTTGTCACATTGTCATATTAAGGAAATCTCTTCTGCCTACTCTCTGATGCTCCCATGGGAATCAGGGAAATCTGCTTCACAAACTCATTTCTATGTGTTTCCCATTGCTCTTTAAAAAAAATTCTGAGGTGCCAAATTGACCAAACTGGTCTTCAACTTCTGTTGTCCTACAACTTACTTTATTGACGTTAGTACATCGGTTAAGAATATGGATTTTGGATACTAACAAATTAACTCTGAAATATCTGCTTTGCCCTTGGTATTTAGAAGTTTGTTTAAATTCTCCAAGGCTTACTTTTCCTTGTCAATAAAATAGGTTTTCATAACACCTTTCCTAGAAGTTGTTGAGGTGATTCAATGAGATAATACATTTAAAACCATCCATGTCATGCTTAGTACATAGTAAGTATTCAGAAAACTTGCTGTTAAAGCTTGTATCTAGATATTTCCTCCAAAGCCTCATTCAGTCACAGGTGAAGCTTTTCAGAGGTGGGTGGATCTAGATTGTGTGATGCAGAGTTAGGGATGTGATACTGGTATTGATTTATGTATGGTATGCTGCTAGAGTACCCTACCCAACTATAAGTGCTAGGGCACATGGCCTGGATAGAATATAAGGGACAGAAAGAGGAATTTCTGCTTGGTCACTGCTCCCTGCTTGTTGATTTTGTTGCCTTCTGTCTGAACTGTTTGTCCCCTGTATGGCCCCTCTGCATGCCATCATGCCTGGACCCAGCTGACTATGAGTTGAAATCTTGAAAAACTATGAGATACCATAAACCTTTCCTCTTTTACTTTTGAGTGTTAGGTATTTTGTCTCACAATGAGAGAAGTAACTAAGACACCTATCTACTGTGGGAGGTAAGTGGGGAGGTATTGGGAATCTAACTCAGGACTTGGCGCTTGCCAGGCAGGCACAGCACTGTTGAGCTATATCCCTGGCCCCATAAGTATTATTATCTTGGAAAAAAAGTACATATTATCAGAAAAAAATAGAGATATGGATGTTTGAAGTGCTCATATCATGGAGGAGTAATTAAAAATGACAAAAAGGATAATACATAAAACATGTCAAAGATTTATATAAGATAGGATATTTGAAATAAAGCATATATACTTTAATATATTAAGGAATCTAACGAACTAAGTTGTGATATTAACACCACTTAAAGCCAAAATTTAGTGAATGCAGTGTGTGTACTAAGCCTATGTTAAAAATCCTGCTCACAGTGCTCACAGTGTGGGATAGAGTCAAATTAACCACATTTTATCAGTGAGGAACTTCAGCTACTATCCCAATACCTTAGTCAGTACATAATGGTGCCAGGAAGTGAATCTATGTCTTTGTGTAGATTTAAGGTTATCTAGTGTTACATGGCTGACATGAAGCCTCTTTATGGAATTTCCTCCCACTATAAAGAACATTCTAGAACAAGATTATCTTAATAATTCAGAGACCAGAAGGGAGGGCACTTGGAATCGTGAATCTGTTCTAATTCAGAGTGCCAAGGTAGTGTTCTGCTTCCACCCACAGGGAAGTATAAACCTGCTGAAATGGCTTTTTAGTCCAAAGTTTTCCCCCAACTTTCTTCAGACTCATAGGAGCAATCTTGAATTGCTAATAATTGTTTGTGTTTAAAGTGGATAAAACCATAAGAATTGCCAGTTTTTCCATATAAATAATATCAGTTATAAGGTTTCTATGCACTCTGGAACTTCACATGGTATCCTGAGCATGGCATAGCTGACTCCCTCATACAGAAAGCCAAGCAGGGGCAGAATGTATGTAAAATTTAGGCCTGACCTATAACATATAGGTTGGTTTCCAAGCTGATGCAATTGTGCTGAAAGTTCATCAGATGAATATTCCCTGATTAGTACTGCAGAACCAATCCAGCTATTGAGAAGTCGGTTTCCATTATTTTTCTCCATGATGCAGAACTTGCCAGGGGCCTGGAATACAATTTAGAGTACAGTCAGATGGGATTTGCACTTCTTCTAGCCCAGAAAAGTCACTCCTTGGCTATTATTTTTCACTCTATTATAAATAGCAAGAGGCAGATGAAAAGGTAAAAAATATGTTGGTTGGGAGATACTTATTCTCGCCTACCTAGGGTAATCAAGGAGAGGCATCAGCTCCAGATTTGGTAAGCAATAATTCACATTTGACTTTAATACACCATGATAAACTTTGAGGAATATATCTTTTAAAGCATAAAATGCTTTACCTATGATTTAAAGTTTGGAGGATTGGTCTTGCATCGTAGGCAGGTTAGATTTAACATCTCTGGAAATTCCAGAGCAATTTTAAAATGCTTTTTTTGATCACTTGCTGCAGTTCCAGCTTTCAAAGAGAATGAGATGTTTTGGGAATGAATTGTGATGGACTTATATGAAAATTTATATGACCAAGAATTGGATTTGTTCCCCTGGAATATTATAGATTATGTTTTATGTTGGAATTACATCAGTGTGCAGAGCAGCAGAAGGCTGGCTTAATGTAGCTAAAAATATACCTTGACTTTCCACTTGGAATAGAACTCCCCCCTCCCCAACCCGTTTCTTCTCTAATGAAAATAATGGCTTCATGACTCATATATGTGATAGACAGTAGGGAATATTTGAGTCTTAAAATAAGAAGAGTTTGAGAGAAGACTAATGGTCCTTTTCTAATTTCTTTCCCATCCATCTCTTCCCTCCTGTTTTCCCTGTCACCATCCTATTTCAGGCCTTCAGCACCTCGTGCCTTATTGCAATTGCTCCTTTTTCAGACTTTAGGTCCTCTTGCTTTAATTTGTCCTCTGCACTGATTCTCAGCCAGTCTTCTTGTTCTATCACTTTAATCACAGAATCCCACGTCATCCCTCATTGGCTTTTCATCTGCTCTTAAACAAGTTGCAAACTCACTTCACGTCATCTTAGTCCAGACACCTACTAGGTCTCAGGTAGAGGTGGGCAGTAGCCTCCTAACTGGTCATTCGATTGCTTATCCTCTTGCTTTGATTTAACCTAAATTTTCCCCAAATATTAGGCAAACACTAGTTCTACAGAATAAAATGGCTTTTGGTGCTACATAGATACTTTATACTCAAACTTATATCTAATATCTTTCTAAGACATTATACAATTGGAATTAATGCACCAAAGATATGAATTTATACATGTTACTATTCATAATAAATGCACATGAGCTGAGATAACTAAATGGACTCTATGTGTCTCATTTGGGGCCCTTCTGTAATATTAGAACAGAATCTCAATCTCACCTTTTAGCTGTACAAACTAGATTGTCCCACAAACTCAGTTTATGAGCTCAGTGAGTTACAACTGTACCCACATCAGCAATCATGGATGGCAAGGATGGCAGAGTGGTGACCCAGGCACCTTGCTGGCTTCTTGCCTTCCTGCCCGTTGCAGGAACCTGTGACTTGCATTGCAGAGCTGTACAGCCATTCGGAATCTTAATGCTGCTTTCTGAAGAGACTAAATGACAAATGATGAGTCGCTCAGCTACTGAATGTGGCTCAATATTATTAATTTATTTTGTTTTTTAAAAAAAATTACGGGAACTTGCTATTAAGTGAGGAACCAGAGGCAGAAAGTGCTGAAAGAGGGAACAAAGAGGATGTCAGAGAGAGCTGAACCTAATGAAAGCTTTGCATCCACAAAATAAGTTGTGGCTTTGTAAATTCACTCTAAGTACATTTGAGGAATAATAAACCATAAAAGAGGTTACCATGACCTTGAATTCTGCACAGCTTTTGAGATAAAAGGTCTAAGTATTCAAATACATTTGGTTGACGGTAGTGTTGTTGACTGATTAAAAACCATTCATGCTCCTTGTACCCCCTGCTGGAATGCTGATGAGGAGCTAGACTGTATGCTGGGCACATGCAATGGATTCTCTTCAAGCAGAGTTCAAAGTTGCCCTGCTAAAATGGAACGCTAAAAGGTAAGTCTTTGTAACCATAGATGAATGAGGCAAAGTTACTAACATAAGGATTAAATTGCAATACATTGATTTTGCATTTATTACTTATTGGGTACATATCTTAAAAGCATTTTGAAGATGTTTCAAATTCTAGTCATTGCATAAGATCACAACTTTTACAACATTTACCATCAGCAAATGCTTTTTCTTTGACTATATAGTCATAATTTTCTGATTGCTTTCAAAGTGAATACTTGAACTTTACATTCATTTGATTCCTTTTTCACAGATATAACTTTTAGGCTAAGTAATTATAAGTGTGGACTTTGGAATTAACCATCCTGGCTTCAAACCATGTGACAGTTGCTTATTTGCTATGTGACCATATGCAAATTGCTAATTTTGTGTACTCAAGAAAAATAGAGATAATAATAGAATCCATTTCACAGAGGTAGTGAGAGTGTATAATAATATCTACAAGTACATTAAGTATTTTACGTGAAAACTTTTCACAACTATAAAATAAATAAAAATAAGGGGAACATGTGAGCCCCTCAGGCTTGCTCCTAACTATATGCAAAGAGGGAATGGTAATGGATGTTATTAGATGGTATTGCAATCCCTGATCAAGAAGTGCCTCAAACTCACCCTCCCACTTGTACCTCTTGACAGAAATATATGGAAAGATAAATAGCTGCATAGAAGAAAATATTCTCTCATGGCTATGCAAAGACCTTTAATATGGATCTTTCTGAATGATGATCCAGTTACAAAGCTGTATTTAGACTATAGCATTTAATTTGAGAATTTCTGTTTCTGCGCTAGTCAGGTCTAATAACAATAATAAATACCCAAATAATCAAATTATAAAAAGTTTTATTTTTGACTCACAGTTTTTTAGATTCCAGTCCATATGGTTTTAGATTATAGGGCCATATGGTTGGCCCATAAAGCCTATGGGATTATATTGCAGAATAAAATTGTTCTGCTTATGGCAGAACATAAATGAGAGAGGAACCAACCAGGGTATCACTGTCCCTTTTGAGGGCACATGCCTAATAACCAAAAGACCTCTCACTAGGCTCCATTTCTTAGATTCCACTACCTCTCCTGAGTGCAAGTTGGAAACAAGCTTTTAACACATAGGTCATTAGGAGACATTTAAGATCCAAATTCCTCCAACTTGCTACCTCTTGAGTCAAGATAATCTTTGGTAGAAGACCTTAGGTGTTGATGGAGATGTGAAGCAAAGACAGAAATTTACCTGCCCTAGCCCAAGACAATAACCCAATGTGAGCTGGGGCAGAAAGGAAAATGCTCCAGAGCTTATCTTTAGACCAAAATTCAGTGAATGCTGCTGTGCAATGCCATCCAACAGAAAGCCAGCGTCATAAAAACATCACTGCGTGTTCTCATCGACCTTATCCAAAGGATCTAGAACCTTGTGATGACTTCTGGATCTTCCACAGAGTCAAAATGATCATGAACAATAAATATTTGAATTAATTCAAGATACAGAGGCAGCCATGTCAATGCAGCTGAACCCAAGAGAGACAACTTGCAGAAATTCTTCATTTCTGCTTCAGAAAGTGGCAGAAATGACTGGACAAGTGTGTTTAAAGCAAGAGAGAGGATTTTATGGAGCATTAATGAAAATATATATTTTAGTGTAATGAATTTTTTAAGAAACTTAAACATATACAAATTTGCCAATCACATCACATATTAAATTTTATTTGTTGTTTTTCTGAAATTCAAGTTTAACTGAGAAGCCTGTATTTTATCTAACCACTTTGTTTTCAGCAGTTTTAAAGGCAAATTTAGTGATGAAAAGATTTTGAATTGGGTCTTTCAACCTTACATTATTGATACTTGAATATTTCTTTATTATGGAGTGTTATCTTTGTTCATGACAGAGTACTGAGCAACATTTCTGGCTTCTATTTAGTTGCAACCATCTCCTCTTAATTATGATAACCAATTACATTTCCAGACTTTGCAAAATGGGAAAAGGAGCCCAGATCAGCTGAGAACACTGAGTTAGTAGCAGCAAAAGTAGAACGGTATAGCATATTAAGATGGTAGTCCAGAAGGTGGCACTTTTATCCAAATAATGATGCAGATTCCATTTCTCCTTCAGCTCCCATCATGGACTCCTTCCCTGCACTGTGAGAAGCTGTCTAGACATTTTTAAGGAGCCCAATAATAACCATTCTAGTCCCCTACTGTTTATATTTCCTAGAAAATCACCCAATTCTGTATTGCCTGGCCTTTCCACAGCATACATGAAACTACATATGGTAGTGTATGGCTTTTACCCAGATCTCCTGTTTAGAGAAAATTCAGCAATTAAACCAAGTGTTTACATTTTAATCTGAAGTCATTAATTACTATGACCTGAGGAGATTTAGCAGTTGATGAGCAAAAATTCATAGTCAGAATACCTTACTTAAGTGTGCATTGCATTTCTTTGGATATTGAACATCCTCAAAAGGCACATATTTAAAGGCTCAGTGCCAGTATGGTTCTGTTGGGAGGTTATGGTGCTTTAAAGAGGCAGGGCCTAGAGGGAGGTCTTCTTACTGAGGATATGCACTTGCAAGAGATTGTGGGACTCTAATTCCTTCTCCTTTCTTCAGTTTCTGTCTACGAGGTCATTTTATATCACCATATGCTCTGCCACGATGCATTGCCTTCTCACAAGTCACAAAGCAATGGGGCCAACAGATCATGGAATGCAAACCTCCAGAGCTGTGAGCCAAGATAATTGTTTCTTTCTTTTAAAAGTGGACTATCTTACGTATTTGCCATAAACTATAGACAGGAAGCTGACTATCACAGTACATTATTCTTTTCCTCCATTTTATAGGGTGAAACACTGTACTGGGCAATAAAATCTGTCCTTCAGCCATTTGCCACATACACATTTATCCTTGACGAAGAATGCTGAAATGCTCTCACATGATGCTTCCTATTTGTAAAGTTTCTTGTGTGAATATATGTTCTTATTCCTTTGAAAAAAACTGCAGTGACTTCCAAGCTCTATTAACTTTGATTGTCCAGCATTGTTAGTTAATTTGATAAGCCTATCAGCTCATACAGTGGGCAGATTTCATTAGCAAGTTAAGTGTAACTTTGCTTCTTCATTGCTTTCCATATTTTGTAGGCTTTTATAGATAAAGTGGTTTCAATAAAAATCCATTGAGCAAAGACAGTGTAACTATATGTGTATACGGCTGTGTAGAAAAATTTCTGTCCTCTGGTCTCTATAAAGTTTGTATGTTCTCAAATATTTTATTCTAGCGTGATTCCTTAAAAGTCAGAATGCTCCATTCATAAGTAGGCCCACCTTAAAGTATAACATTATCTTTATTTGTAATCATGGGGCTTCATCACAGCGTAAAATACCTGAGCCTTCTCAGATCCTGATATTTGTATTTAATCAATAGCCACATCTTTTTATTGATCTGTCTTTCCCCTGAAATTGTATGTTCCCAGCTGTGTATGTTTTATTATAAAAGAATTCAATTGAAACAGCCATTCATGTTTGCAAAAAGGATGATGTTTTATTATTGGTTATAAAGAAAAGAAATTTCACACTTTATATAACCGACCCTTTCTGTTATAGCATGATGAATTCTTAAAGTGAGGAGCAAGTTAACAAACCGTGGAAAACAAGGCCACAGAAAGATCTTGGAGTATTCTGATCACATTATGAAATAAGACTTGGTAATTTTTATGTCTGTAATTGACAAGCATTCAATTCAAATTTGAAACGCACAATTTTTGCTTAATTTGATAGCATATATAGATTACAAAGAATAAGGAACTGATGATCAAAATATTTACTACTCATATGGCCTGGCCAGATCAATGACACCAGGTACTATATTTTTGGGACCGGGTCTCAGGGACCCTCAGTTCTTCTTTAGTGGCTAGATTAGAGGGAAGAATGGTACTTGGAGACAGGCCAGGGTCATCTGAGGATGGGGAGGAAATACAAAAGAGGTTCAGAGTTGTCACTGTTTATGAACCAGTCTGGTTGTATTTTAGTATAGTATTTTAACAATTGCAACAGCTGTACTATTGATTACAAGCTTGATTGTGAAGTAGAACTATGAGGTAGGAAAGCAAATTGCAAGTTAGGATCCTGACATTGCTGTTACCTCTATATGTCATCTTAAGCAGGTTGTTGTCTGAAGCCTCCTTTTCCTTTTGTGAAGTAGGAAAGGCCTGGATAAGAATGGCCTTAGTTTACTTCCGGTTCAACGGATTTTTTTTTTTTAAATCTGTAAATTCTATGCATGAACTATAGAGCTTGAGCATCCAAAAGGCAGCGAAGATGCAGTGTTTCAGAAGTGTTGGGAGGCACTCTCATGCTTTCTGGTATGTGAACGTGATAGTCAAAAAGGAACAAGCTGACCCATGGTTGCACTGGGCTGTCAGTAGCAAATCAGGAGCAGCTAAATACCTGCTAGAGGCAGTGTTAAAAATGTAAAGATCAAGAGCTTTCAATGTTAGGGGAATTTCTTACAGTTTAAAAGAATGTCCAAGTTTACTACAGAATAAAACACATGTTTTGGTCTGAAATTACTCAAGGTAGGAAAAAACAGGTATTTTGGAGTTGGCTGTTACTATTTTGCCTAAGTCACACACCCAGAAAATCTGTCTCAATTCTTCCTTCTACTTTTCTGTTCTTGGTTTGGTTATTTTTAGATTCTCATTTTTATACTTAATGAATATATTGAGTTATCTTCATGGGAAGATACAAACACAAATTATTGAGCAATTTATTTCCCATATAGCTATAGAATCATGCCTACAGAAAATAAAATTCCAAAGTAGCTACAACCTAGATATGTTTCCTTGTGAACTGTTTTATTTGAATTGAAAATCATTTTACAGCTCATACTGCGTTTTTTGTTTTTGTTTTTTTTTGTTTTTTTTTTTTTTGTTTTTTTTTTTTACTGGTACCGGGTATCGAACTCATGACCGCCTGCTCACAAGGCAGGTGCTTAAGCCGCTGAGCTAAATCCCCAGCCCCCCCATACTGCGTATTTTTAAAAAGATATAGGTACAAAGAAGTGTTTAATGCAATTATTACTTTTTAACTGGAAAAAGAAAAAAATGTTTTCTGATGAACATGCTATTTTTAAAAATTTGAAATTAATAAGTAACTGAATGTGTATTCATTTTAGATGTGTACACATATAATTGTTTAGTAAAGTGAACTGATTCTGTTTTGATATCCTGTTGCTTAATGTACTTGACAAATACAAATGAGGAAAACGAATTGTCAGAGATTATTTTCTTGGAACCTGCACATTATTTCCATTTATGCTTATTAGAATAAAGAACCTTTCTCTAAGAGATTAAGAATATGTGTAACCTGTTACGACATAGTCATAGACATATAATAATACAGTTTAAAATTATAGTAATCTCTTGAAGTATACCAGATTCAAAATTCACTGGAGATATTTTAGAGACATCTGTTGTAATTACAAGAACATGGTTTCTAATTCATTTAATTCCCTTTCCTACCCAAACTGTACATATAAGTGAATTTTAAGAGACTGTATAAATAAATTTTTAATTATGAAATGATGTTATATGATGCATTATTAATAATAACCAACAATGCATAATGTTTATGCATGAGTCCATTAGAAAGATGAGATAATGTATGTCAATTCTAAAACAAAGCATTAATTTGACCTGAATTTGTGAATGAGGTTGAATCCATGACGCAAGCTGATGAATTCAAGAATACGGAATGGTTTAGCATGCTGTTTTATAATCAAGAAACATCTTGTACCTATGGCATTTAAGAGGTATTTTAGATTTATTCATCATGTGTGATAAAGAATTTTATTTTTCACTGAGCCATGCTGTTGTGAAATTTGGATTGAGATCATTGAATTGACAATACTAACTTTCCCAGACAGGTGGAGAATAAAATGGCCTGGAGCATCCAAGAAATGTGTACATCCTTGCATTCTGGCACATGGAAATCTCTGTCTTCTTGTAGCATTTCCCACTGTGGCCAAAAGGACTGCCGGGGCATGGTTCCTTCATCATGCTAACGGTAACAGATTTCTGAAATCTCCATGGCCAGCTCCAGGCATTCACTGGTCTCATGGCATGATTCAAAAAGGCTGCAGTCCACATCACAGTTGCAGCTGCAGTCACTGCGTGAGTAGCTCTCATCTGAGGTGTGGTGATACCTGTGAGAGGGGCAGCACAGGTTGATACACATGGTTTCACAGGTGTCGGGGAGCATTAGGAGACAGTCCCAAAATTGGCAGAAGAGACAGGTGAGAATCAGGGAGGCACATTCCTCTGCATAAAGAAGAAGCAGCAGTTACGATGTGTTAACCAAACAGTTTTTTTACAGAAGTGTTTAAAGAGATGAAATTGCTTACTGCCCTGATCTGATCATTATACATTTCATGCATGTATGGAATTACCACATTGTGCCCTATAAAAATGTGTACAATTAAAAATAATTATGATGCATGAGCAAAAATACAGTAAATCGGAGAAAGAAAATTAATGGTAATGTGTGGGGCCATCCGTGGGAGCAAGCAGGTGTGGAGCTGTACTGATGACTTTATAGCCAGCTCTTAATTATTTATCCACATTAGGGGTAATGTGCACTGTTAGTCTTTCAAGCTCCCTACCCCATGCCACCACTCTCTCCCCTTAAGTAATTGCTTTATTAACTTCCTGAGCATTTCCTATCGATTCCATGTAATCTAATTATTTAAAGTACTGACACTTTTCTAAACCCCTTTATTTACTTTGCCTACAGAGGTACCGGGAAGACACACAATTATCTGCCATGCAACTGTCTGAAATACAGCAATGCCTTTCCAAGTGCATGGGCTACAGGAGCAATCAAAATTGAGGACTAGGAGAGACGGCAACTATCCTTCTTGTTACTAGACTTTGTTATTTGTTTGACTAATTCTCATAAGTCTGCCACACCCATGTTCAAATGCAAGCAAAAAGCATATTTCAATGTTCAATATTAATGCTTTTAAAAATATTCAGCTTTTTGGGTTGTGTTTTATTTTTAATTCCTGCCTCCATTTTCCTTCAGTTATGCAAAGCCTTGATTTTATATTCAAATTGTTTAAGTGCAATACGTCATCATATACCTAAAAGGTTTTAAATCTTATCAGTACTTTTAAAGAAAATTGGTTTAAAAATTACTATGCAGACTTTTAAAAATCTGGAAAGTATCTCAAAGGCATTGAAGGTAATTGATAATTGCAGCCAAACAGCTGTGATGGGTTATAGATTATTATATTTTTTGCTTCCATAAAGAGAATTAGAAGATGTAGCAGTTCTCCTATGAAAATTATAACTTATTTTCAAGTTTAAGAAGTCTCAAAACCGTGCATTTTTGTAAGAGTAGGTATTTGTGTGATATGTCATCTAATTAATTAAAATTAGTGATCTGTAAGATTGTTGATGGTTGAAAGTAACATTCTAGCATGAATTGGAATAAAATTTCCCCTCCAGATGGACTTCTCAATTGATCAAAGTTTGCCTTTCATAAGGATCTATTTTTTCCTAATAAAGATGCTAATTTTTAGTTTTCAATCTTCAGTCAACGCAGACTGTGCAAGCACACAGATTTCCCTTCTGCATCATATGCTACAGTCTGAGAGATCTATTAGCCCCTTTCACTTTCTTCCAACAATATTTTCCAGATTTTTTTTATTGTTTGTATGCTTGACAATCTTTAACAAAAAGGAAAATTTCAAAAGGTGCCCAGGAAAGAAACAACAGTTTTTAGGAAAAATGTTTGAATTTATTGAAAAACATTATAAAGTTCTAAAGCAAGTCCTGAATTTAAATAAAGAGAAATCTTCCTTTCCTTTCCCTTCCCTGTCTCTCTCCCTCTCTCCCCCCTAAGGTTATGGTTAAAAAAATATATGCCATGACTTTTACGACTACTTTAATTGCCATATATTGTTGCAGGTGCTGTGGTCATTACTCAGTATTTATAGTTAGGCAGCATGCTTCATAATACCTCTGTGGGATACATACTCATCTCTTTGCCAGACTGGGTATATTTTTATTCACTTAACGCCAGTTTCTAGCATATGGGCAACTCGCTCATATCTCATAAGTCACCACAAACCACCCACAAAAATTCAGGAGTAAGTTAGTCATAGTACATAGACTGTATTTTGCCTGGGCTTTTTAGAAGAGGGCATGTTGGTGGTCAGAGACGTGGAGAATACAACCTCATCGAGTTTAACCAGTGCCAAGACTGCTACTATAGCAGCCCCTGGCAGAGAAGTTCTCAGTAGAACATGTTCCAAACCAAGACTCCACGATCCCTCAGGCTAGAGGCTCAAGAGACTTAGGCCTACAGCCGTATTAAAATGAATCTATTGGATCCTGCCCTTTATGCACGCAAGGCTGAAAGTTTCATTTGGAGATAAGTAGGGTGCCCGGTGACTGTAAGGATAGGAGCTGATGTTTCTTCCTGGAGTGTGAAGGAGCTGTTTTTTGTAAAATGCCCTTATAATTTCCTGAGAGCACATAACCTTTTGATTCAGTTGCACTTGCCAGCATCTCTAGTTGGCAGACTCTTGGGGTCTCTGCTTTGGATATATACCGCACGTTTTATTTACAAAAGAAGAAAAAAGTTTTGGCCTAATCCTTCAGCCAAATTGGCTTTTGCTGCCCTCTAACTCCCTAGTTTGCACTTGAGAATACAGCCCCCTGCCCTTTTTCTGTTTCGAAGTCAGTCCTTTTTATTTGGTTATAAAAGGCAGTCTCTTGCCCCCCAAAAACCTGTGGTAACGTTAATGAATTGGAAACAGATTTTTCCCAACTTTCAAGTGTGTTCCATACTTTTCCTAAAAGATGTATTGAATAATTCTGCATGAGTGGCAAAATTATTTTGTATGAGACCAGCCAGTTTTTGTTTGCACAAAAGTAACAGGAGCAGTTCAGAGGAAAATATGTAATTATTTGAAAAAAAAGGATTGGACTTCCCACCCTTCTGAATGAATGTATATGCCTGCACTGATTCCCAGGGCTACAACATTGTATAAACATGATGTTCCATGATTATCAACCCTTCTCTTGGCCCATCCCAAAGGGTACTGGGGTATGCAGTTGCCTACTTTATGTCTTTTCTGCACTGTCTTCAAAGCATCTCACCAAGGCTAAATAACACTGGGGACCTTCTCCCCCATCCCATCCATCTGTCTGTCTTCAAGTTTTCCCTTATAAGTGGTTCCTGAACATACAGAAGAGTTCACTGGACACCTGGAAATCAGTCATTGTGATTTTCTTTTTATTCATCACCCTCCTCATGTAGTTCATCACTGCATCCTGTAGATTCTCCCTTGAGCCTATAATCACCTGCAGAGCCACCATCTTGGTTCTGATTACCATCAGCTGAGGTCAGGACCACAGCAGCAACCTCCTGTTGAGGACCTTCTGCTACCACGTGAGCCTAATTCCAATTCACCAATTGTTATTGTACGTTTAATCTTGAAGTAGAATGACTCTCTTTCCCCTCTAGTCTTGAATCCCTAGCCTAGCCTCCAGGCTCATGCAACCTTGGGCACTTACCTCTTTCTCTGACTTCTAAAATCACATTGTTCCTGCTGTACTACAACGGAACAGGCTTGATTTCAGTATTTTGAATGAATCTAGCTCACAACCTGTGTATATGCCATACTCTCTTTTGTATTTCAATCCTCCCCCAGCGTCACACAACTCCTATTCAAACCTTTCCTCTAAATCATATCATTACTGAAACTCTCACACAACCTCAGTTTTATTTTTTTTCTTGATACTATGTACCACAGGATGACATTAGCTTACTTAGTTTATCCTCTTCTATAATCTAAATTATAGGAGGTAGAAAACCATATCTCTTGCTGAATGAATAAATCAATGATTGTCTCTAAGAAGTAAATACATTGTAAGCCCCATTTTTAGATGAAGCACTAAGTTTCAGAAACTGTCACTAAGTGTCCCAAGTCCTCTCAACCCAGGTGGTAGAGCAGGCATTCACATCTACTTTTTTTTTTTTTTTTTTTTGGTACTGGGGAATCGAACTCATGACCTTGCACTTGCCAGCGACACTTGTGCCGCTGAGCTAAACCCCTGGCCCTCACATTTAATTCTTTCTTGACCCAAAGCCTGCACTCTGTTCCACTAATCTCTGTGTACTTAATTGACTGAAAGCCAAGCTGCAGTCCTCTATGCTATCATATAGTCTCTCTAGTCCTCTCATATAAGCCTCAAAATGATGCTCAGTTGATACTGCTATCATTCCTGTTTAAAAATGAGGAGACTATGGCTTAGAGCCTAACAGGCAGGCCCCAAGAAACTCAGCAAGTGGTAGAACTATAATATGAACCCTGACTGTGTTATCCAGAGCTTTGAATTAGGTAGCTGGCCTGCCCTCTGTAGCATGCACTCTCTTCCTGCCAGTTTCGAGTGTGATGCAAGACTCTAGTGACTTATTGAACGCCTGCCCCCTTTCCTCTCCCTTCACTGCTCTGTGTTCTGAAGGCTGACAAAGTATTCTTCAGCTTTTCTTAGTGGTTTTTGCCAGTAGGAAGCAATAACAGGAACCAGGAGGCTGGGATGGAGGGAAGCGTAGCCTGGTTCTCCTGCCATCTTCCTGCTGCTTAGGCGGTGTCCAGGCCTTCTCATTCTATGTGTATGCCTGCGCAGCCTGTTCCCCACGGCTCTGGATAATGACAGTCACTAGTGCTCTCTTTAGGGATGGTTACTGGCCATTGATATAAAGCTAGTAACAGTAGTAACAATCTCTTCATGCTCTAGAAGAATACAGGGAAGTAGGATAGACTCTTCTTGTGGTTGCTAGGTTTTGAGTTTTCTATACTTGGCTTTTCAGCTTTTCTAGCAACTTAATGACAAGTTCCTCATACAAGAAGTCCTCTGTTGGGCACCTGGCACTCTAGCAGTGGCTCTAATCTCTGCTGTCAGAGTGTACATCTGGCTTTTCTACTTCTAAAACCTGGAATAAACGTGGTATAAGATGAATCGGAGATATGGACGCTACAGAGCCCAAAGTGGTATTTTCCTGTCATCAGAAAGCTAGGACAAAGTTCCCCAAGCCCTAGGGTTGCTCCATTTCCTTTCTACACCTGTGGGGTACTTTTAGGATAGCAAGGTTATAATGTGCTAAGTGATAATATCCTAATGATACTGAGGAATTAACACCGCTTCCAGAGGTGCTAAATGTACAACTGGGGGTTGGCTAATTAAGAGGGAGAATCTGTCTCATGAGAAAGAATTAAGTTTAATTATGGCAGAATAGATAACAATGCGAAGAAATTCCGCAGATGTACCCAAGGTCAGCTTCATTATCACAATTTTGTATTCCTTGAACTTCTCCTCTACTAGCAGCTCTGTTGCTTACCACCATGAGGTCAACCCAGCCATGAGGGGGAGGAAAAAAGACTAGAGGCATCTATAGTTGCTAACTGTAACTCTTTCAACATCATTCAAGTTTAGAAACATACCCTATGGTACCGTGAGGATCCTTATCTAGAGCAGCGAAACTACGGTTCTTGCAGCAGTGATCTCAGATAAATAAAAATTCCCCCAAACACAAAGTAAGATAAAAATAAATAAAAAGAAGCCAGATCTAGGGTGGTATATGTATAGGCTTCTGGGAGATTGAGGCAGAAAGATCACAAGTTTGATCCCTACCTGGGCAACTTAGCAACTTTGGAAATGCTGTCTTAAAATAAAAAGGGCTGGGGATGTAGTTTAATGCAAAAGTCCTGGATTCTGTCCACAGTATATAAAATCAAATGAACCAAGTATACAAAAGTCCAGATGAATCTGACCCAAACCCAGTATTCTAAGGCTTTCAGGTGCTGTCTGGGGAATTTAATATCATCATGAGCTCAGTGACTCACTGATGATTCTTAAAAGTTTTTGGTTCACAAGTATAAAAATTATTTCTCATTCCTCAAACATTAAATTCTCAAAAATATGTCTATAATGTAGAATGGGAACAAATAAAGTGTGACTGAATGCCTTTCTCTAGCTAGAGTATCATTCCCGATGTTATCAATTTTAATAGCTATTTAAATATGTCAAAATCTATTTAAGTTCAGACAAGCACAACTAACATCCAAGTCAGTTCTTTAAAACTTGAATGACTAGATTTGGGTGATACTTGGTAAATTTGTGCTTATGTTTTTTTCTGAGCAAATGAACTGAAATAATTATAAAATTGAAACATTTTATAAGGTGACACGACTGCATTTAATTGTATGAAATTTATAGTGTAAAAAATGTAATCATTTTATTCAGTAGTCCATGGCATAATTAAGACTATTCTTTTGAGGTATCTTGTATTTATGATTTTCTTTTTCCACCTGGATGAGAAGTCTCAAATTCAAAATTATACATTAATTAGGCATATTCTCAGAATTATTTTAAGGAACTTATTTGGTGATATCATGTGTATCTTGATTTTAAAAAAATCCACAGGGGTGTTTTTTTTTTTTGCAATCAGAAGACTGTAGAATCAGAAGCAGGTGCAGGGTTCTCTGGACTTTTTCCATTTTATTGGGAGGGGGGCCACACATGATGAGCCACAATTTAATAATAATGTTGCAGCACATAGTGTGTGATGTGCAGTAAAGTTCCTTTTAAATTCCCATCAGAGCACACACCGTGAACTGTGCTAATGGATGCAACACATTTTACAAAATCTGCATGTGTGAGGCTTTTTCATCCTGTTTTAAGTGGGGCAATGTATATAAATAATAGATATTAGCAATTAAGCATCCATTCCTATGCACTCATTTATACATTTGAAGATAAATTAACCACAAACTACATGAAAGTGGATGCAATCTTCTCTTTTCCCTTCTGTTTTCCCTGCTGTTCCTGAAAGATATTTCTGTATTTATCTCAGTACGAACAATGACCCCAGTTCTCAATTTCTGCATCCTTAAATTAATTGCTATCAAAAATTCTCTAAAATGGAGCAAGGCTGATTTAACTCTTGATTTCCTCTATGTTTGCTGTTTAGGACAGATAATGAGAGCTTTGTGTCACTCTTTGTAGTTCTTACTTGGGTTTTCTACTCTGTCTTTTATCCAGGTACCAAACTCTCTTCTTTCACTAGGGAAATCTGTTATAAGGGGAGCAAACAATGTTGCTCCCTGACCTATACCATCAGTTTAAGACCTGAACTTCCTAAATCAAGTTCAACTCATTATATAACCCAGGCTGGCCTCAAACTCACAGTAATCCTCCTGCCTTAGCTTCCTGAGTGCTGGGATTATAGGCATGTGCCACCACACCTGGACTTCTTCGCTTTTTTGATCAGAGTAATGTGTTATTTTTTGGCATGAATCTCTTAAGCATTTTAATGAAGTACTCATGTTGGTTGTTCCCTGAGAACACAAATGCCTAGATTTCATATTAGTAGACCTGACCTGTTATACTTCTCTCAGGATCTCTCATAAAACAGATTGGAGTGATTCTACAAGACACTGTATTTTCATGTATGGGTATAAAGAACAGAAATTCCAAATTCTAGATTTATTATCCTGATGCACAAGATGAACAATAGCTATGCATCACTAGCACAGTTTAGTGAAATACTCTAGTGTCAGACTGTTTTTTCAGAGAATTCTTCAGAGAATGCATTGCCTGCTTTTGGCATTAATCTGTATAAAAGCTGGACATTTAAGAATCATCCCAGATTAAGGCTGGAGCATATAGGCCAATGGTAGCCCAAAGATACATTGTTGGGAGTGTCTTGGGCTCCCTTCAATAAATAGAATAAACTATCAACAGTAGATATTTTAGAAATTTCACATTACAATCCTAACCTCTAGCTATTCTTAGAAAGCTTCAAGAGGCAACTCTTAAGTCTGCATTTCCTCTGCCAACAATCTAGCGGAGGTAGGTAGATGCGGTGACCTTTAGACATGCACACTCACCAGTCTGTTTTCCATTTCCAGTTCACTTCATTATTCATATGCTCTACTGGAAAGTATAGGTAGTCAGGTCTGTAGTTTCTAATCTAAAGCGTCCATGCCAACGTTTGCACATGAAACCACACTTACAGCTTGTTAGAAGGATTCCTTTCCAAGACTTTAGTCGCAGAATAACATAAAATTTAGTTTCTACTATGTGCCAATTTTTGTGTTAGGGGCTTTACACTTGTTATTTTATTTGATCCTCAGAATGTCTCCTGGTGTGCTTCTAGCTCTATTATATAACTGAGAGCCTGAGATTCAAAATGCAACTGATGAAAACAAAACTTGTACAGTTACTGTCTTAAAACTTAATTTCAGAGGCAAGAGCTAAACTGATATGACCCCAAGGGTGCTTTTATACAAAGTTTATTTTTTTCTCTTATTTTTAAAGTTAAATGTGAATGTATTTCAGATCAGAAAACAATAATACCCTGTTACATTTTCCTTTACAAACTCTAGGGCTTCTTTAAATGCAAATGTGTATATTGAATGTTACAAAACTCTTGAGTGGCTTGTTTTTCCCATAAAGGTCATTGCACAGTTAACTGAATCGCATTTCATATGGCATAGTGTGGAGTCCATGGCTTTGGGCTTGATTTTGATCATTTAGCACCAAGTCAACTTGAAATTGGCTTTGCAAATGGAGTGTCTCTTTATGTCGTAGATGGCACAGTTTGACCTAGATTGGTACTGACCGGATTGCCTAGAAAGTAATAGTATCTAGAGAAACCAACACTTTTTCAAACATTGCTGATGTAAGCATCTTGATATTTTATATGGTTTATATTCCTGTATTCCAGTATTTTAATATAGTTTTACTCTATCTTCTTTTCCTGTCTTCCTAGAGCCACAAACTGAATAGTTCAATATATGAGAAGAGTAAGAACTTTGTCACATTTATTTATCTTCTTCACAGCTCCATACAAGAATGATTATGCTCCACTCAAGCTATTTAAAACACATTGCCTCTGATTCCCTGTTTTGAGAGCAAACAATCTGCCAAGCACCTCATAACTGCAAAGTGACCTTGACATGTGTCATTCACCAAGGTTTTCAAATCGAAGTCATACTGTTTAATATTCATAAAGTCTTTTTTTTTTTCCTAACAGCATATGTGGTGATTTTACAGGGACTGGGGTTTGGGGAGCTTTATTTAGAGATGGGTTGAATTCTGAGAAACATACCGTCAGTGTCTCTCTGATGAACTGAAGTATCAGTTTGGAGGTAGGAAAATTTCTTTTGGCATTCTTTAAGGGAGGACAGTGATGTGCTGGATTCTGACAGTTTTTTCTCATTGGAGGTTTCCTTAGCTGGTCCATCTGTGATACTGAATTCGGATACAGAATTTATAACGATTGCATTAATGGGTTTCTCATCTGCATGTTTTTCATTTGTGAGTTGCAAATCTAGATGAAAAAAAGAAAACACACATATACAAACCCACTATAGATTACATAGTGATAGAAAAATAAAAAGCCTTAGAAAAATTCACATTCTAGATTTGATAAAAACAAAATTTTATTAAAGTAATGAATTATTGAGCAGAATAATTATGAAGAATTAGAAGACAACAACTGCAAAATCTGACTCATGTTACAAGTTTTGCCTATAATACATATTTCTACAATAGGTTTTTGATTATGAGTGGGGAGAATCACGGAATTCATTCACCTATATCAAAAACATCTCATAGAATGTTTCCCATGTTCTGTCCCAGCGGTTCTAACATTGAGAAGCAGGAAAGGTGTCCTAGAACTGTGATGTACTGCTGAGTAATTTATGTGATCATAATCAAATCACTTTATTATTATTTTTGTTTCTACAAATGTCAGTTTCTTCCACTTTATACAAAAAAGTAGATACTTATTCTCTTTTCTTCTTGCTGGGACAAAATACATGACATTTAAGGTTCAATGTAGAAAGGTTTATTTAGCTTGCATTTTGTAGTGGTTTCAGTCACTAATTGGCTACAAGACAGGGTGATACATGTCAGAAGAACAGCCCCTCATGGCAGTGGAAGTCAGCAAAAGCAACACAAGGGAGTTTAAAAGCCTCTTTCTGCCCTTTTTATCTTATCCAGAATGCTGGGATTAGGATGGTTCCATACCAGTTAGTGGGCTGATTTATCAATCACAAACCTTTAATCCCAGCATCACACACTCTAGGTTTTGCCACCTCTGGAAAAAGTCCTGTGACTGAACGAGGCTTTGGGGGAAAAGCTAGACACAAACCACAATACAGATGAATAGTCTATAAACTTATTTGTAACCTCAATGATACTTAATTGCTACCCATTTCTCAGGCTCTGATAGCTGCTTATTTGGTATCGAGAATATACTTTATTCTATGTAATCACCTGACACAATTGTTATAGTTGTTCAAAGAGCTTCTTGCAAAGTCCCTGGTCAAGACTGTGGTTTAAAAAGGCATAGAAAAGGCTGATGAGGTCCGTATAATTCATGTATTTTAGAGATGCAGTATTCATTCCTGAATACCACAAAATAACTTGGAGTCAGTTACTAACAGGCACTTGGTATTGGTGTGTAGTGGTGCCTGAAACGGGAATTGTTCCTGACCTTCTTAAGCATCAAACAGGTTAGGGAAGAAGTAACTGCATAAATTTCAGTACATAGAAGTATATGAAACAAAATTCTATGAAATCTTGTTAGAGAGATGACCAGACTGAATAGGGCTATACTTAATTTATGACATACATTTTGACATCTGTAGGCATTGTTGTATCTATTTTTCCAGTGGTACAAAACCACCGTTATAAATTGTTGCTTTACACACACATGTGTGCATGCACATATGTGCATAAATACATGTGTATTAATTGTATATATTTTATGCCTATTTCTATTACCACTTATATACATTGTTGAACATAAGCATATCAAAGACTAGAGGATGTACATACTGTTAGCTTCCTTGAAAAGAAAGGAATGTTAGAAATTGGTATCTCCAGTTAATAAATGATAGTAATCAAGGTTTAGAGAACTTATTTAATAAGTTGCCCAAAGATTCTTCTTTGGTCAGTGTTAGAACTGGAATTCAAACCTAGAGCTAGTGAATTCCAACAGCTGAGTTCTTATCTTTCACATTATTCAACGTATCTCTCACTTATTCTTAGCTTTTATCTCAGCTTCCTAACTGCTGAGAATGCACATCACCCTCTGTACTCTAAAATCCTGAGATGTGTCCCGAAATCCAGACTTGCAAATAACTTAGTTTGACAGGCCTCTATTTTCCTGAATGGTGTTTGCAAAGCAGAACCAGCTTCTTGCACACTCAGGGAATCCTGCCTGTTCAGCTACAGCTGTTTTGTACCAGCAGCTCAGGAGCCAATAGAAAATGCAACCTTGATGAAGGTGAAGATTGCAGCAGCTATTTACTTAAGAGATTAATTAACAATCAGTTCAAATGATCACACATAGTCAGGCTGCATGTAATTTGAATCATTTTTGCACAAAGTAATAACTGAAAGAATTGGATAGAGGTTACTGGAATGTAAGAACATGCAGAGAATACAGCATACATCCAAGCGATGCATGATTCTCTTTTTAATTTTGCAACAATTTTAAGTACAGCATTTTGAATGTAAGTGAAGCGATGTGCTCCATTTGGAGCACACTAGGCTTGTATTGAGAGAATTTTATGGACAAGTTGAACTGCCATTCATAAAGTTATTTTAATTATGTAACTCTGTTTATATTTATATATTTTTTTCATTCTCCAGTGTCAGCTATCTGTTGTTCATTAAAAAATCATCTGACATACATACATTTGAGAACCAGTCTGTTCAATCCAGAATTCTGACCTCTAAAGCAAGTCACAATTTTTGGTAAACGTTACTGAAATCGTCCATTTTTTGTAGATGGGCTACTAACAATAATTTATCCAGATTTTTGCCTTTACAGTGTTGCTTGACATTGTATCCAAAGTATTATAAAGTAGCATAAGCTAAAAGGAGTAACACATAGAAAGTGATATCACGTCTTCTGGAGAGAAAACTGTTTTGGAATTAAATAAGGAACTTGTGAAACTATATTTGGGATGTTATACATAGTTTTTGACATTAACTCAAAGAAAATAATTTTTAACAGAAAAAAATTAGGAGCGCATCTATGGTTCTTAGATAAGAAATAAAGTATATCTTGAAAATCAGTGAAATAGAAAATTCATGTTTGGGTTAGAAGTAATTGCAAGAACCAGCGGGCATAAGCTAAGTAACAGAAAGATAGACAGTTAATTAATTTTTTATTACTGCTGCGCAAATGTTATTAATTTAATTCAATTAACATTTATTGAGTACCCAGATGCAACAAATGAATCAGTCTGACAGTAGCTATTCATTTATTTACTTTAAGTTATTAAGGAAACATTTTACTGCTTCTCAGTTTTGCTCACTAAATGTGACTTTGTAATTTCTTCATCCATATATTCTGAGTCTTTATAGATATGGCATTATCTCTCCTTGCTGCTTCCAATCCTATGCTTATTTATGCTTTCTCTTTCCATTTCTTTTTCTCTTCTCCCTCCTCTTCTCCCTATGCCTTCTCTTCCTTTTGTTTTCCTACGTCACCTCATCTTTTTGCTTCTTGTATTTGCTTCTTGTCTCTGTGACTTGACCTGCCTTTTTTATCTACTTCTTTTTTTTCTCTTGCTGCTTCAATATATTTATTCTTTTAGACTTGGTTCTCATGCTTCTTTTTTCCCCCCTACCCCCCAAAGTTATATTTGTTCACATGCATATCTTAGTTGTTTTCCTTATGAAGTTGTTCCCTAAGTCTTTAATAAATCAGCCAATCAGCTGCCAGTCAGACAACATTTACTGAGCATAAACTCCATGCCTAGTTCCATGCTAGCTGATGGGAAATTCAAAGAAAAATGACAACTAGTATTGGTTAAGAGGCCTCTAGGAATATGCATTGCAATCTCACACCTATATCCCACTATTGGATGTTTTATAAGGGTTGCCAGCCAAATCTGTTATTTCACATCTTTGCTATTAACCCTTCATCGTTCTCTGAAACTGGGTAAGTCTGGTTTTCCATGGAGAATCCAAAATTCAATCTTTCTGAATCATACTGTCATTTTCCCAGTCCTTAGGCTTGAAAACTATTCCTGTACTTAGCATATCCCTCCAGCCAAGCAATCAAAGGCTATTTTTTATTCTTCTTTATAAGTCTGTTTTAAGTGCTTTTCTGCTTTTTCATTTCTATCAATACCACTCAGGTTTAGTCCTCTGCATCCTCAAATCTGGATTCTGTGGATAGTCATCAGGCTCCACATGGTAACAACTCTGTTTAAGATGTTTTGTATGCTACAGTCAAGATGAAGTTTTGAACTACATTCTTCTAATCATATTACTCATAAAACAAAAGTAAGGCAAAACATATATACACCGTCATGTACACATATAAATATTAGTAGCTCACTACTACCAAATATTTTCTTATTTTTAGTATCTTTCAAAACAAGTGGCTTGTTGCTAAAGTTTTCTTGGAAGCGGTATACTCCAGAAGTACATATGGATATTTTTAGGTAAGCCTATAAGGCAGAGTGGTTTCAAATTTAGTTCAAAATCAAAACACTCAATGTGTGTGTATTTCAAGTGTATTGGCGATTATTAAAACTATGAGGGTGAATTATATTTTCCTGTGCATTTAAACCATACACTGGCATAGAATTTAGTGCTGTAATTATCTTTAGTTGATATCAGATCAAGGCAGATGAGTGAAATTTTAAGATATATCCCATGAAATCTTTACAAAATTACTATGGTTAGTATAAGTAGTTAGTGAAGTGATGAATACTAAAAAAGTTATTTTTAAATATAGTAATTTTGCAAATTTTATAAATGAATTTTTCATTGTTGTATAACTATTCACTGCTTGTGGGTAATACAAGTATAGGAAGCTATTTAACAAGATTAAGCATGGCAAAAGTTATTAGAAAGGGCCAGATCAACCTTTCTACATGTACATCACTATTGTCATTATATTTGAAAAATTGATTACTGCGGCTGAACACAGAACAAAATTAGGAAGATAAAGGTTCTTGAGCATTAATAAAAGCAAAATAAAAGATAGTTGATAGAGAAGCTGTGTTTTCAAGATCATATTTCTTTTGTGAAGCTGAATGCTAAAGCTGAGTAGATAATTTTCTTTAGCTGAGAGATGGAGGCTTCTTAATATATTGTCACTTTTTTGAACTGAATAAGGGTAAGTAATCATGGAATATTCAATTGCTATAGCTAATAGATTAGATAAAACAAAACTTTGGGCTCATTAAATCTAACATATTGGGAGAAAAATAAATATATCTGACATGTTTCTCTGTAATTTTCCAATGTCAGCTCTGGCTGGAAGATGTCCTTTAAAGACTTTCAAGTTAAAATAGCAATTTTATATATCATTGTTTTGATTTGTCTTCTGTATGCCTTCAGTTGAGACTTAGCCTCAAAAATGTTACATAAAATGTTTATCTAAGGCTAAGATAGAACATTTTAAGACTTTTCAGTCAACCTTAGTAAACCTGTTCTAAAAGGTAAAAAAAAAAAAAAAAAAAATGGAGCTGGGGATTTAGCTCAGAGGCATAAGCCCCTGCCTTGCAAGTGTGTGGTTGTGAGTTTGATCCCCGGTACCAATAAAAAAATGAAAAAGACAAAAAAAAAAAAAGTGAAAAAAAACCCCGGTTTATTATTACTCCTGAAATAATAGCAGCGCGTGTTCAAGGTGCAAAGGATTAAAGGATGGGAACTCAGCGTTGAAGGTTGACGAAGTCCCCTCCCCAAGCTTCCTGGACATCTCATAACTTCAATGTTTTGGGGATGAAGTGTTTGCTGTTTTTTGCTTTGTGTTTGTTTCCTTTTTGCCTAACTTTTCTATGTAATCACCTCAGGATTTTGCACTTCACTAAACTTTGTATCTTCAGACAGATATTGGCTATTTATAGCCAGATTTATAGCCAAAGCATAAGCTGGTAACAAGGAGCGTTTCACTCCGAGAGATGGCTGAATCTTCTTCAGATATGAAACGTTACCAATTATGAGTCTCCATTTCATTTTTATGCAGATACTGCCAGTTTAATGTTTGTGAGAAGTGTCTCAGGAAACAGAGATTATGTTACCCAAGGAAAAACTGGTTATCGGTTTTTATAGTTTGATGCACTTGGATTAGTAAAGGTTTAGGGCTCAGAAATAATGAAGCCAATCAGGCTATAAACTCGTGCAGCATTGGTATTACATACACAGTTGGTTTTTCCTTTTTTTCTTGTTTACTGCCAATGTTTGAATGTAAAGTTAAAATTTACACACTAATCACTTAAAATAGTTTCTATTATGTTAAAACTTGTACAATTTATTCATTCCAACTATTGGGATGTCACTTAAGTCTCTTAAGTACATTATCACATTTGAGGCTCACAGACACTTTACAAAAAGCATACAGGTTTACATGAATGAGGAAGTGGATGGATGCTTCAGGTTTCCCCAGATGACCCAACTGGTAAGAGGCAGGCCTGGTACTTGAACTTACTGATGTCTTCTAATTCCTGTGGCCATCAAACTTTGCATTCTCAAACAGCCTTAGAAACCAACGGCTCTGTTGTAGGTTTGAGAACACTTTCAATGAATAAACTCTTTTGTTCCTTCTGACTGTCCTCCCTCCGGGTTAACTGATCCTGCTTGATTGGGAGACACTGATACATATGTTCATGGCAGAACTCCTATTTGATAAATGATTAACTTCCAAGCCGCTTGTCAAGTTCAATGCAAGAATTTTCCTACACCCGGCTCCCTCTCCAACTCTAGTGGAATTCAACAGGGGACCCAAAGGTACGCCTTCCTTCAGTTTCTGGTATTGTGATGAACTGTTTTTCTTCCATTTCTGTGTTGCACTCCTCCAGGGAATGCAGGATCCATTCATCTTCACTTTCCCAGCACCTTGCACGGTGTCTGGCAGGAAGAAAATGTTAAAAAGTTTTCAGCCAACTGATGGACTGACAGACAGATTTAAGCTGCTATGTCTCAGCTGTCAGGCGACAATGGAATCATTGCTAGAAGTTTTGTAAGCACCACTTATTGATCTTTCTCTTCCACTCTTCCAGATTGATCCTGGTGAACATCTACCAATTTCTTTCTCTAAAATGCATACTGATTTTCATTTTTATTTGAAAGCAATTTTTGCATTTGCATGTAAAACTGTAAAGACCATAAGAGACAAAATCTTCTGTAATTCTGATCAATTTAAATACATTGTATTCTTTTTACAAAAGATGGAAATATCTGGAAATACATACATGCTAATTAGAATTAAACATTCTAATTTACATTGAAATTATACTATGTAATATAGTCTAAATTTACATTAAAATTAGGCTATATGGTATATTCTAATTAGAAAATATTATGATAAATTAGAGTATATTGGAATATAGCTAGAATACTAATGTATCAATATCTTTGCCTAAGTAATATTATGTATTCTGATTTCAAGTAATATATAAACTTAAAATAAAACTATGTATTAATTTCCAGCTGTATCATTTAATCTTTTCCTATAGAAACTTCAGCCCTATGTGATAGACGCTACTAGTGTCACTCTCAATTCCCCATGATTACACAGGAACACAGCAATGTAAAATAATCAAACTTACCCAAGGTCACAAAATTAGTATGTAGTGGAGCTTGGATTTTAACTAAGGCAGCTCAGATCCAATTCTATGCTCCTAGCCAATTTGCTATATTGTCTGTCTATATAGAGTTTTAAAGGCCCTGTATAAGGATTTCCTTCAATATATTATTTATGTTGTCATTACATCATAAACATTTTCTTACATTCTAAGAATTATTAGACACATATCCAAGTCTTAGGTAAAATGTTATCTCCTTTAAGAAGGTTTCCCTTTCACAATTTAAATCAAAGTTTTCTGTTGGGGCAGATTTTATCTTGGGACAGTTGGTAATGTCTGGAGACATTTTCATTGTCAAAAATCAGATGGAAGCTACTAGCATTATGTTGGTAAAACCAGGGAAGTGGCTAAGCATTCTACTGTACACAGGAACTCCTTTCCCGTACCACAAAACTCATAATGAACAGTTTCAAAGTATCTGGAGTGCCAAGGTTGAGAGATCCTAATTAGTATGTAAAGTAATCACATGCCCCTCCTGTCGCTCAGCTTCATTTTCTTCATCATGTGCTTTTCAGTATCCAAAAATATTTTATTTGCTTACTTATCATTGATAACTATTTCCCTTCCTTGACTAAGATGCCACCTTTAGTTGAGCTTTGTCTGTTCTTTTAAATTGCTATATCCTGAAAGAGTCCCTAAGATACAGTAGTTTCTCAATATATAGAAATCAAAGAATATGTAAGGTAGATAGTATGTCATAAATCATTAATTCCTTATTCAATAAAAATGCAGATTGTTTCCAGTTCTCAAAATAAACATTATTTTTGTGACTCTCTGTTTCTGTAAGTTCAATATGTAGACAAGCACCTACTGAATTAATGGTCAGGTCTCTAAAGTTCTTAGAGTAATAGCTAATTGCCTTCTGTAGAGATTGTGTCAAAATTTTTACTAGTAATAACAGTGACAGGAAAGAGTTTGCCTACTGTTCTGTGGCCAATTCTAAGTTTTACCATACATTAATTTGCTTTTATCAATTGGGAAGGAACTTAGATTCAAGTGTCCAATTTCCTACAGCTGAATAAACAGTCTGTCACCCATAAATGTAGGTTTTCCATATGTACATTCCAAGCTTTTCTGCAGATTTTTTTCCTACCGCTAGATTCTTGGTAATTCTGAGCACTCTCATGTTATGTAGAATTGAACACTTAAAATATTTTGTAATTTTAGATCAATAACTTCTTGTTGGAAAATATTTGTTGAATTATCAATGATTAGATTTAGTTTCTTTAACTGGTACTTGTCACTGAAGTTTGGAAAGTGATATCAGTTGGTGTAATTAGGAGGCTCCCCATAGGTTCTCAGCCCTTGACACGTTAGTATCCATCTTGATGTACCTATTAAACTATAGACTAGAAATAAGATCAATACAGATGCCTGACGAGGCCAGAAGTCAGGCCACACTGGAGAAAGGGCAAAGATAATGGGAGGAAGAGAATGGAAAAGTAACCCACATGCTTTTATTTAACTCTCCCTTGCCCCTTGCCCAGTTGCATTATGGAATCTGTAGAAGGTCTAATTGAGGGTTTAAGATCTGTTTCCTCTTGGGAGTCCACCTGGTAGGGCTTCAGCCTAGCTAGTAGTTTCCAAAGTAGCATGTGTCTACCTGCGAGGAGGCACAACTCTATCCAGTGTGGTTATGGCATTTATTTCTCTTGTTAAATCTTAGCATAATAGCTCATTTTGCTTGTTTTATAATGTGTATTACAGTTAATATGGTAGGTAGCATATGTGCCCATTATGTGTGTGGGTATGTGTGCATATATATGTATATATTATGTGGGTTTGCTATTTTCCTCTTTTGTTACTGTAAATGTTTTCAATTAAAAGTTTGGAGACTGTTGCTGTAAGTAATACACTGAGGTTAGCCCTCTGTATCCCTTTCCTACTCCAGGAATTCAGTTTTCTTGTGCTTCATTTTGGTACCCAGGGTGTGGTTGCTGGAAGGTTTACAGCCACAGCAGCTGCAGTAGTGGCCTGAGTAGAATTTTCCTCTGAGTTTCTATAGTGGTAACAGGATTAACAGACTCTATTCTGGAAGTACTTGGGTGGCATAACACCTCCCAGCAGAACTATTCCTGACAAGGATGTGCAGATGGAAATGCATATTTATGTCACTTAAAGCCTACAAGAGACACAAGGATTTGAGCTATAACAATAAATAGAAAAAAATTCTTCAGCGTTTTTGGTAACCCATACTCAAGTGCATTGACTGTGCTTGGCGAAAGACCTACAGCTTGCTCTTTGTCCAAGCATAAAATATTCAGCATTCAAGCATGTCGAGGTGAACTACTCTGAATACATTTCAGAGTGTTAAAATAAGATACCACAAAGTTAGTCTAAGATTTCAGGTCTTAAAAATAACAGGACAATTTTATGAAGTGTTTGGACCATTTCAAGGGGAAAAAAGTCTTTACAAAAGGGTATTCAATTTTTTCATTGATTAATAATGATGGGTTTGAAAAAAATTAATTTCTAAAGGCCAAATAATCATTGTAGTCAAGGTTTCTAGGTTTAAGATATTGTCATATAATGAAGAGTCCATATGCAGCCTCTTCTGTTTTTCTAGTAAAATAATACCAAAAATATAGAAAGAGAAGAAAGTTTATATTATAAAATTTGGGATTGATACTCCTGAGGAAGGTTTACTAAAAATATTAGCTCATTAGAACTAAACAACAACAACAACAACAACAAAATATAGTCAGTCCAGCTCCGATGCTGACATAACTGAAAGTAAAGTGAACCATCATGCTCCTGCTGTAGTGACCACTTTGTGACAATGAGAAAACTGAGCTGCCATCTCTTAGGAAGACCTCCTCCTTTGTGATGTGGTCAGGAAGTCTCTAGTCCTTTGTCATCTTAATCAAATTTAAAGATGATTTGCTACAACAAATAGAGGTAAATTTGCAAAACTTATATAAGATTTTCATTGAGTAATATCAGAATTTTATGAAGAGGGGAGAAATAGTCTTAAGGAACAAACTCAGTGCAGTTGATCCGGTGTGTAGATTATGAAAAAGATGAAGATGTCAAAGTATAACTATAGGGTTAAAATCTGCTTTAGAGCCAGTAAGTGTCCCTGTAGAAAATGTCATTAGTAATATAGAAAGAAAATAGAAAAAATCTCCCAATTTTCAAAATGAAGGACAAAGAATTAAAATTATGCTGGTAAAAACAATGTTAGAGCAAAGATTGGCGCACACAGATCTCATCTAAGGGATGGAGTTTCTGAAGAAGAAATCAAAACAATTTAAACATAAACTTTGTGTAAAGATGATCCTAAAGTATGCATCTTGAAATAATTTTTGTGTGTATACTACACTGCTTAAATTTTAATAAAAAGAGACCCACAATTCTAGAAAAACTGAATTACAAAAATAAAGATTTTTTGGTGAAAAAAAAGAAAGTCCCACATGATTATCTCAACAGATGCAGGAACAGCATTTGACAAAGTCCAATACTCATTCATGATAAAAAAAAATAACTGCAGAAGATTGAAATAAAAGGTCTTTATTTTAATCTGATAAAAGTCATCTACAACAAACAACAGGAAACATCATCCTAAATGTCAAAATCTGAAAGCTTTCACTCTGAAATCAGGGCAAGAGAACGATCCCCACTATGAACACTCTTGTCATTACAGTTCTGACAACATTAGCCTGAGTAATTAGACAAGAGAAATCAAAGAAATATGGATAGGAAAGGAAGAAGTTCAATTATCATTATTTGCTAATCTACATAGAAGACCCCAAAAATCTACCAAAAAATAATCTAGAATTAATAACCAAATGTGGCAGCATAGTATGATACAAAGTCACCACTTAAAAATCAGTAGTATTTCTGTACATGAATAATAAACTTACTGAAGAGAGATTAACACCTTTCACAACAGTATCAAGAAAAATAAAATACTGTGAAATCAATATAATGAAGGAAGTCAAAGACCTATACTTTAAAACCTACAATACTCTGAAAAAGGAAATTGAGGAAGATATCAGATAATTTAAATATATTTTCAGTTCTTGGATATTATATGCAATGTGATCAAAACAACTGTACTTCACAACTATGATGCAGTTTTAATGCAACTGCAATCAAAATACCGATAACGTAACTCACCAAACTAGAGAAAAAAAATCCTAAAATTCATATGGAATGAGAGGAGACTTAAAATAGCAAAAGCAATTCTGGACAATAAGGGCAAGGCAGGAGGTGTCACAGTCCATGATTTGAAGTTATGCAACAAAGCTATGGTGATAAAAACAGCATGGTACTAACAAAACAGGACAGCAGATCTGAGGATCAGTGAAACAGAATAGAATGTGAAGAAACAACCTCAAACACACTCAGTCACCTTATCTTTGACAAAGGGGCCAAACACCTTCACTTGAAGAAAGACAGCCACTTTAATAAGTAGTGCTGGAAAAAATAAATGGTCCTGGGAAAAATGGGTTTCCACATGACAAAAATGGAACCTTGACCCATAGCTTTCACCAGGAACTAAACATACAAAAATGGACCAAAGATCTAAATATAAACCAGAAACACTTATTCTCCTGGAACATAGATTAGATAAAACTTTATAAAGGTATAGATGGAGGCAATGACTTTATGAACAAAACCCTGACTGCACAGGAATTATTACAAAGAACCACGAGGATAACCTCAAACCAAAAAGCTTTTTCCAAGCGAAAGAACAAAGAATGAAGAGACAGCCCACAAAACGGGGGAACATCTTAGCAGCTGCTTCTCAGACGAGGACTAATAACCCAGATTTAAAGACCCAGTTAGAAAACGGGCATCTGAAATGGATAAACACTTCTCAGATAAAGAAGTGCTAACAGCAGATACATATACGAAAAGATGATTGACGTCACTGGTCATTTGAGACCTATAAGTTATTTTAACATAGATTCATCTCACAGCAATAAAAATGGTTATCATCAAGAAAGCAACTGTAAAAAATGCTGGAAAGACTGTGGAGAAGAAGAAACCTGTCTCCACTGCTGTTGAGAGTGTAAACTATGGAAATCAGTATAGAGATTCTTCAAAAACTAAAAGTAGATGTTCCCTTTGACCTAGCTATTTACCTTCCAGGCATCTCCCCAATAGAGTTAAAAGTGTCATACCACAGTGATACATGCATGACCATGTTTTTAACAGCACAATTTATAGTAGCTAAATCTCGGAAATAGCCAATATGCCTATCAGAAGAAAACATGGTATGCAATGGAGTACTATTGTGCCATAAAGAAGGATAGACTTGAGTCATTTGTAGGAAAATTGATGCACCTCAAGGCCATAATCTTAAGGGAAATAAATCAGATACAAGAGTTTAAATATCACTTTGTTTCTCTTATGTGAGAAACCCAAAGGGTAAACAAGGAGCACAATTTAGAGTAGATATGGGAAAGCAGGAAGAACATGTTTAAATAGCAAGGGAAACAAGTGAGGGTAAGGGAAGAAAAGGAAAAGCAAAAAAAAAAAGAAAGAATGAAAGAAAAAATGGTGACACAAAGCTTTTGTTAATGGGGAGTGGGAGAGAAATTGAACGGAGAGGGAAATGAGAGAAAAAGAAGGAGGAAAGACATGTGAGGTGTGGATTCCGTATGAGAAGTGTGATCAGTACGTATCACAAATGCTTACTAATAAACACTGAGAGTTTTTTGAGAACACGGGCAAGGAAAGCAAGATCATGTAAGAAACAACTATCTGAAGTTTGGCCTTGAATTGTTCTTTTACCAAGTAGCCAGAAAACACGGATGTAACAAATTAAAAATTTTGAGTGTATGGTTATATCTTAACAACTGTATCCTCAATGAACTTGTCTTTTCTGTGTGTACAATAAAGTAGTGTCATATGTTAGGAGAAGAAAATATACTACTTTTAAAAACTTTCTTGGTTGGGAATTCAGCTCAGTGGCCTAAGCGCCTGCCTTGCAAGTATAAGGTGAAGAGTTCAACCCCCGGTACTGATAAAAAAAAAAAAAAAAGACAAAACCCCAACTTTCTTGAAATAATTAAAAGTGTATGTTTACTAATTGACAGTAAACATTATGAAATATAACTTTAAGAAGACAATGTCAAGAAAAAGTATCACTTGACCCTAAACTATTTTACTGCACAAGCACCGAAGTGAATCTAAACTTAAAAAGTTAACCCTGTTTAGGGGCTGGGGATTTAGCTCAGTGGCATAAGCGCCTGCCTTGCAAGTGTGCAGTCCTGAGTTTGATCCCTGGTACCATTAAAAACAAAAAAAGAACAAACAAACAAACAAACAAAAACCCTGTTAACCCTGTTTGGACTCTCCATAGGAGCCAAGAAATATGTGGGATTGTGTGGCCTGCTTTCAGTATAACATCCAGGCATTATAAAAAATAATTTGATTGTTATTCTTCATTATGACAGTAAGCTGGAAATTACACTTAAGCAAAATGCTCAGGTGCAATCTCCATCCATAAAATTATTTTTTGAATTTTCCAAATGTTCTTACTCAGCGTGATTCCATGGTTTTTCTCAGGTTTTCAGTTTTTCTGAATTGTTCAAATCTTGTTAATGAGCATTTCAATGCAAAAGGTTTTACACTAAAAACTAGGAAGAAATGTTTCCTCACTGAAGAAATACTCCTTTTCAAATGACATATTCCAGATAGGAATATTTTTAAAATAGGAATATCTATTGCCTGCTGCTGTGCTTGAAAACTGCCGAATCTTTAAAAGAGTGCTATAAAGTCCTGTGCAATGATACAGATTAGATACCAAGGCAAACAGCGATGCTAGGTGCTAGAATGGTCAGTGTGTACATGTGAAAAGCTTCAACTGAAAATTTTATCAGTGTGCCTTTGTTTAATGAAAACAATGACAAAGACAAGCACTACATATCTTTATTCTTTAATGATTTCCTAAATTGCTCTCAAAAAGAAAGGAAGAACACAAAATTAAGACATTTTGGTGAAGACTTGGGAGCCAGTGAATGAGAACCAACTTTAGGACCTGTGGGATGGTGAAGTGGGAACCAGGGATACAATGCATTGTGTTTCCATGTGCTTTCAGAGCCACGACCTCATTTCCCCCTGAGGTCTTCCTGACAGTCCCCTTCACACATTTGTGTCTTTTGTGTTGTCAGTGTCCTTCAGATTGTCTCTTCATGTCTCACCTTCATCATCTCCTAATCATCCCTAAAGACTCAGCGGAAATGGTATGCTTCTACTCAGCAAGTATCTGTTGATACCTTTCTACTTGATGCAAATATTTGTTACTGTGCTTGGAGACTCTGCCATGAGCTAGGATTACGGTGTGAATAATTGCCCCTCCTTCTGGGGTTCTCAGCCTCTCTGAGCCGCCTTTGACTTATGTAAGAGAAGGTAACTTCCTTTTCTGGACTTGTGTGATACGTGGTGATAAATAAGTCTGTCCTGTCATTGGAATTGCTGGGTTTAACACAGCACTTGGCAAAAAGGTTGAATGAAGTTGGTATGTGTCGGACTGCTCAGTAATGAAATGTTTTAAATTCTAGGTTGTGGGCTTCTAGTCCTGTATTTTCTGATATCAACTTGGATCCAAGATAGACACAAAAATAGCCAACATATCTGAAATAGTTTCAGATAAGAACCTTAAACTGAGTATGGTGGCACATATCGGTGATCCCACTGAGGCTGAGATAGGACAATCTAAATTGCCACCTTGGGCAATTTAGCAATGCCCTGTCTCAAAATTTAAATAAATAAATAGAAATGTACCTCAGTGAGAAGGTCTATGGGTTCAATCTCTAGTACTGAGAAATAAGAAAAAGATTTTAGATGTGAAATGTCTTTTGAAATTGAGCAGAATTGTAGAATTTTAGATCTGAAATAAACCATAGATGTCAATTACTTTCATCTCCCACACACCCATCCATCCATCCATCCATCCATCCATATTTAGTAAGTGCTATAATAATAAAAATAATGATAGCTACATTCACGTCACCCCGTGAGAAGCTTTGGCTAAGTGCTTTAAAGGAATTCTCATTTAATCTTCACAATGACCCAATGAGGAGTTATTATGAGCTCAGTTTTCCTAGTGAGAAAATACGTCTTATTGAGGAAGGAGGCCGTATTCATTGTAGTATTCCTAAACTAGTAGTGATTTGAATAAGAATTTTAATTTAGGCATTTGGAGACTATGGTCCTTCTTCTTATCTGGTTTGATATATGCAGGAAATACAAAGATGAATGAAGTACGATTGTGTCTTTGGGGACCTGATGATTTATTTAAAGCAGGCAGGCATGTCGACAGATTGCTCACAGACATCCCTTATAAGCCATCTCTAACCAGATTTTTGTGAACCAATATAATTCCCCTTCATGACTAATGACTGGTCAGAATTCCCCAAAGAGGCCCAGATTTAAATGAAAGGGTAGAAAGGACAAAGAGATAGATCTTGTATGATGAGAGTTACGGCAATTTGACTGTTGTCCCCACATTGGGACTCTGATGTACATGATTATGCCAAGCTATCGATATAGGAATGATATAAGGGAAATATAACTCCCAAACTAGTAGATTTCTGATATGTCAAGTTTGTGTTTCCCAAAATAAAAGAATGAATTCTAAGGACCAATGGAGGTTATGAATAGGAAATATTTATTGAGGGAAAGATAGCTTCTGCTTAGGAGAGACAAGTGGACCCAAAAGTAGATTGCTACAGACTCTACTTGCAGGGAAGGCTTTATTAAAGACCAAAACCATAAAATGGGTATGAAATAATCTACAGTTATAATGCTTTCTTACCTTCTGCACTAGCTTCTTTGAGGAGCCAACCCTGTCTGTCCACCTATAATATTTCTATCCAACTTAGCCATCTATAATACCATCCTTGTTGAGGCAGTTTTTATACTTAGAGGGTACTGCTAAATTAGAGGATAAGTGCTCATCTATATCCTATAATTTGGGTGGATTAATTACCCAGTTCTCCATTTTATCAACTTCAGTCAATTAGGTCACCTAAGTAAAAGAATTGAACCTGGTTGAAACCCCAAGTGCCTGGTAAGTGAATTCCCTGGCTCTATCCCACTTAGTAAATAACAGCAATAATGATATTAGCATGACCACACCCACCTGTTAGGTTTTACATTTCTCCAGGTGCTTTTATGTGCCACATGCCCCAGCCTATCTCCCGCAGATTTACAGAAGCAAGGAAGTTCTGTAGGTGGCTTTGCTTTTATTTTTATTTATTTTTTGAAAATCTAAGATACGAGAATGAAGTACTGAGAGATTTTCTTTTTGTAGGTTTGGGAACACCTCCACGTTGTTTCTAGCAACTAGAGATGAAGATGAATTTGGAATTGTTATCGTATACATTAAACTAGTCATTTTAGTTCATTGCTAAGAAGTCATTTGCATTTAAATTTTTGTGAAATAAGCTTTATGGAACTATGTATTTTAAAATTAATTTAAATAATTGATACTTATAGATGTTTTTGTGTTTATAATTTAGTACTTGGGTTGGAAAACCTTTAAGCAAGGCAATTCCTTACTACTGTTCAGTGTGTTTTGGACTAGTCTCCCTTTAATTGAATACCAGATGCATTTATAGTGCTCAAAAGGTTGAAAATAGTAACAAAAACTCCATTGATATAATTGTACTTAAGATGGAACTCTAGGGCCTCCTGAGTTACACAAACTTCCTTACCTAATGGATAATATAAATCTGATATGAGCCAGCTGTACTTTGGTGAAGTTGCCCCTTGGTGAGATGAACAAGTATGACTTTATGGGGTGGCTTCAATTCAGTAACTGTGGTAGACTAGAAAGAATAGGCTCTGTCTCCGTCTCTGTCTGTTTTTGACCTGTAAACCATCAGAAGACCATGCTGATGTTTTCAAGAAACAACATTTGCAATCTGTTATTGTCAGAGTCATTTGGTGAGGCGAGCTTTCACAAGTCCTCAGGTTGGTGAGTATATCTGGTATAGGACATGGTTTATACATAATGTTGGCACCTGGATCTTGTTCTCTGGTGCCTAGTACAATGTTCTTCTCAACTTTAGAATTCCCTAGAATCACCTGGGATGCTTGCAGGGTCATAACTGGCTGTAATGTACTTGGACACATTCTCATTCTGTGAGTCTGAGTTCGGGGCAGCCTTGAAAGTTCTAAAATAGTGGAGGAAAATGGCACCTCTTGAGGCCAACCTTTTGCCACCTGCTTCAGGTGACTCATTCAGGCATACATTTTTAGCCTGTTCACAGCAAAATATTAACCCCCAAAGTTTTTATTCTTTGTTCATCTATTTGGAGCTATGAAAAAACTGAATCTCAGAGACAAGAAGCAACTTGCTCGGAGCTATGCGTCTAAGATTTAATCACAGTTTGTTCTGACTTTAGTATATTTCTCATATCTGCTTGTCTTTGCTTAGATCCCTTAAGATCAAGGGAGTTAAGTGCAGAGCACTGAGATAAGCACTTGTCTAGTACTCTGGCCCACATATGTTTAAGATGGTTGAGTTAAAATCATGAGTACATCTTATGCTTTCAGAAAACAAGTTGCTTTTTGAGTCTCTGCACTATTCCTTGAAATCTTTATTTGGGAAAACTGACATTGTCTTTCTCTTGAAAATGAGAAATCTGTTGCTAACTTATTTTATTTAGGCTCTCATTAGGATCTTGCCCACTGTGCTATGACTCCCTATTCCAGGCTTATCTTTAAAATTCAAGCCTGAGAAATAATGTGATTTCCAGTGTGCCACCTACTGATTTCTTTTTTCTTTTAATTAAGTTTATTGCACAGTTTAGATGTACATAATGATCACGTCCATCATAGGGAATTTGTACCTGAGGATTCCTTTTTTTTCCCCATTCCTCTCACCTCCCTTGAACCATTTCTGCCTTCCTTATTTTCAAAGCTTAATTTCCATTTTATCCTTTTCTAATTTTTACTTTTCTCTTTCTTTCTTTTCCTGTACCCTCTCTTTTAGTTCACCTTCCCTTTTGAACAATTTCTTCCTATTTCACAATATCTATTAGACATTTTGGTCCTTATTTACACTTTCAGTGTCTCATATCAGAGAAAGACAATGCAACATTTACACATGCGTGACCAATTTATTTTACTTAAAAGTATGGTTTCAAGGTGCATCCATTTACTGGAAATGTCTCAAGTTTACTCTTATTTATGGCTTAGTAATAGTCTGTTAAGGAAAATAAAAAACATTTTTCCATATCTTGGTTGATGTGCATTTAGATTTTTTCCAAGATTTAGCTGCCACAAACTATGCTGTTATAAACATAGATGTGTATATATAAAACATAGATGTGTATACATAAAAATAGCCATGGTATGGTGTTTTTTATTCTTTTGGGAAAGCATCAAGAAGCGGAATGGCTGGGTCAAATGGAACTTCCATCTCTAGGTTTTTTTTAAACTGAACACTGTGATTTCCACAGTGGTTGCACCCCTCTACACTTCTACCAGCAGAGGAGAAGGTTTCCTTTTCCCCCACAACCCTGCTAGCATTTGTTATTGGTTGATTTCCTGGTGATAACTTTTCTTTCTGGAGTGAGATGCAATCTGCTTTAAAACAATTTGTGTTTCTCAAATGATCAGTGATGTTGACCATTTTTCCATATGTTTATTCACTGTATTTCTAATATCTATCCATTTCAGATGCCTATTTTTTAATTTGCTTTTGTAAATTTAGGGGATCTGAGTTTTTTAGGTTCTTTCTATGTTCTAGATGTAAGTCCTTTGAGGAACAACTGAAGGAAATTTTGTTTTTTTCACTTTGTGGATTGTATTTACACTCTGTTAGTGGTTTAATTGCTTTGAAAAAACTTTTTAATAAGATTAGATCCCAGGGGCTGGGGATTTAGCTTAGCGGCATAAGCACCTGCCTTGCAAGCAGGCAGTCATGAGTTCGATCCCCGGTACCGATAAAAAGGAAAAAGACAAAAAAAAAAAAAAAAAAAAAAAAAAGATTAGATCGCAGTTGTTGAGTCTTCCTATACAATCGACATTTTATTCATGAAGTCTTGCTTACACCTATGTCTTCACGAGTTCTATCTATTCTCTCTTCTCTCTTTAGTGTTTCTGCTTTAATATTTAGATTTCCAATCCAGTTTAATTTTAATTTAGTGCATGATCATAGACATAGGTCTAGTTTTAGTCTTTGGTATGTAGAAAGTCAGCTGTCTTTATTGCAGTGAACATGAGTAAAATTTGTCAAAGATATAGCAGCTGAGTAATGTTTGAAGTTGTTTTTGTCTCTTCTGATCTATTCCATGGATCCTCAGTTCTGGTTTTTGGCCAACACCATGCTGTTTCTATCACAGTATCTATGTAGTATAGTTTCAAGTCAGGAATTGCAATCCCTTGCTTTTGCTGCCCAAAATTGTTTTTACTACTCTTGGTCTGTACTGGTTTCAAATGAATTTTAGGATTGTTTTCTTTGAAGTATTCTACTGATATTTTGATTGGAATTGCATTAAATCTGTATGATAATTTCAGGTGTATGTCCATTTTCACTGTGTTGGTTATTCATACTCAGGATTTATCCTCTTCAAATCTCCTTTGTCATTTTTAATATGAAGATCTTTTATTACCTTTGTTAGATTGATTTCATTTTTTCCCAGTGGTATTGTGAAAGGTGTTTCCTTCATTTCTCTTTCAGTGAGTTTATTTATGTATAGGAATGGTGTTTGATTTTTCAGGGTCAACTTTGTATCTATCAACATGACTGAATTTGGTTATTATATCTAGAAGTCTTTTGGTTATTATTTTTCCTTTGTTCTGTTCTTTTTCTGTCTTTTGTATTGCTATTATTTATGTTTTTACTTTTATTACATTTTGTTTTGTTAGTCTTTTTTCTTTTTTCCTCAATTGTCTTTGTTGACTTTTTGATATTTTCATGTGAGTGAACACTCTCTCTAGTCTTTCTGGTCCACTACAGTAGTCTTTTGCTCTCTCCTTCTTTCTTTCCGTCCTGTGCTCTGCTTCAATTTCCCAAAGCAAGCATGGGTGATCATCCTTCGTTTTCCAACCTTACTTCTACTATATTACTCTTTACTTAGCTCTCTTTTTTGTCCTCTACCCCTCTATCTTAGTTACTTTTCTCTTGTTGCTGAGACAAAATGCCCAACCCTCAAAATTAAGAAAGGAAAGGTTTATTTAGCTTACAGTTTGTGGAGGTTTCAATCCATAAATAGTTGGCTCCAAGCCAGAGTGGCAGAAGACAGAAAAATCAGCAAGCCTCTTTTGCTCCCTTATGTTGTAAGCAGGCTACCCTCCCACCCCCAGAGCAGGGATAGCGCTCACACCATCTCCTTGCCCTCCTCTTTCACAGGGTGAGGATGTTTACAAAGTGAGTCTCCTGGCCCCCTGCTGAGCTGCTTCCTTAAACTTGGGAACATTTTAAGTTGGCACAATGTATCAACCATTATATCATCTCGAACAGCATCCCACTCTATTATAGAGAAATTCATGGCATAGAAGTTCCTGGTTTATGTTGGATTCTGTCATATAACTATAGATCTTGCTCCTGTGGTTAAAGGTACCAAATTAATAGTTACCAATAGTTTGTCAGTTTCTAGGCTATGTGTAGTGCTATTGTTATTGCTAATTGTACTACCTAGTTTTTAGAGTATCCCAGAATAGTATTATATGAACTGCAAAGCTACTTACAGTCAATTCAGTTCATATATCAATAGAAGTAAGGTACTATGGGGCTCTTTTTATGGTTTTTCCAGAAGCAAACTTTTTTCAAGTCACTCTTTTCTTTTAGGCTTAATCTTCACTCTTCACTTACTGTCTTCTTTCTCTTATGCTGACTTCCATATCCTTTCCCTGCTATGCTGTGGTTTGCTTTTTATCTTTACGACAACCTGATATGCTATCTGTAGACAAGACAGCTTTATCTATAGTTTTTATGTATGTCCCTTGTGCCTTAATTCTTGTTCTTTATCACACCAGATACTATAGAAAACACCAGATCAGTATAAAAACTAAGTCTCCTGTGTATCTTTATCACTAACAAGCAGAGGAAAAAGAATTGAATGTAGGAGAAACTGGGGCAAGTAAACTTCAGTAGTCAAATATATATATATATTTTTTTTTCCTAAGAAGTCTGATTCAGAGTCTCAGTTAAGATTTTTACATGGAGTAGGCACACCACATTCTTTCTCAGTCTTCCAGGTATATGATCATAGTGAATAATTCACCCCAGTGTGTTTGTAAAGAAGATTCCTAGCTACAGCTGATGTCTGAATGCCCATGGATGAGCTGTTTTATGTCACTATCCTGCCACTTATTCTAGAAACCCTTTAAATGGCCTCCAGTTGCTCCATAAAAGGTGCCACATTTTATTTATTCAAAAAACAAAAACAAATTGGATATGGTGGTGCATGCTGGTAATCCCAGCGCTTGGGAGGCTGAGGGAGGAGGACCATTGTGAGTTCCAGACCGAGCTCAAGTTCTGCTTGAACTGCAAGGAGAGATCCTGTGTCAAAAAGGATGAAAAAACAAAAACAAAAATAAAAAGTAAAAATGAAGACCCTTTATGCTCTTGTTGCCAGCACTTAGTGAATGTGTTTTCTGAAGATATGAAAGCTCTCAGCGGTGGTTCCATTTAGTACAACACTATAATTTGCACAGAACTCTCTCAATGTCTCCTTTGCAACTGCCCCTTAACCTAGCGCCAGAGGTGGAAATGAGGTCAGTCAGAGGGCTTCTTTCAACACTTGGGAGTCCATGCTCTGAGGCTGGTGAAGTTAAACAGGGGGGAGAAAATGCACCCCTCTGTGTTTTCTGATTCATTTAGACTTCCACCCAGCAAAATGGTATTTCCACTTCTGTGTTTTATTAAAACACTGCAGCTGATAACATCACTGTAATTTTTGCAGTTTTCCCCCAGAACTTAGCTAAGCAACAAAGAAAAGAGATGATTGAAAATGTATGTGAAATGGAAACATAGTATTATATCTTCTTTTACTTTTGCAAAAAGAGGGAAAACAGATTCATTAGTTTTGACTAAATACAAGGTTGCCATGAGGATTTTCAGTAGGTGACATGACAATGTTGATAGGTACTCTCAAGACAATGGAGGTTAAAGCTGTTTGGAAAATAAATTTTGCTAATTTATCTTGGGTGCTGGAAAAGTTACAGAATAAATGCATGGCAGATATTTTTCTATGTAAGTAAAGAATTTTCAAAGCAAGGATGTCTCTTTATGATATACCTTTTGTACCATGATGAGCTAGCCCACAAAAGAAAGTTCTTTCTTTGGTTTAATAAGAGAAAGTAATTTATAATACTGATATGTCAATATGTTTTTCAATAAACTTTTCCCCAGATTTTCTTGAATTCTCGTCAGTGTAAGAGTTATAATTATATGTCTTCCTCCCACTTTGAAAGTGGCACAAGGTGTTCATTTGTGGAGTTCTGCTGTTCAAGTCGTCACAAGAATAGAAATGTCATGACTCAGTTAACAATGCTTTATTATTCACATTGATCTTTTTTATAGTGTTCTTTATCTCAAAAACATTGTAAATCAGATATCTACCTCCCACTCTTTTGTTCATTTGCAAATTTTTATTATTCCAGTTTAAGAAAGCAGCGATGTGTCAAGAGTCAGCGTATACTGTTTGTGTTCTCCCTGCTGCAAAATCTTTCCTCTGTAGAAGGGAAGATGCAAGAAGCATGCTTAATCCTAAGTTTTCCGTACAATATTTGCAAAAAAAAAATCCATTTCTCTTCTATATCAAGAGACTTAGAGATTCTTGAACCCACAAAGATGGAATAATGATACGAAAATATGTTTTAGTGATGAGTACACAAGCATTTTAGGGTTGTCTTATTTAGAATTGCTGTTCTTAAATTTAAGATGTAAGATTGTGGTATTGCTGAAATAAATTTTAACATACTGCATTTAGCAAATTTGCTAGTAGAGAGAATGCTGATCTCTTAAGGCTAAAAATCATGGTATCAAATCTGTTCCACCACCTTCTACTAATTTGTCATTGGATATAATGTTTACATGATTAAAAATGATGTAGAAGAGGTGAAATATGTTACCTGATTCTTTAATTTATTTCCATATTGGATGGTATGCTAGATATGTTTTGGGATGGGTTAATCAGCATGTGCTTTTTTTAGAAAAGGATAGCTTTATTATATCACTTAGGACACCCCCCCCCATGAATTTGAAGCACGTGATCAATCAGTAATTCACTCACTCATTCTGGAAACATCTGTGGACTCAAACTCATTCCTTTATTACCTAAGAACCTGAAACAGGTTTTAAGGAGGAATAAAACAAGGACACAATTTGTCTTAGAAATGCCCTTTTCAGGAGAAATGTCATTACAAAGGAGGGATTAGAAAGGGAGTAGCACAGGTTGCTGGTCATTGTATTTGATTGTTCTCCAAATTAATCTGTAAAATGGTTCCAGCTTTCTCTTTATCCTATTTTTTCTGTACTGCTATGATACCAGTCTTTCTATTATTTTGTTCATTTATTCTATATCTCTTTTTCTTACCAAAATACCTGAGACTATTTTTAAGAAGTAAGTATGACTTAAAGGACCAAATGCTGCTAAAAGTAAAAGGCTACTTTTGGATGGAAGGGTTCTTGACTGGTGATATGGAGGTCATTGGTGACCTTTGCTAGTATGATTCTATTAGGGTACAGGCTAAAGCACAGTTATAGTGGGCTAGATGATGGGAACCCATAACGAAGTTGAGAAGTTGAAGACCGTTATTTTTTCAATGCATAATATTAGCTAAGAGGCTTTTGATGTGCCACATAGTATTCTAAGACTTTTAATGTGTAAGCTTCTATAATTCTCACAATACTCAATAGGCTAATCGATGTTATGGTCCTCACTTTACAAATGAGAAAGCTGAGACACAGAGAAAATATAAGTTGTAATATAAATTAATAATATAATATTATTGTAGTGATGGAAGCAACATGAATTAAATACAATGGAGTAACTGTAATGTTTTCAGATTTGAAAAGTCACCTCTAGGGGCTGGGGATTTAGCTCAGCGGCATAACTCAGTCGTGAGTTCGATCCCTGGTACCAATAAAACCGAAAAAGACAAAAAAAAAAAAAAAAAAAGAAAAGTCACCTCTAATATTAAAATAACATATGCTAACTCTCTCAGTTTTGAGACCTGAATATGGGGGAAGTGTCATCTTTATTAACTTTGTTTTAGATGATTTAATGTGAAAAAGACACATTTTCAAGGTGAATATTTATAGTAAGACATAAGACATTATAATAATGCCACAATTCTAAAGAAAACATATAATGCTGTATTTTTTCTTTCATTGTGAGTGGAAAGTTTTGGAAAGACAAAATGAAAGTAAATTTTCTCTATTCAAAGTTTAATTTGAAGTGGAACACATCTTCAGTGTCACTATTCTTTCTTATCTTTCAGAAGTAATTGTCTATCTTATATCTTACACTAGACTACCAAAAACACAATGCTTCCCTGATAGAGATTCTTAAATAGATTTTCTTTTTATAATATAGCACAAAAGTTTTAGGAGAAGGATCTCTGATATAATAGCTCTAAGTTGTTTTTCGTTTTATGCCTTCTTGGTTATATAAATGAAAGGAAAGTGTTCCCTAAATGCATTTAGCGATACTTGAAGAAACACTTAAAATGGATGAATTTTACATTTTTAATATGATGCTAAATACTGGCAATTGAAAACAAATAGATGTTTTGTAAAGTTATAAAGGAAAACATCCATCCATCCTTTATCAATTTTGACGTTTTGGAGTTTTTTTTGTTTTTTGTTTTTTTTGTCCTGAGAATTGAAAATGTAAAAGCTGGACTGTAGTATGAGAAAATCTTAATTCCTTCAGTAGATGGTGCATTGAGTGTCTACTGTATGGCAGACGCTGAACTATGTAAAGAGAAACCCAGATAAGAGATACAAGTCAACTTTCAAATGACTTTTACTTCAGTAGCAGGACCAGTGAAGAGACATTGAGAAGACCAATTAATAAATTCAATGACAAGTCTGTGAGGTTCCAGTGTGGAGAACCCAGCTAAACCTGTGTATGCAAATCATCTCTTCATAGAGGTAAATCAAGAGCTGACTCTTACGTATCAGTGGAAAGTAGGCACATGTGCTTTTGAAAAAGCATAAAACTTCCTATGAATGTTACTTTTAAAAAAATATCAAATTCCTGGTACATATGTAAGAAAAGGAAATGAGTCTAAGGTAGAATGGTCAGAAAACAGGACAAAACCCAGAGACATTCTACAAAGGTATGTAAAACAATTTGCATACAATGTTAATACATATATTAGGAGCATTATATATGCAAAAAGATCCTATTACGTGAATTTGTGTATCTAAATAAGAATTTACACCATCTTTTACTTCTAAAGATGGAAAAATAGAGACTGGCCAAATACCTGTCTAGCTGGACGTATTTCTTCCTCCTGGGCACACGGTTAACTACATTTTCTAGCCTCCTTATATGTAGGTAAAAATACAAATAGTGTGGTAAAAACATTGTGGGCAAAATGATATCCCTTGTATCTATATTTGGCCATATGCCACATGATTCTCCACATTTTATTGTGTATTTATTGACCAACAGAATGCAGAGAATATGGTAGAAATATGGGATGCCAGAGGCACAAAACAGAAAAAGTTTGTATCTCTGAGTCACCACATGGTGGAGAGCAGCCCAGGAGTATCTAACTGCATTAAGGTTTCTGTGGCCAAGAAAGAGCTCTTATTAAATTAAGGCACTGAGACTTGGGGGTTATTTATTATAGCTACAATCACTCTTTAGATATTTGGAAGGTAAATCATATGTGAATCGATCAAGAAAGATTTTGATGTTTGCTATAGAATTGTAATGAAAGAAGTATTTAATATTTTTAAGTTCAAAGAATTTATAGATGGTACAGCATATTTATCTAAAATCACTCCATCAGAAATGCTATGTAATGGATTCTATCCCTACCATCCTTATTACAGTGGTTACGCTCCAAGAGTTGGAGACATTCATTTAAAATTATAGAATTAAAACTTGTGAGCTCAAAATTTGAACTCATGCTGATAGACATTTCCCTAACTGCATTATCTCTCATTGGTAGGTACCATAGGATGCATTGAACAACTAATATTATTCTTTTCAAGAAAGTAAACCTAGTTCAACAACACTTAATGTATACTTCCCTTCATTCTGTAGACTAAAGTAGGCGATCCATTTCATTCTTAGCATAGCAATAAAAATCCTTTAAGCCAGTATGTCTTTCATAAAAATCTGTACTTATTTGTAGACTCTTATCAATAACTTACTTTTGCGCACAAAAACTATCATTTGCTTCCTTAAACTTCTACCAACATATGTTTACCATTATGCAAATACTAGATGACTCCTGTATACACATAATTTTAAAATCCCAGTCAAAGAGATGTTGGAATAATAAAAATCTCTCTAGAAACTGAGTATTTATGTACTTTTATTTTGTGAAAAATAAAATAAAAAATTCTTAAACAAGAGAATGGCAAGTTATTGTACTAGGTATCATTATCTTCAAAGTATTTACTCAGGGCACAAAAAGAATCTTATAAAAAAGAAACAAACTATTGTGCATTATTTAGTAGTCAGTTTCATTTAGCAACAAAAAAGTTTGATCTGTGATAAGGACAAGATGTAATTTATTAGTTCAGGATTCTACTTTTGTGGGGTAGGAACCTTTTTAAAATGGTACTTTTCCTGTAGAACACTTTATCTCATCGGTTTAATTCTCTCTGAGTTTTGAAGGCAATGTTACATGGAGAGATCAAGAGCAAAACATTGGATATTAATTAGATATAAAGATGTTGCACAACCTTGCCCTACTGTTAGTATTATCGTCTCCAAGGTCAGAGAAGAGGGCTAAAAGAAATAAACCTCTTTTCTTTATTGAAAAGGTGAACCTCAACCTTAATTAGAAGACTACCACCTGATCTGAGCAGGGTGTGCACACCTATAACCCCAGCACTCAGGGAAGCTGAGGTGGGAGGATCACAAGTTCGAGTCCAGCCTGAACGAGTTAGCGACCTAATGAGACCCTGTCACAAGATCAAAAATAAAAGCCAGGAGATGTAGCTTGATTCTGTGTTCAGTCCATGGTACCACACACACACACACACACACACACACACACACACACACGGGACCATAACATGATCGTATTTTGCTCTATTCCCTCACTTCAGCACACTGGACTGATCTTCCTGTGGGCTCTGCAGCCATGGGGCACATTGTGTCCTGCCATTGCTTTACATTCCTATCAAATACTTTTCTACCTTTCCTAACAAAAGAAGCCTATTGTTATCCACTGCAAATGTATTAAAAACACACTAGGACATTTTAGTATGTATATCATGCTTGAAAAGTATTACTACCTGACAGGCTCCAATTGGCAAGTGAAAAGAGGTTTCCCTGAAGAAAGTGGCACTGGCAAACAGCAAGCAGGGCACAGGATGACTATTTCTTTAGTCTGGGCAGTGGCACACATTTGCCTAAGACAGTATTCTTGCCCCTGCCACATCCACACACAGAGGACCAGTGAGACCAGCAGCCAGCCATCTCTCTGAGATCAAGCTCTCAATGGCAACTTGCATTCTTTCCCTTTCTCTGAGCAAGCTCTACCCTCAGAGCTCCTGCCTGCCTGCCTGCCTGCCTGCCTGCCTGCCTGCCTGAACTGAAAGCTCTGAAAGAGCCCCTTCTAAATTGTATTGCACATGCTGCTGTGCTCTTCAGACTGACAGAACAAAAGAGACAAATTCTACAAGTCTGGTCTGAGTGACTTGTTAGCCGCCCTGGGTGATTACCTCCTCGTGGGCTCTGGGAGCGGGTTGTGCTAGTTTTAATACTGCTAAACTAAACCTTCGGAACTCCTTGCCTGGTTAGTTACTAATTAAGCTTGATTTGCTTAATCAGTGAAATACACATTCATGTGAGAGCAAGAGAGGGAAAAAGGGCATAGAGCTAGGTATCAGAAAAGAAAAGGAAGCGCCACTACTTTCCCCTGCTTCTTCCAATTAATGGTCATGAAATTACTTAGACCAGAAGTTACAAAAAGTATTCAATCTATAAAGCCTGGATAGGCCTGGGGTGTGTGTGTGTGTGTGTGTGTGTGTGTGTGTGTGTGTGTGTGTGTCTTTGTTGTTTCCCATCCAGGACTGGTGCTTCACCAAGTAACAGATTTTCTTGATGGCTATTTAGTGTTACCAGCCTCCAAAGCATTATTGTCTGCTCCTTTGCCCTTCTCCTGCTAATCACTAATGAATGTGTCCCACTGGTGAGGGTCACTTTATTATTATGACATAATGAACTCTGAGATGTGATTTCCAACTTCTGAGACTGCCATGATGACACCAGAGGGATGATGTCTTAACCTCAAGGTGCCCCAATTGTATACTCAACACACTTGGAAGAATAAATATTGTTCTCTTCTGGGATGATGTGCGACATGTGAAATATTAATGCTTTTAAATGGCTTTGGATGTACAAAGTAGCTATTATTAGGACTGTTATTATAAGGTATAAAATTTCAAAGTGTCTCATCTTTACCCTTGTCTTCAAGAATAGTGCATGTGTTGAGTACCACTGTATTCATGCCAATAGTCATGTGATCACATACTGTGCAGAAGTTCCAAACTGAAACCACTGATTTGATACTCACAACGGTCATCTCAATTGGCTTTGGGAAATGCCTGGGTGATTGGTGGAGCCCAGTTCTGGGTATGTCTGGGAAGGTTGTGGAAAGATGGCTTTGAATGATATATGTGGTTCCTGTACTGATGCCTGGCTGGCACTGTTCCTCTGCTCTGCTTCCCAGAAACCAGGAAATAAGAGGCTTGCTCCACTATGCCCTGTCACTGTGAAGTTTCTATCTAGGAACTAGGTGGATGACTTGAAACCGTGACTCAAATTAACCCTCTCCTTTATGGTGCGGGTGTTGAGTATTGTGTGCAGGAATGGAAGACCTGGTTAATACAGAGTTAAGGATGATACACAGTAATAGGAGTATGCATTGTTTTATGAACTGCCAATAACAAATGTTTATTCCTCACAGTTTCTTCTTTATTATTGAATTGTGGTCTTCCATTTGTGTTCTTAGAGTGATTTATTGTTTTAGACAGACAGGAAACAGAGAGAGAGAGAGAGACAAAGAGAGACAGAGAGACAGAGAGAGAGAGAGAGAGAGAGAGTGAGAGAGAGAGAGAGACAGAGAGAGAGAGAGAGACAGAAGTACTGCCACTTAAAATCATAACTGACCATAAAATTTAGGGCCCCTGAAAGAGATGAGGTTAGTATCATTTGGCAAAATAACATCTGGGCAAGTTTGGATACTCAATGTGAATTCCCTCCAGTCATCATCATGGAGACAGCCATAGTTAAATTGGTCTATGTAAGATAAAAGCTGTAACTTGTTGGGTGGGTGGTAGCAGTATGTCCTAAGGGAAATATGAGGACAGCTGATGGCAGGAGGCAAATTCCTACCCTGAAATGATGGCCAGTGAAGGTGGCCAAGAGGCACAGTTGGCAATATAGGCTACATGTCTAATTGCTCATTGATGCATTCACAAGAAAGTCTCTCTTTCCAACATTTTAATAGCTTTAATTAAAATATATTACATACAATAATCGGGAAGCACTTAAAATATACAAGAGGATGACTTTTGCAGTGTATGTACACCATGAAACTCACCACAACCAAAAACAGTTCCATCATATTCCCTACCAAATTTCTGCCTGGCATTTTGTTTATCACCCACTCACCCATATACGCATCCATTTATCCATCCCTCCAGTGCCTTTTCTAGTAGGATCAAGACTCCTGGCTGTTACTATGCAATGATTCAGGTTCTTTAATTTCTTACAAATGAAGTCACCCATTTTGTACTTTTGTGGAGAGGCAAGGGTCAAGTTTTTGCAAGCATAATTTTGAAGTAAATTCAGCTTCTTAGATGTACAAAAATATTCAGTTTTTGGAGGGGGAAAGGGTTAAGCTTTTCCAAAAAATAATCATTTTTGAAGTTAATTCAGCTTGTTATATGTACAAGCTATTCATTGGTATAAATGCATATTAATTTTGTTTATCCATTTACCTATTGAAGGATTTTGGATTGACTCCGATTGTTGGCTATTACAAATGAAACTGCTGTAAAAATTCCTGTCCAGGTTTTTATATGGACATTTTTCTTTGGTAAAACCCTAGGAGTAAAATTCTGAGTACTTTAATAGGTAATATACTGTCCCCTTTGTTTTTTTAATCGACATTAATAAAACACTAATACACACACAATCTAGAGTTGGTGTCATTAAGATAAAGAGATTGGAGTTACATCCAATGAAGGCAGTTAAACACCCAGGAATACCTGAGTGAGAAGTGGAAAAGTATTTTCGCTGAGTGCCTTGAATTGGCGTGAGACACCTGCACTTTTCTCAAGATTCTAGACACACAGAGACAACTGGGCTGCCATCTGAGTTGTACATTTGTCTCTTTATTAAACTATTCATTCACATCATATTTACTAACATCTTCAGAGTGGCAGGAACTCTATTGGGAATTGGGAATGCATAAATGAAGGGTACTGATTAGATCCAAGTGCCTAGTAGCAAATAAATACATACATATCCATATGACTTTAGAAGGAGCCTTTGTTATCTATCCATAGACCAGAATTTCTGTTTTCTTCCTTTATTGTTTTCCTTATTTACTGGCTAGTAGTGTTTCTGACTTTGATCTACTCATGATCTTTGGAATGTTTCACTTTCACTCTCCTTCTTCAGATCTTGCCAGCTCATTTTTATCCAGCTCATTTTTATAGGCTGCTATGGGCACCCTGAAAAAACCACAAATTCAAAAATTTACTGGCCTAGAGTATAGCATGGCCTTTACATCTTGTAGCAACTGCAAATATGATTCTAACGTATATCCAGACTGAGAATCACTGCCCCAAAGGGATTTTATTTTGCTTAAAATGAGGTCTCCAGTTCTATACATTTTCCTGAAAAAAATATGATGTTTTTCTTCTTTATAGCTGAATAATAATTCATTTTATCTGTTTTGCTCTGTTTGTCTACTTAGGGGCATCTAGGCTGTTTTCACAGTTTAGTCATCGTATTGTGTTCCTGTATTCATAAGTATGCTTGTTTCAGTAAATTATTTAGCCCATTTATTGATTGGGTTATTTGTTTTTGTGATTTTTTTTTAGTTCTTTATTTACTCTAGATATTGTCTATGAGAAGAATAGCTACTAGTAAATGTTTTCTCCTATTCTGTAGGTTGTCTCTTGACTCTGGTTATGGTGTGTTTTGCTGAGCAGAGCTTTTTAATTTAATGCTGTCCCATTTGTTTATTACTGATACAATTTCTTGTTGGGGTCCTACTCGGAAAGTCTTTGCCTGTTCCTGTGAATCCATTTCTTTTATGTGTTTTCCAGCAGTTTTAAGGTTTTCAGACTTGTATGTAGGTCTTTGATCCATTTTCATTTGATTTTAGTACAAGAGGAGAGATAAAGATCTAGTTTAAATCTTCTGCACTGGATACCCAGTTTCCCAGCACCATTTGTTAAAGAGGAGATCTTTTCTCCAGAATAGATTTTTTGTTTCTTTGTTAAAAATCAGAAGACCGTGGAAAGCTGGGTTTGTGTCTGTGTCTTCTGTTCTATTCTATTGTTTTACCTGTGTGTTAGTAGGCCAGTTCTATGTTGTTTTTGTTAGTGTGGCTGGTTGTTTTGTTAGTGTTTTGTTAGTATTAATTTGAAATTGAGTACTGTGACTCCTCCAGCAGTGCTCTTCTTGCTCAGGACTGCTTTGCCTATTCTGGGTCTTTTTTGCTTCCATGTGAATTTTAATATTACTTTTCTGATTCTGTGCAGAATGTTGTTGCTATTTTAATAGCTTTGAATCTGTGTAGTACTATTGGCCATTTTAAAAGTATTAGTTCTGCCCACTCATAAGCAGGAAGTCTTTCCATTTTCTGTTGTCTTCTTCAGTTTATATTGCAGTCTTCTACAATTTTTATTAAAGAGATCTTTCAGCTTGATTAGCTTGACTCCTGAGTGTTTTAAAACTTTTTGTATGTAAGTTTTTCTGATTTCTTTTTCAGTGGGTTCACTATTAGTTTATAGGAATGTATTGATTTTTGAATGATGATTTTGTATTTTTAACCACTTAATACCTTGCAATAGGCTCCTAATCCCATGCAAGTGAAACATCTTTTAATGCTAAAGCAATAGGGCTGGGGGTTTAGCTCAGCGGCATAAGCGCCTGCCTTGCAAGCAGGCAGTCGTGAGTTCGATCCCTGGTACCGATAAAAACGGAAAAAAAGACAAAAAAAAATGCTAAAGCAATAATCCATGGTAGAAATATACTTGATAAGTATGTGGTGAATGAATATATCAATCCATGTTTCTAATCACCATATCAATGTCTTTCATCAGTTTCCATCCTCCTTGTACACAATTAGGTCCATGATTCTGCCCTCAACTGTAATGTGGAATCCTGGTTTTCACCTACTGTGGATGCCTCCCTGTGATCCTCTTTGCTGGCCACTTTTCAGAGGTTTCATTGTGCAGTGTTAAGAATTGTGGTGGCAGACAAACGTGGTATTCAAATCAAGTCATTGACACTTTATAGCTGACTTGGGACAAATGGTTCTACTTTACTAAGCCTCATTTCTCTATCCATAAAAAAGAAAGTGTTGTTTTAAAGCTTCATGGAATATTCCTGAGTCTTAGCGAAAACAATTAATACTGTGTGTTAATGAGTATAGCATTTTAGTGGATGTATGCACATTCTCTATAGATAGTTTCCTATGCTTTTCATTTTAAACCTTTGTAATTCTGTCCTCAAGTCTATGGTGTATTTGGCACAGGGAGCTTGAAAAATATTAATATTGAATGAATGAGAAAAAGTATCGTTACCTTTCTCTTAATGGGTGATTTTTCCCCATGACGTTGGGCTCAGCTCTTTGCTTTTTATTGATCTCATTTATTCCCTGATGATCACTTGACTTGATTCTCTCTTCAACTATCTCCTGCATGACAATGACTGCCAAATTTAAGCTAGAATAAGACCCAACCCTTGTGACCTCTAGTTTCAGAGTGGTTGTCTTTTAGAGATTTCCCAAAAGAATGTTCCTGAAAGCATTATTTAGATAATTTAAGCTTCCTATATTTAAAAAAGATTATATTTCCCTAAAATGTATTAGTTTTTCATACATATTCATTTATTATATATTTTGTTTACTATACACCTATATTTTTAGGAAACTTCCAAAAAGTTTTAAGTGTCTATTTGTTTATTGATAATGACATTTGCAAAATGTTTTTCTTCCTAATAAGTAGCTTAATACACTATCTGTCACCACATTAACAACTGAAAATACTACCCTTTATCTGATCAGTAACTTGATGATTATTTTAATATAAAACTCTTATTTATGTCAAAATATTTATTGCATAAGAAGCATATACATACATTTTCATTGTGAAAAACAATCAGACAGTACATAAGTGTGAAAGTAAAAGCCAAATATCTACTTGACCACTGCTGCCTGACTCACTCTTATGACTCTATTCGAAAAGTTTGATTTCTGTTATCAGTTTGGAATAACAACTTTCTAGATCTTTTAGCTACATTCATGAATATACACATCTCTGATTTTTACTTAATGTATGTGGAATCATGTATCTAAAGGATTTTCCTTTTTCATATTATATCTTGGAAGTATGCTTTAGATTTACCTGATATTTTAGAAGTACTACTTATAGTATTTTGTAGTACAGAAACACCATAATGTAGAAGGTAGACTTTTATTGTTGAATGCGAAAAGTAACTGCCCTATGTTTATTTAATATTTTTCTACTCTATGGAATATTTTAGCCAAATTAGAAAGCATATTTCAAACTTTTCTACCATGGTCTCTTTGTGCATGACCTTCTTTTCTTGGTTTATACTGTGAAACTTCTACATATCCTCCCAAACATAGCTCCAATGTTACTATATATATGCAGTCCTTTACTATGCTAAACGTGATTTTTTACTCTTTCTCTTTTTTCATGCTTAGAGGACAGACTTTTAAAAAAATCCCTATAGAGCTAACCTACTGTTTCACGTACAGTACACTCTTAAATATTGCTCAGATTAGTATGCAATTTTACTTTCCTGTTTTCTAACATGTATATCCATGAGATTATAAGCATACCTTTTTGCAAGACAAAATAAAACATATTTTGAACAACATGCATGGTCATCATTTGTATTATGGTGCTTTGTAGCCGTTTTGTGGACATGTTCAAAGAAGCAGAGTTCTTTCTTACCATGTTTCACCAAAATTACAAATAAAAAGAAAAGTTCCTCAGTCAATACAGGAAAGAGAGTGAACTTACTAGGATCTCTAAAAGAATTTAGAATGTAGCTGGATAATTCTAAAGGAAGGGAAAAGAAAAGGAATTGAGTGGGTGTCTGTTGTTGTTATGTTGTTATTTTTGCTTTTCCAGGATCCCTTTTCCACCTTGTTTCAGGGAAGAAACTCTACTCTATGGTGAACTTTTCCACCGCCTTCATTGCGAGTGGTTGCCTACCCGTGCTCCGCATGCAGGCATATGGTGGCCAGATTCCTCTACCTGTTAGCCACAGAAAATATGTAGAGATGGTTGTGAGACTCATTTGGTACTGATCGGGCATTTTCTGATACTTGAAATAGGCATACAGACCTGGGGGTGAGAGTTCTAACCTCTTAGAGGAGGTGTCCTGTACCTAGGATTGGGGTAGACAGGACTATCTTCCCCGCCCAGCATAAAATGTCTGAAAATAAATGCAAAAACAGAATCCAATCTGGAAGAAAAAAAGATGAAAGCAGGACCCTGAGTCCATTCTTTGGATCCCCGGATTTAGTTGCTTCCGGCCTAAAGAAGATTGTCTAACAGTGAATGTTCTAGATTTATCTAAACTGATTAGGTTTCTGTGACCTATAATGGAAAAAGATTCAAAGAATTGTACCAAAGGTTTAATTAATTTTAACTTTTCTTTTGATTCTGTTTTCCTCCTATCTCTTTTTAAAGGAAATATGCTGATTAAATCCCATAAGTCTAATTGTTTAGCTTTTGCTTTCTAATTCTCAAAATACCTGTAGTGTTTTATTTTGTGAATGTATGCCAAAAATGATTTACAAAAATGGCTTATAATTGGACACTGCATCTTATACTAAAATTAATAGAAAAGAATATAGAAACTGAGATTTTAATTTATTTATTTTTTGGATGACCTGATTTTTTACATCAGTTCTGTTCCATTTACAAAAGTAGGAAGAGGATACAAGAATTTATGTATGTTGAGTACCTACTTGATTCAACTGTGTCATACAATTTTTCCATGCTATTAGGATATTGTTATTGTAATTTGAAAACTTCTTTTAGAAACCAAGTGATTTTCACAGTTGCATTCTTATACTGGGTTATATAGTTATTAGGCAAAGAAGATGCGTGTTAGAACCCAGGCTATTCCCCTGCTCTACCATACAGTCTGGCATGGAAGTTACGTTAGAAATGGACTGTTCCTTGTTCTCAAAGTGTATTCCCAATTTTAGTCAACTGTTTTGTAGTTCCTGGTTGACCATTATTGTTTAGGGAGAAAGAAGACATCATTTTCTACAGAAAGGCATGTTGCTGTATGGAGAGAGTAGGATTTGGACCTAAAGACATGAATTCTAGTTGTGTTATTTTTCACAAATGAGCACAATGAAGCTTAACTTTTCAAGACCTTACTTTCTTTCTTGGTCAAAAAGAAAATGAGAATGAATCATCTCTGAAGACTAGATGAGACTTGAGATTCAAGTCTCAAGAGGAGAATCTTTTTTACTGGTGTTTCCTTAGCTTTATGTATTTCTCTTGTTAAAGATCATGGCACCTCGTATCGTAGTATGATGATGTTAAACAAACTCATGTCGTGTTCAACTTAGTGTCTGCCAACAAGATCAGTGTCTTTCAAATAATATATCATCCGTAAGTATTTGTTGGATAAATAAGTGAGGCAGTGAAGTCAACTTACTCTTGTGTACAAATTACTACTTAATTTTGAGGTTTTTTTCCCTTTTTCTTCAACTGACGATATGAGCACTCTTTGAAATGGTAGAAAATGCCTCTAATTTTGCTGTTGAGTTGTAAAAAAATGTGTGAATGATAGATTTGAGTACTTCAGTGTCCTAAACATCACTATGAATTTTCAAGAAGACTTTTCTTTAATTAGAAGCTCAAGATAAGCAAAGAGTTAATGCAAAATTTTAACCCAAGATGTGTATTTTAAACTGTACAGTGGTCATTTTAGATAGCCATTTAATTCAACTTTTATAGATTGGTGACAGCCATCCTGTTGAATCTTCTATGTGAATGAAGCCTTTCTAAATCCACTTTTCCTGTACTATTTCATCCTGGGAAAGAAAAGCAGTAGCTAAGCCAGAAGCAAACAGGATAACACACACACACACACACACACACACACACACATATACACACACACACACACACACACACACACACACACAAAGGAGATTTGTGGCCAAAGCAACTGAATTACTTTAAAAAAATAGCTTCACTTGTGTTTGTGAAGTAGAAGTAAGAAACGTGGTTTTTGTCTTTGTTTAGACATTGGACAATAAAAATCATAAGAACATGTATTTTTGACATGCTATTTTTTGGTGTTCTTTGGAATTTGGACCCTAATTAAAAAATATGTGTTTCCTAGCCCTTCTTACTGTGAAAATCCTTGGCAATATAAACAGATGCACTGGTTGGCTTTTAATTCTGACACCAGACTGTCTGAAATAATAGCTCAAAGAAAGTGTGAATTCTTTCATTCCTCAAGCTTCAATTATAAGTACTTAATTTGTTTCTCTTTCTATTGCTGACTGTAGTACCAATCTGGTTTATTTTCATCTGGCTAAACATGGTACACTTTAGAAGCCCCTCATTTTGAAGTTTGTTCTGCATACAAAGAGAGAAACAAGCTACAAGTTTGAATTATTTTCTCACACCAGGACATGTCATCATAATTTAACAATTAGGATATTAAATGGTCTTCTGAAATTTTCAGGAATATAGGCCTGTAAACTGAATTAGGACCCTTGATAAGCCCTTTGAAAACTGAATATTTGTCATAAAAGTTGATTCATTGTTTGATAAATGAGCCAAGCTAACTCATCTCGACCTTTCACAGTCAAAAATATTCTATTTTTGTGCCCATCATAACTCATAACCTCATGACCCATTGATTGTCATGATAGCCCATGATATGTTTCTGGTGATAGTGAGTTCTGTACCTGTATGAAGTACCTCAGTGACACACAAGCCAAAAATGTCATCAGTTCCTGGGACTGGAAATATTTTAAGAATTTATAGGTGTGAACTTTATAAATATTTCCCTATCTCTACTTTTAAAATTTTTACTATGTAAAATATTTAAAGATTCTTCTACTATGTAGAAGATTGTGCTCTCTAGTAGCAAAAATAAACGAAAAGTTAATTATTGCTAGAATTTACAGTAAATATAATGAAGACTCTGTCATGCTTTTCCTATTATTTTCTAAGCATATAGCTGCATATGCATTTAAATTGAGATGTTTTCTCCTGTTATGTTGGTATCTATTACTAAAGAAGATTGTGTTCCATTTCTAAAATGATGGAAAGAATGATTATGCCTGGAATATAATGAGTTATGTAATAGCAAATGTTACATCTTTATTTTTATTCTCTCATTTCAATCCTGATAGTAATCCTAAAGGTATTGGTGTTAGTGTCCCCATTTTTGAGATGAAGAAACTGAGATTTAGGAGTCCTAAATTAAGTTCACATAATCAAGAAGTGGTGAATGCAACCTGATGTTTTCTTTATATTTAATCTTTGCAAAATTTCATTAATGTCAGGAATAGTATGCCTATTTTACTTTTTTTTTTTTTTTCAATTTTTGGCTGCTGAGGATTGAACCCAGGGCCTCTCTCGCTAGACTAGCATTCTACCACTGAGCTAAATCCCTAGTCCCATACCTGCTAATACTGATGGAAAAACTGGAACTGTAACAAGATAAATTTTTCTCAGGCTCACACCATTCACAAGTAGCAGAGATGGGCTTAGAATCAAGTCCTTCCTTATTCCAATGAACTTGTGCTTTATCCTTTCATTCTCAACTGCAGGGCAACACTTATTATGGCTTTAGACTTTAATATTGAAAGCAAGTAGACAGGAGCCACACAGTTCTTTATTGTGTGGTGGCTGAACGTACTATCTTTGCTACTGGAAGAACTTGAGGTAATTTTCTGGTGAGGTCAAAGACCAATGATGCCTACTGCTATTGCTTGTCATAGTTACAACAGTGATGAAAAGGATTCTTGTTTCCAGTAGTAAAACAGACACAGGAATTGGGATCCGGAGCATTTTTATCCCGTTTTTTTTAATAAAACACATTATTCAATTTATTTGCTTCCAATTAATTTCCTTTAAAATCACTTTCAGAAACTAGAAGAAATACACAGTGACGGTACTGACCATTTTGCAAAATTGCACCTATGAGTTTGTCCTTCTTTCAACTATTTCCCACTTGGAGAAAATTCATCTTTGTTTAATAGGAATTTGGGAAATAGAAGATTTCAGTGACACTGGGGCCCCATGACCAGACTTTGGGCAAAAACTTGTACAAGAATGCGAGCTTCTTACTTGTTTCCTGTTTTTCTTGGCCTCATTGCAGTCCTTGCCAAAACTTCCCTCCTTCTCTGCTGCATTAGTAATGCAAAATGAAATTCATTGTGCCCATTATATCTGTTAAATGGTTTCCATTTTAACTCGAGAAAAATGTATTGACGTTCATGTGTTTGGCATGGAAAATGTGTATATCTATCGAAGATAGCAACTTGTCTGTTGGAATTACAGTGCATTATGTATAATGCTGCTTTTAGCTGTGCATGTACATTTCCTGGAATCTTATTGTGTCAGAGCTTGGAAAGTTTACACAAGCATTGGTAATCTAATTTTTGTCTGGTGGGTGGCTGTGGAAATATGGAGTATTTGACAAAGCAAATGTCTTGGCCATCTGTGCCAGGGAGGGGTTTGGTGGCAGGGTAGCTAGTCAGGTGGGTAAGAAGCATCCATAAAAAAAAAACAGGTTTTAAAAATATTGCCCCAGGCATAACCTAAATATTAATTTCTTGAAGGCAGAAAGATAAAATAATTATTGTGACTTTTTTTTTTTTAGCACATTTCTAGCTATTCTTTTTGGGAATTCTAATTTTAAAGTTGAAGAATCTGTTTTATCTTTTTCCTGCCTCTCAATAATAATCCTTCTCTAGACTATATTGTTTCCTGTGTCTTTTGTCTTCTGCAGACACGAGTCTTTGGTTCATGAACATCTTGTTCAGGTCTGCTGAGTATTAGGAGCTATGACAATTTTTTTGTGGAGTCTTTTTCCTAGTGGTTTTTCAGCTGATTTATCTTGGAGATTTCTGAAATATCTTCAGTCAGGCAACGATTTCATTTTTCTTTGTTCTCTTCAAAATTGGGCCTGGATTTGGCTCAACTATTCCTGGGGTCTCAGTAATGAGTTGTGTCACCTAATGGGCAAGTGTAGGATTGTGTGTTTAGCAGCCTTCCCTTCTCTGTCTCTCAGAGTTGCTTAAATCCTACTCACCATGTGCTGCTGAACTGTGATGTGGGTTTCGGATTTTAGCTTTAAGTATATTCCAGCCACCCCTCTAAAGCAGGATTTCTTAATGTGGATGTTATCATGTTTGGGATTGGAAAGTTCTTTGTCGTGAGGGGGGTATGCTTTTCATGGAGGGTTTGGTAGCAATGTCGCTGGTCTTTATGAGCTATCTAGATGCCACCAGCATTAGACCCAATGTTCCTAGGTATGTCTGATATCTCCTGGGGTTCAAAATCACACACAGTAGGAAATCACTGACCTAAAGCCAGGTTGAAAGACAAGGCTATGCAGGAATTTCCATAAAAAAGAATTAACCTCAAGCAGTACAATGACAATGTATAGAGAGCTTTGTGTCTTGGAGAATATGTGGAGGCACTGTAACACATGTCCCTGGAGGAAACACTGTAATAATTGTCTATAGTTTCTTGGATGGAGTAACAGAGGAGGTAAGGGACACCTTACAACTGCTTTGCTTCTGCTCTGCTAATTATCTCTTCACCCAGTGATGCTTTTTATCTCCCTCTCCACACAACTTAACTCACATAAGGAAGATTCTAATTCTTCTCAAGCTTTCTAACTTAACTACTTTCCAACCATGACCTCCCTTCTCTTCTTTTCCCCCACTGGCTTTCCCTGGCTCAAATGGGAACAGAGGGCCCATTTATTTCTTTAATTCACTTTACCATTTAATAATAACACATTTTGTTCTAGGATCAATTTTTTTTTAGGACCAATTTTAACAAGATGCTTTTTTATTCTGGCATATACTCCAATATAGGTATACATATATAAAATATGTGTTTATGTATATATACACAAGGTAGATAACCATACTTCTAATCTCTGTTAGCTCATCAAAAAGAAGAGTTTGTGCTTTCATTGTCTGATTGTTGATCATTCTTTTCATGCCTAAATCTTGTAACCTGAATAAGTACTTCTAAGATAACAATATATAACATATTAACCAGTGTTAATTTTTTACTATTTTTTTCTGGAATTCCATATCGCTTCTATCCTTTTTTCTGTTTTGTTTTTTAAAATTAAAAAAGCTGCAGAAAAAAGAAGAAAAAAAAAGAGAAAGAACTAATGTTTACCATGGTGAGTATTTTTTGTTTCTGCCGAAACATCCATATGCTAGCAACTACTACAGTGTAGATGCTTTCATGTTTAACTTTGTTTCAATACTTCTTCCAGTGAGTCCCATTTATTATGTTTAAGGACAGTCTTATGGCCTGTCAAAGGGCATTGTATTTGCTACTGAAATAGCAATTAAAATAACATGCAAACGAACGAAATCATCAAATGCATCTGATGATAATATCAAGAATATTATTTTTAATGCTAGGAAAGCTTGGAGGTATGCTAACAAATCTATCTGATCAATATATGGGATGTAAAAGGAAGAGGAGACAAGATTGACTGATGAATAAAATGAAACTGACACAAACAGGCTGACAGCCAGCTGTAAGTCTCTTTAGGGCAAATGCAATTAACTTAGAATAATAGACTCAAATTTGATGGTTAGAAATGCATTTTTATTAACAATCACAGCCCGAATCATTATGCTCTTATGAATAAAATGGTACTTATATTTTGTGCATGTGTGTGCATGCATATATAAATACATACACATATGTCTCTGTACGTATATATCCATGGTCTCACATTCCTGTGTGCTCTGCTTACAATTTGGGTGGAAAAGTTCATTTTTAGAATAATGTACTTTAAAAAGGAAACTCATTCATAAATTGTCTCCAGGACTATAAATTCTGAATATTCTCCCAAATTACATATATAAAAATCACGCTACTTATCTGCTGCTATTAGACATAAAGCCAGTGAGCCCTGGTCCCAGAACTGCTGGTCCTTTGGGGATTTGGAATTGCGATCAGGGATTTACAGATTTCATTTTGAAGAGGAGAAGTCATTACTAGAAACCTAAGCTCATTTCCTCTCCTTTAATAGCTATTTTAAATCATTCATTTAGAAAATACATTAACTATTTAAGGTACTTGCAATGAGTTTCTCTTGGCATTAAGTCTACATTTTTAAAAGAGTTTTTTTTTCTAATTGATTAAAAAAAATCAAAATTAGTGAAAAAAGATTAAATGAAATTTTGGTGTTATAAAATTACTTTTGGATAACATTTTCCTCTCATTGCTTAAGAGAAAACAGCTTAAATATTAAATAATAAAATATTTGTACATTAGCAAATTCTTTTAATGGTGTAGTGCTGTGTAGATGAAAAAATGTATGATACTTGGAAAACTATAAACTAAGACTTTGAGTATGATTAAAAAGTATTAGATGATCAATGACTTCTTTAATTTAATTAAATAGTTTCAAATCTGTGTTGCCTAACACTGATGCCAATCTTAAATAGTGACTGGGTAATAAAAGGGGAAAAGATGACAGTTAAAAATAAGTAACTTTAATTTTTAGAAAGAATTCAGAATATGGAATCTTGCATAACACTTTGCAAACTGCTTTATATATTTTTTTCAAATGCAAAATAAAACTCCTTGAGTTATATAATTGCTATTCCTCAAAAGGACATCATAAAGGTTGACTATTTAAAATGTACGCTTCCTTTCACCATCCTGTGTTTTTGAATGTCTATTGATGGTGTTAAAAACAATCCCCTGTAGAAGAAGGCTGCCAATGCCGATTTAGGGCACTGGCTTTGTTATTAGCGTAGGCATGTTAGATCATCCTCTTGCTCTCCTTGCCTGCTTTGTTCTTTTGATATGGCAGGGAACTGAAATTGACAACAGCCTACATTTATATAACAATAACTTGCATTGTTAAATATATATGTGTGTCGATAGACAGAGAGTTCTTTTATTCCCTAGAGATATCAAAGTTCAATACTCAACCTGAAAAAAAAAGCATGGATATATGCAGATGCTTCTGGGATGAACTGTAGCAACTATTTAAAAGCATAAAATATTGGCAGCTTCAGAATTCTTGGAACAGTTCATCATTTTTAATCTTTGATATTTTTATCCCCTTAGAAAATTCTGTTTTCTTCGTGAGGTGGAAAGGATAAAGGTCACAGCTTTGTTACCTGTGCAATATACTAGAAGCAGCACAGGAAAGTAAGCCAGGAGGAAAGTGTCTGCACACGTGAAAAGCTTTGCTGTTGTAGACACAGGAGAGTAGTCTACTTGGTGTCTTAGTCATTTGTTTCAATATGCTGTATTCATTGAAACAATATATAGTGAGCTCAGGTGAGGACTCTGATGACTGGTTAGGTGACACAATAAAGGAGGGGGTCAGTTTATGGGAAATAATAATATGCCTTACTCAGTTGAATTTGAATTTTAGCTAAATGTGACACACGTTTTTAGTGTAAGCATGTTCCGTGCAATATGTAGGGCATAAAATTGAAGCTCACAACAACCTATATTTATACAACAATATATAGGACATACTTAACACTTAAAAAGTATAGCTCATTTATCTGAAATTTAAATTTCATTCAATATTCTGTATTTAATCCAGCAACTGTGATTATAAAAGCAAGGTTTGTATGTGCTAGAAAAGTTGAGGTAAAGAACATGTTTAAAAACAATAGAATTTTTTGTTGTCTTTAAAATTATGATATTAAAAATTTAAGTAGAGTGTCTATTTTCCTTCTCACAGAAGAGCAAACAACATTATATTTAGACAGGACTATCTTTTCTGGTAATTCATGACTATAAGTCCTAGATGGAATACTGTACTCTTGAACACAAGGATAAGATCAGAGTGCAATGATCAGTGAGTCTTCTCCAAAGATTATTTTCCAAGCACTTGGTGCAAGACCAATCCACATGGCTTAAATGAATGCACCCTCTGGTCACTGAATTTATTTTCTTTCCTTTTAACTCTCACCACTTCTCTCATTTTCAAGATGTAGTAATAATATTCTCTCTATGGCTTCATTTCCATTTTTTTTTTTTTTGGCATATTCTTCAGTATACACAGGGTGAAGTTTGACTCCATTTAATCAATAATGTATAGGTAGTATTTCTATGGCAGTATTTCTTTTTTCTTTTTCTTTTTGAGACAGGGTTTTGCTATGCAGCTAATGCTGGCTTTAAGGTCACTGTGTAGTTCGGACCGGCCTTGACTCAAAGCTATTCTCCTGCCTCAGCCTTCTAATAGCTGGAATTACAGGTGTGTACCACCCTGCTTGACTATGGCAGTTTTACTTACAATAATGGGAACAGAAGTGGTCTGAATAGTTGAAGATGAATCTTCTCAAGAGATTCTCCTGGGGAAAATTAGTATTTTTTAATCTCAGCAAGAGAGTTATACCTTAGAAATTTAACTGTACTCTTGAGCACTTTATATATGTTCTTTATTATATAGTATATATTATGTGTTATATGTAGGATTTATACATTTTCTGGACTTTTATAGAAATTTTTAACCTTGGGCATCATACCAATGTTACAATTATAAATTCAAGCTACAACTCATTGCATTAGTATTTTAATATATAACATTAAATCTATTTAAAGTTAAGAATTTATGACTTGTTAATAACAAGCATATGCCCTCTTTATCCTAGTTGTCAGTATTTAGTTTTGTTACCAACTGTATACATACTATAGGTTTTTGTCTAGGCTGTGCAATACAAGGAAAGAGGATCATAGGATGAAGGTTCCAGGAAGGAGATAGAGCCTAAAGGAGAGGTCAAGGTCACAGACATACAAAATAGTGCCTTCTTCCTTACCTTCGTCAGCATTTGGAACTACCTCAGCCTTTAGTATCTAAAGGGATGGAACTTAACGTACTGTACAAGTATGAGCATCAGTTTGGATGCAATTTAAAAGACAACTAACAGATGTCACAATTGTAACTTTTGCATTGCAGGAGAAAAAAGAGCAGAAAAAGATTGCGTTTCAGTGTTTCCAAATGTCCTTTTTTCGGTAAATCATTCTTTTCTTTACCTCTTTTATGCCTGCCTCTTTCCATTTAAGTGAATTTTTTTTTCTTAAAATACATCATTACAGGTGCCCCTGCTGTGAAAATGGAAAGATATGTAATGTTTTGGGTCACAGGAAAGCTGCCATTTCCACAGTACCAGCACCATGACAGTCATCCTCCGTTTATTTCCCCCCTTCCCTTATTTGGATGTTGATGAGATGTTAGCATGGTGTAAAGCCTGTTTGCTCTTTGCGGTATTTATTTGGTTAAGATTAGAGTTGCTAAGATACAGTGGTTATTTCAAATTTTAACCACTGATGCCAGTGGTAATAAAATAAAGTACTAAAATTCTTTTATTTGCTAACTCTAATAAAAGTTCTTGAGGGATTGAGGGAGTTTTCTGGCAAAAAAGTGAACTGTACATCAAGTGGCCTATGGTATAGCAAGTAATTAGATCCACCATAGTAATGATGTCAAGCTATGTTGGTTTAAAATCTTCAGAGTTTTGACTTTGTTTATTAACTTATCGTTTTTAAGCAGAAGGAATGGTCATGCTGTGCAAATTTGCTGTCTCTTATTTAAAAGTTTAAGCTAGACTATTTCTTTTTTCAGTCTGCTGCTAGTTAATAACTCTTTCAAGAAACATCTTGAGTGATTTGGACTTTTTTTTTTTTAACCCTTTCAAGCAACCTCTTGCACTGGGCCTCTTAATTCTTCTCATCTGGTGCAGCTAAAGTGCTAAATCTCTCTAGATCTACTTGTAATTATTTGTAAATTAATTACAACTTTATTGTCCTCAATGACATTTAGGTAACTGAAAAGAAGCCACACCGTATATTCCAACATATATTGATATTGAAAACAGCTGTTTTAAATTTTATTTTTCTCCGTAATGAATCTTTTGGAAAACAAACTCAAGATTGTTTTTCAACCAAATTTTAATAAACTTCAGAACATTCCTTTCAGCTTGTAGGTAAATATTTTCAACTAATGCTTAAAAAGAAAAACCATTAAACTATTTGGGCAGGAAAATAGTCTCTGAACAGCCAGTTTGGCAGAGATTTATTCAGTGAATGTGTGTAATTTCCAATTACTGTATGTTTCTATTTCACAAAAATTTCCAGCTTCTCCGGAACACTTCAAATAGTAATATCCAGAGTTTCCACTGGCAATTCTTTTGTTTGTCCTGGAATCATCTTGTAATTTTGGACCATGAAAATATTGTGTTTCCTTTGGATTTATAGACATAAACATATGTATTTCTTCTTCAGCACATAGTTCTTTTCAGGGGAAGCCAGGTTTAATGGGCAAATTGTCAAACACTAAGAAAGTTTCATCAGAACTAGATAGTTCATTTGACTGAAAAAAGTGATATTCAATAAAACTTAATCTATGTAGAGAAAGATAAACTATTAAATAATGACATCCTGATGTGAATTGACTAAAAGTAATATTTTGTGAACTCACCATTTCAATGCCTTTCCCAAGAGACTCAGAGAATGTGCTGTACACCACTGAACTGTATTCATTAAACCAAACTTGTAATACCCAGTGGAGCTTTATTCCACAACAAGCCTGTGGTTAATTGTAATTCCATTAGCAAAACGGCAGAAAGGTGGTTTCTGCCCACATCTTTGGAGACAACATGACTCCTCCAGTTATGTTGTTATTACCGTCTCAGGATCTTGAGATATCAACACTTTGTAGAGTTTCTAACATCTCACTTCTCAGAACTTAATGTCCAGAAGGTAAAGTGGTTTGCTACAGTGTTCAGCCTTTCTAGTCTATGTTCATTGTTCATCTCTGACATAATAATAAGGGTGTACAGCTGGGCATACTGGTGTACTCCTGTAATCCCAGCACTTGGGAGGCTGAGGCAAAAAGATCATTGTGAGTATGAGACCAGCCTGGGCTACAAAGTGAGCTCAAGGCCAGCCTGAACTGCATAGCAAGACTCTGTCTCAAAAAGACAATAATAATCGCATTGTCTCAACTTATTTTATCTGAGGTAACATCTCAAGGTCCAAAGTTACACTAAATCTACGTGCATAGTAATGTATATTGGGTTGATTTATTGGCCTAAAGTTTTCATTCTCCTAAATAGTATTTTATATGTACACGCATGCTTTGGCCTAATAATAATAGTGAAGAGATCCCTTCTCCTTTTTGGAGGTCTTAGTAGCTTGATTTGGCCAAGATAGACAACATGATAATAGGTTTGCAAATTTGTTTTTCTGCTTCTTCTACTGAGAATAATCTAAGTAGCTGCTGATCCAGTGAAGGGAAACACATACAGGCAATGAAGGCACACCTACAATTTTAATCCAAACCCTGTTGGATCTTAGCTGAACTATAGCTAACTCGCAGATAGGCAAGCAAGAAATAAATGTATGCTGTATTTGCCATTTGAAATTTGGGATGTTTTGTTACACAGTGCTATGATGGAAATATTGAACCGATACAGACTGCCCAATTGTAGCTTTTCCACCAGTCGTGAGAACAACATTTTGTTTAGGTGAGACAGTAAAGGGATTTGTCACCTTTCTTACACTTTCAATGGCTTGTATAAATCAGTAAAACCTCAGTGAAGTGATAGGCCATGTGCTATTGTCAGTGCTCCAGAACATTACTTGGTGAAATTGAGCAAAGCAAGAAGGCTATTGCAAACCTTTAATCTTAGGGGAATCTTATATAAGGGCGGCTACAATTTTCCCATTAGTTACCATGTGGCATAGTGACATCCCATAAACCTTTCCGTGTTACCTGCAGCAGTGTATGACCTTTTATGATGGTTGGGGTGGGAGAGGGAGTCTCAGCTGAATATATAAGCTTCAGTTATTTTAATGACTGCTGATGTACTGTTAAGTATTTCAAATACGATAGGTTTGAGAGAATAAGCAGTAGATTACAAATATGCGGGGATTACAATCTCAAAACCTGAGAAGTCCAAGCCAACAATGTGAAGCAATAAAGAAGGCTTGTGAAGTAATAGGATCAGGAATCCAAATTGCAGAACATATACCCCAGTTATAGCTTTTTGGTTCCCACTGGTTTGGTCATGCAGACTTGTACTGACTTGTAGTTACCAAAACAAACAAACAAACAAACAAAAAAACCCGTGAACCTCCTACTAAGCACTAGCATTGGTTCTAAGAGCTGTGTGTACAGTAGAAACACAATAAACTAAACCATAAAACACATACAGAAACTAATAATGTTAGATGAAAATTACTTTAGATTGTACTAAATATGAAGAAGGAGAAAATTCAGCACATTAAGTGAGACAGTTTAGAAAGGTTGGCAGGGTTAATCCTTACTAAGAAGACACATTTTCAGTGAAGTCCTGGATGCAGTCACAGAGTAATCCATACGGATAGGGGAAGATCATTTCATTCGTAAGGAATGGCAATACAGACATTCCAGCAGGAACACGGTGGTGCCCAGAGAGGGTCAATGTGAAGGGACTGAATGCATGAACGGGAGGCAGGCACGAAGAATTTAGAATACCCAGATCCTGGGCCATTTGTTTCCATACTGAACGTATTTAATTCTGACCTGGAACTCTGAATATAAAGCAGATCCCCAACCATTTAGAAACATTGGAAACTTGTTTTTTAATAAACCTAAATTTTAGAAAATCAATTTTAAGTAAAATATTTAAATATACTTAAAGTATACAATCACTTCCGAAAACAAAATCCAGAAGCTTTTCTGTTATGGTTAAGTGGCAAATAGAGCTTGTTCATTAGAATTAAAAAAGAGTTAACAAATGCAGAGATAAGATTAATTATTGGGACTGGGGATTTAGCTCAGCGGCATAAGCGCCTGCCTTGCAAGCAGGCAGTCGTGAGTTCGATCCCTGGTACCAATTAAAAGGAAAAAGACAAAAAAAAAAAAAAAAAGATTAATTATGAATCCCTGTAGTTTGTTTCAAATAATAGTTATTTAGTAGGTGTGTTTATATTTGTAACATTTTTCTATCACATTAAAACTTTTGGGTGACTGTACATAACAAAACCCAATTCCAATTATAGTACAAAAAAATATTGTGTTCTAACTAGTAATGGCCATTATTGTCAATGGTACAATTTTAACAGCTATAAGTTCTGTATTTTGATTCTGTTGAATTTAACAGATAAAGTCATATTTTGTGACTACTTAAAAGAATTTTTTTTGAGAAAGCTCAAACTCAGACTTTCCAAAATTGCTTATTTTTATTCAATCTGCACAATTATTCTCAATTATTGTTCTGTTTTGTACAAGTTTTACATTATTGTAAACGTATTTGCTCATGAACTGAAATAATATAGTCTATCTTAAATATAAAGGATATGAAAGTAAAACTAGGCATTGTTTAGGTCTTTCCACTGAACTTTGGAGAAAATTAGTTTCCACGTAGAAAGCCCTGGAACAACAAATATAGACTTTCTTCCCTAATAATGAAGTGGCAGAGGTAATCATACTTCAAAAACACAAAATAAAAAACAATGAAATCAAAGATTACTAAAAAACATTTTAGTTAAGTTTACTGCAGTGATTGGAAAAGATAATTTTTTCCTCAAGATTGTAAATTGAAAAAGATTCCTACTGGACACAATTATACCTCACTGGTTCATGACCTCACCAGAGTAGTTCAGCTGTTGGCAGTTTCTTGTATGTTCTTCTATGCAAGAGATATGCATGTTTAGTCTGCCTCATTTTTATTAAAAAATAGGAGCTCTTTATATGTAACAGTTCTTATTTTTCATTTTTCCACTTTAATTTTTCTTTTAATGTTGTACGAATATTCTTGCTATGGATATAGAGCAATATATATAAAACCTATAATTGATTGATATTTAGATTGTGTCCTATAATTTAGTAATAACATTTTTTAAAGTGAGTGGGAAACAAGCTTGAATAAGAGAGATTTGCAGTCAACAAGTGATAACAAAATGTGGTAAATGTTGAAATTTTTAAAAAATGTATTACAGTAAAGACATGTTGTCATTAATCTCCCTCAAACTACTCCCTCTCACCCTGAGCACACTTACCCCATCGTGCTTGCCATTCTCTGAAGCTGTCCTGGAAGTCCTCTTTTGTGAGTATCTTTATAACATATAATTTTTAAAAGTCCAGCGAATGGCCGGGGATTTAGCTCAGCAGCATAAGTGCCTGCCTTGAAAACATACGGTCATGAGTTCCATCCTGGTACCAAAAAAAAAAAAAAAAAAAAAAAAAAAGCCAGTGAATGCTGCTGCTGAATGTCACTCAAGGGAGAGGCAGGAGTGTAAAAAAAAATTAGTGTGTCCTCAACTGCCTTTTTCACTGGATCTGGCACACCGTAACTTCTGGCTGTTCTTCAAAGTCAAAATAACCGTAAAAGGTAAATGTTTTGAGTCGGTTCAGAACATTGACTCAGGAATGACAGAGCAACTGAAAACATTCATAGTCCTTGAAACATTAGGTAGAGCAATCAGGCAAGAGGAAGAAATAAAAAAGATAGATACAGGAAAGGATGAAGTCAAAGTATTGTTATTTGCAGATGGCATGATCCTCTACATGAAAGACGCAAAAAATTCAGCAAATGACTTCTAGAACTAATAATCAAATTCACCAATATAGCACAATACACAATAAAAACACAAAATCAACAGCATTGCTGTACACTAACAATGAATTGATTGAGGCTGGATGTGGCACACACCTGTAATTTCAGGACTTGGGAGGCTGAGGCAGGAGAATTAAGATCACCCTGGGCTAAAAAGTGAGTTCAAGGCCAGCCTGAAACATACAGTGAAATTCTGTGTAAAAAAGACAAAAATAAAATGAACTGATGGAGAAAAATAAGGAAAACACTAACTTTCACAATAGGATCAAGAAAAATTAAATATTAAATACTTCAGAGTTAACCTGACTGAGGGAGGAAGTGAAAGACTTACAAAATTATATTACTATGAAAAAAGAATACAGAGAAGGACATGAGAAAATGGAAAAGATATTGTATGTTCCTGGACAGACAGACTTAGTGTGATCAAAATGGCCATACTTCTACAACTGATACATAGTTTTAACACAATCCCAGTCAAAATGCCAACAGCATTTCTCACATACCCAGAGAAAACAATTATGAAATCTGCATTGAGCCAAAAGAGACCTGACATAGAAAAAGCAAGTTTGAATGACAAAAAACAGCAGAAGGCATCATAATTCTAGATTTTAAGTTATAATACAAAGCTATTGTGATTAAAGCAGCATGGTACTGGCAAAAAAAAAAAAGGCATGTGGCTCAATGAAATAGAATTAAGGAAGAAGAAAGAACCCCAGATGTATTCAGCTACTTGATCTTTGACAAAAGGGCCAAAAACATATTCTGGAAGAAAGATAACCTCCTTCATAAATGGTGCTGAGAAAATTGGATAGCCATATGCAGGAAATTGAGTCTAGACTCATTTATCTCTAAACGTACTGAATCAAAATGGATCTGAGATCTAAATGTTAAAACAGACTTGTAATCTGCTGGAAGATAAAATGGAGAAGGCTCTTTGAAGACACTGACATAGGCAATGATCTTTTGAACAGAACTCCACTAGCACAAGTAATCAACAAATGGGATCAGATGAAATTTAAACAAACAAACACACAAACAAACCTGTGCACATCAAAGGAAACAACCAACAGAAAGAGATAACTCACAGAACTGGTAAATAGTTTTTAACAACTATTCTTCACACAGAAGACTCACATCTTGAATGTAAAGAACTCAAAAAATAAAACACACGTAGTATTTTTCTATCATGTCTTGTAAAAGTTCAAACAACTGACAAAACTATTGGACAAGTGAAATTCTAAAATTCCACTGATACTTTGATATCATGGAGTTTATTCTTAAGGTTAAGAGTAAAAGTAAGTTAAAATGTTGGCGAACTATAGAATAAAAAATACATTGTAGTAATGACAGAAATGTTTTTTTGTAAAAAATACTTCTTTGAAAATATATTTTGGTTTTTTACAGGCATTACAACCCCACAAATCAAAGGAGCAAAGATAAATGTGGGTTGTGTTTGGCATTTCTGCTTATGATAAACAGAGAATGAACACATCTGAGCACACTGGCTCTTTGATTCAGGAGTATCTAAGGAGGCTTGCTTTTAAGCCATGACTGTGCCCTCTGCGAACATGAGTTGGAAAGATCAGTGCAACCAAACTGATGGAACCACTGGCACATTAAACAATTTTTATCATCTTGGTTATGTGCAAGTTCAGGAGCCCAAGCATTTCATGAAAAAAAATTACATAGAGAATTTATAAAAATTTTGCAACATTTAATTTAAGATCAACATCCACTCTTCCCCCTTTCCTTTTTGTAGTCATCCAATTTATAGGTGTAATAATACCATTTGAAAATCTGTTTTAGTACAATTAGTAACAATTCATAGAGTAGTAAGTTCAGAGTTCTAGGTAATAGAGGAAAAACCAAGAAAGGAAATTAATTTTACCTGTTAATTTCCGCAAGGCTAGGAATGCTTCCTTAAGATAAATCTTTTTAATTTAGGTGAAAATACTAAAACCTTAATTTTATTTAAAATGTTTGTTGCTAGTAAAATTAAAATTATTTTCTGGGAATGATGAAAGTACACAGTACGTTGTAGGTTTCCCAGATTTTTAAAAGAATTTTTAGTACCAGGCACTGAACTAGTGACCTCATACTTGCCAGGGAGGCACTTGTGCCACTGAGCTAAACCTCAGCCCTAATTTTCTAAATTTTAAAGAGAAAAAATTTATTTATTATTTGAGAGATACGGTCTGGATTTTTAAAAAATCAACCTTCCCTAAGAAGATCCATTATAAAAACGAATCTTAGTCCTCTTTAAAATGGAATACTGGCTATAAACTGTAATTAATAAAATCTTACGCACTTAATTCCAATGTAGGGAGGTATTTTAACTCTGAGAATCTGAGGACCTAATTATTCAATTAGTTCTTCTAAGATTGCTTGAGTGCTCACTAAGGAAACCTGGAGACTTTAAAGATATAATTATAATATTGGAAAACTTTCGGATTTATCAGTAAAATAAACAATTCAGGAAAACCTAAATTGTTTGCTTCTTCCATATGAGTATGCAGAAGTAGTGAAAAGGGTCAAACATCAGTGCTCATCTTCTAATTTATTCTGTGACAAATTCCTCTAGTAATCATTTATGTCAGGACCCTTCTAAACATGTTAACATACAGATATTTAATTCAAAGTTGATGAGCTATTTTCCTATGTCTGCAACTAGAAGTTTAAATAAACTGCTTTAGATTAAAACCTTCAAATTTCAGCATATGCTTTCTTTTCTCTAGGAAACAGAACATATGGTAAACCTTCCCATCCTTAAACCTAAGAAAAAGCCAGATGATGGGCTAAGAGAATGAGAAGAGGGTAAGGCCAAAGATGGGGGTAATGTCTAAGAGGTATTATAAGGAATCAGATATTTGATGGTAAAACTCTGAAGTAGAGCATAGAATATGGAAAATGAAAGATAATACGCACATACTGTTTGTGGAAGGGTAAACCAGCACAAGTTTTCTAGAAAGTAATTTGATAATATGTTCCATGATGTTGCAGGAGACTTGGCATACCTATGGAGCACTACTGAGCACTATGGAGGAGCTGCTGTGACAAATTCTTTGCAGTTCTTCAAAACTTACTACACGGGGCCACTCAGGGGAAGCTCAAGAATGAACTTCTCTGAGTATTTTTTTTTTCATGGCGTTAACAGGGAATATTGTACTCCTTTGATTCATGAGCTTTTAGCATTGAGGTTTAGGAAGGTCAGTGGCCATTATTCATCTTGGAGAGACCATGTTTGTGGCAAGAAAGAAGGTGGCTAAGAGACAAAAAAGAAGCAGAGGTGAAAAGAGCAGAGACAGATGAGAGGGAGAGAGGGGAGGGAGTGTAAGGAAGGAGGAGGAAAGGAACAAAATGGAAAATTAGCAAATAAATCGGGACAGAAGTGATGCATGTAAGGCATCAATGGATTAGTAGATTACTTGGATTACTTAGACTTAAGAAAATATGTTTAAGACCCATATACTACAGTTTATAAAATAATGCTAAGAGAAATTGATGATTACCTAAATTAATGAATATATATACTTGTGTTCATGGATTGGTAGAATCAATATTCTTAGGATGATAATTCTCTGCAAATTGACCTATAGATTCTTTGTAATCCTCATCCCAGACCTAGGAAAATACACTTGTAGTCATACGGTAGACTTAGAAAGCCCAAATCATTTTTATACAGAATACAAATGGAAGGCTTTTGCCATATGTTTTCAAGATTTACAATAAATCCATAGTAATTATGATCATGATTATATGATACTGGTGTAAACAAAGCCATCTAGATCAATGGAACACAAGGAGTCTATAAAACACACACACACACACACACACACACACACACACACATAGTCAATTGATTTGGACAAAGATACCAAGATAATTGGGTGGGGTAGATAGAATCTTTTTAAACAATGCTTCTACAAACATTTAGATGTTTCTAAGAAAAATTACATAAATTCCAACTTTTATCTCATATGCAAAATTTTAACTTGAAATGAATCATAGGCCTAGTTGTAAAGGCAAAACATTCATTTTTTGAATAAAAATAGAACATCTATGTAATCTTGAATCTTAGTATTTCCAGTGAATTCTTAGCAGGACAAATTATAAACCATAAAATGATTAATAAATTGTTCTTCATCAAAATTAATTATCTTCTCTGAAAAACACCAAGGAGGGGGAACAAACTAAATATGAGGAAAATATTTATGGTTATCAGACAAAGAATTGAGAGTGTATACACACACACACATGCACACGCACACACACACACACACACACACACACACACACTGAACACAGATAATTATCCTATCTAGTAATACAATGCAAGCCAGTAGATTCCTGCTGGTACTTTTAATTTAGTGTTATCTGAATATGTAATAACTGCAAATGAAGAGTACTTATTGCCACAATCTTTTGAAATATTTGTATATTCTAATCCAGTTCCTGTACTACTGGAAATTTTTAAAAAGTAAAAAACTTACTACACAGTCAAAGTTTTATGCTTACAAATGTGGACTGAAACATATTTTGCATAGTGAAAACCTTGTATAATAAGCAATAGGGAAATGGAACCATAACAAAAATGTCATTGTCTTGATTGCTTTTCTCTCATTGCTGGGGCAAAATACCCAACACCCAGAATGAAGGAATGAAAGGTTTATTTAGCTCACTATTTGTGGAGGTTTTAGTTCATAATCAGCTGACTCCTAGGCAGGGTAGCATAGCATCAGAGCATCACTTCAAGGCAACAGCCAGCAAAAGCAGCGAGAGCAAGAAACGGGGCAGAACAAGTCTCTTTTTTCCATTATATTATATGCAGGTCACCCCAACACCCTCTGTGGCAAATGTAGCACTCACAAAATCTCTGTACCCTCCTCTTGCACAGGATGAGGATATTTACAAAGTAAGGATCCTGGCTCCCTGCTGAATCTCTGAGTTAAAACTTTTAAACTTTTCAAGTTGACGCAGTGTATCAACCATAATAGTCATTTAGCCAATAAAATATAAACCTAGGAGGAAGCATACGAAAATGGCTGACTACATGTGATGACCCTACGGATAAGATTTCTTTTTATTTTAATCTTCTTTAGATTTCATTTTGCTGCATACTCTGGCAGTGAAACTTGTGTTTCTATAAATAAAAATTAAATTTATTTTTGAAAAACAATTAAAAATAAAAAGATACAAGATATATAATAAAATACTGATGTACGTATACACTGACTAGATCAAGATAATGTTTATCAAAGCAGTTCTCCCTTAAAATCATTCAATGACCGACATTCTTCCTCAGTTCCTGTTGTGTCTTAGTATAACAGACAAGACTCTGTATTGTGTTGCTTTTTCCTATATTTGCAGCCCCCAACTCTAGTTATTTCCTAGAATCCATAGTGTACGCAAAACCCAAAAATGAAGCAAGGATTGGAATGTACCTTTCCTTACAAAACAAATAAAACAAAACAAAACAAATCTGAAAGGCATTTTTCTAAAGAAGTAAACAGTCAAGCTTATACACTGATCTTATTTGTGTTAGTTGTTGTTTTCAAGAACTTGAAGTGCAAGGCTGCTGTCTCCATGACTGTCTCACAGTTACAGCCATGCGGGGCCTTCTAGATAACTCATGGGCCAGGTCTTTTAATTAACGCATTCACATTCACCTTCTGCTCTCTTGAAAGTCTGGCGTGCAGGGAGTGCACAAGTAGACACCACTCTCACCTGGTGGCAGCCATAACAGAATATCACAAAATAGGTGGTACCGATAAAACAGACCTTTATTTCTTTCTGATTGGGAGCTGGAAGTCTGAGATCAAGCTGTCTACAGAGATATTTTCCTTCTGAAACTTACAGAGAAACTGCCTTTGTCTAACTTTTAGTGGTTTGCCAGCAATCTTGAACATTCTTGGTTTACAACTGCATACCTATAGTCCTTATCATCAGATGACATTTTTTCCTGTATCTTTCTGGGTCTCCATATGGCCATCTTTTTATTTTTAACCTTTTTTTTAACAAAAAACAAACAAACAAACAAAAAAAAAACAAAAAACAGAACAAAGCAAATTAGAACAGAACAATCTAAGCAACACAGGATTTCACAACAAGACAACAGATCAAGAGGCTACCATAATGTTTCTTGTTTTCTTTGAAAGATGTATCCGTATCTTCACACACAATAAACAAATCAATCAAAACAATCAAACAAAATAAAATAGTATAAAATCAATGAAAACAAAAGAATGAAAGCATTATGGGACTTCAAAGCAAGATAAGATGAAATCAACAATGGATAACATAATGTCTCTTATTCTTTTCAAAATAGCTATCTATACCCTCATACACGATGAAATCAAATAATGGAAACGGACTAAAACCAATCAAAACAAAAGAATGAAAACATTACAGGACTTCAAAATCAGGTAACAGGAAATGAAAATGGTTACTCTAAGGTCTCATTTTCTTCAAAATAGCTGTTCATACCATCAGACATAATAAAATCAAAACAAAATAAGGAAAGTGTTACAGGACTTCAAAACAAGATAATAGAAAACCAACCACGATTACTACAGTACATCCCATTATGTCCGTATTAGCTGCCCATATCATCAGACAGTAAAAAGTAACAAAACAAGACAGAACAGAACCAAACTTAACAGAACTGTGAAAACATTTCAAAAGTTCAAGACAAGATAATAAAAAATTAACATTGGTTACCACCTTTCCCTCTTAATATCTACTGTGGTTTTGTATCCCACTAACTCCTTTATGGTAGTGTTCACCTGTATGATTTCAAACTGTTTCACCCATGAACACGAACTCCAGTTGCATTCATTTACCTACCAAGCCTTAAGATTATCCTACTTTATAGCTGGGTAGCTTTCCATTGTAGGAAATTACCATACCTTTCATATGCATTATGTGGCTGAGGGGCAAGTTACCCTTGCTTTTTTCTGCTCTCCTGTCACATGGAACAACTGTTTTCTTCTCTTTGATTTTCAGTCAATGAATTTCCTTTCAAGTTAAATGTGTTTCTTGTATCCAGTATATTGATGGCTCTTGTTTCTTGTTCCACTCTCCTTTGTGTTTCATTTTATTGCTAAATCGAGGCCATCTACAATAATGGTTACAACCAACATACATTGATTTGTCTCTGCCATGGTATCCTCCTTCTGTTGACCCTCCACTTTCCCCTTCATTCAATTATGGGTCCTGTTTGGGGTCCTCCTCTGTTGCTGTTCTTGGAACCATAAAGAGTCATCTTTATCTCTCTCTAGAATATCTTTTAGCACTCTCTGTAGGGTTGGTTTGATGGTCATGAATTACTTCAGTTGCTCTTTATGATGGAAGTATCTTATTTGTCCATTAATTTTGAAAGATAGTTTTTCAGGGTACATCAATCCAGGTTGGAAGTTGTTTTCTTTCAGGATTTGAAACACTTCACTCCAAAGTCTTCTTCAATTGATGGTTTGTGTTGACAAGTCTGTTGTGATTCTGATTGGTTTTCCTTTATAGGTGATCTGTTTCTTTTCTCTAACAGCTTTTAATATTCTGTTCCTGTGCTGAATTTCTGGGATCTTGATTATTATATGTCTGGATGTAGATTTAGTTTGATTATAGCTATTTGGAGTTCTATATGCCTCACTTATCTATGTGCTATATCTTTTCCCCGTGTCTGGGAAGTTTTCTGCTATTACTTCTAATAATAGCCTTTTTATTTCATATGTTGAATCCTGCTTCTTCATTGATACCTATCACTCTTAAACTACTTCTCTTTGCATCGCCTTGCATCTGTTGAATTTTTATTTCCTGTTTTCTTGTTATTTTTAAAAGATCTTTTTTTTTTTTTTTTTTTGCAATCGCTAGCTGCAGTGTTTTTTCCAGCTTTTGACCAACTTTTTAATTTCCTGGATATCTTTTTGAATCTGTTTCATGCATTATAATTCCTTTCTATATTGTTCATCCAAGGTTTCCATCATTTTCCTGTGCTCCTCTGTTTTATCTATGTCTTCTTTAGATGTGTTGAGAAATTCTTTCATTATGTTTTTCATTTCTTACTTTGCCCGAGACATTATTTCTGACTTGATTAACTTTACAGTCTCATAAAGTTGTTTCTTGACATTAGTTGTTACCCTCTTGGTCAGGTGTGTGACCTCTGTTTTCTTCCATGTCTGTATCTCCCAGACTTGTGCTGTGTGGTCTCGAGGTCTGAGATTGCCTTTTGATCCTTCATCTTGACATTCTCCTGGGTTGCTCCCAACAAGTTGGTTCTGGGGTCCCAGGTACTTCCCACATTAGCTGCCCCTCCACAGTATAGGAGAATGGGATGGACATCTGTGATCCTCTGACTCCAGGTTTACAAGGAGGAAGCCGATCATGGAGCAGGCTTCTCCAGACCTGTGCAGCTATACTGGAGCTTCCCCAGTGGTGCATGCTGGTGGGGCTGCTTCTCTCAGCCTGTGTGTCTACACTGGAACTCCGCAATGATGGCAGGCACACAGCAGCGTGTTTGTCAGATTCTCCCAGTGGGTGATGGCTGCCAGAAGGAAGCAAGAGCCTCCAGTTGTGACCTGCAGCTGGGGTGCATGGGGCTTACCTGGCTGTGTGTACCCACTGGCTGCTTGAAGGAAGGAGTGTTCCGGTGGCAAATATGGATCCACTGGCTCTCTCTGCCCACACTGCCCGCAGGAAGGACTGCTATATTTTTATAAAGACACCAATCACATTGAACTGTCTCAATTCCTCCATGTAACCTCACATTAATCAATCACATGTGCAATGACCCTATTTCCAAATAAATTCAACATTCTGAGGGACTGGGGATGAGGACCTCAGCATATCTTTTGAGGGAACACATTTCAGCTCAGAACAGCTCTGTTATCAATATTTTCTGATAATGCTGTGTCAAGGCAAAATGTATCATGTGCTATGAGATCAAAGGGTGACAGGAGAGAAGGGCCTGGATATTTTATTTTTTTTGTCTTTCTTCCCTGGTTCATTGTGCTGTCTTTGTCTTTACATGAAGAGTCATAGCTTCTGTCTGATTCCCTCTCTATACAACTGTTCTCTGCAGATTTAGCATCTGATCCCTCCCTTTTGTCTTTCAGATGTAATGATGATAATGAATCCACATCCCTACTGCTAGCTCCTAGATGCAATGTACCAAACTTGCTTTCATTGGTGTCCTTGACATCTGTCTCCCTGTACTGTAAGTGTAATCCCTTTATGAAATTTTCCAGTTAGAGAATGTGCCATCTGTCTCCTGCTGTTATCCAGATTGATATACCTCCAGCTGATAGAGAAACTGAGTCCAGAGAAAAGAAATGATTTTCTCAAGGTCATAAAACTTGCAGAACTTGTAAATCCAGATGCCTTGAAAAACTCCCTTTGGTACTAAACAGCCCTTGCAGAAGTCACTCAGACAGTAAAAATATAAGTACTTTAAAGTTTTATTTAAAGTTCAGTTCCATTAATTTTGTAGAAAAGCACCAAAGACGGATGTATTTTAGCAGAAAACACTGTAGTTCAGTTTATTTCTTATATGCAGTGCCTGAAATTGACTCAAAGATAAGGATGGTCAAAGCTCTGAATCATTCACAAGTGTCAATCTAAATTCTTAAAATCAAAACCATGACCTCTTTTTTAAATTGAGAGATCGGTGCACTTGAGCTTTCTCTTCACTGCTTTTTTGCCTTGTTCTTTCTTCATTGCACTTCAACAACTATATTTTAGAGAATTGCTTATGGAAGACAAAGGAAGGGAATAAAAATAGATTTAAAATTTATTAATACATGTCCCAACTCGCCACAAGGAATGTGAACATTATGTACTATAAACATATACTAATAAAACATAAATTATTACAAAGAAATAATCAATGACAGAAAAGTGAATATGAACATACATATGCTAAGTCTACCAAATTCACTGAGTTCATTCTCACAGTTGTCTTTCACCTACTCTGATTTCCAGGGCAACTTCCCCTCAAGGTTGTCATAGAAGCTGTTTTGCCACGGTGAGCGCAAAATACCTGAGAACTGCATCTTAAAGGAGGAGAAGTTGTATTTAGCATTTAATGAGTCAGTCCATTGTGAGCTGGCATGGGGAAAAGCACGGCAGAGAAAAGCAGCTCAACATATGGCATCCATGAAGCAGAGAGAAAGGAGAGGAACTGGGCCAACAATACCCCCATCCAGGCTATGACCCCCATGATCAGCTTCCTCCAACTGGGCCCTACCTGCTAACAGAACATTTAACAATGAACTCATCAGTGGATCAGTCCACAGATGATTATGGGACAGCCATAATCTGATCACCTTCGAAAAGTTCCATCTCTGAGCAGATGAGACTTTGAGGAGACATTTTAAATCTAACAATAACAGTTGCGATTGGATTTTTCTTGCTTCATTTGCTACATCTTAATTAATAATCTAGATTTGTTTTCTTTTTTTTATAGTGCAGTCATCATCAACCTTAATGTTTTAAATGGTTTAGATTCAGACACTATGGATTGTACCAAGACTGGACAGAATTGTTATTAAATGCTTTGGAGTCAAAGAGACACACATTTAAAGCCCTGGGATATCAGAGAGTACTTAACTTCTCTAAGGCTTGTTTCTGCAAATCTGAGCAGCAAAATACGCTGCTATATAGAGTGAATCTGAGAATTAATGAGATAATACATAAAGGCTGTAGCATAGGGTAAGAGTGGTTGGTATGCACAAGCACCAGAGTTCAGCCCTCAGCACTGAAAAATTAATATATAAATAGAAATGTTACATTGCATATAGCATTCTTAACATAGTTTCTGGCACAATAGAGGAATTTAATGAATAAAAGTTGTTTAAGAAAAGTGCTCTTGAATGTCACCAATGAGCTGATAGTATTTTCAAAAGAAATAGATGAGTTCTTTTAATTTTTTTTGAACTGAAGACTCCTAAATTTGCCTTGAATTAAGTAGCCTTGAAAAATATTAGTTTATTATAAAACATTTAAAATGACTCCTGCTCATTAAAGTTGGCATTTTCTTAGCTGTACATTTTTGTCAGTTGAGTCAACTATTGTTACTTATTTGTTTCTATCTAGCTTCAGTTTTTCTAACTTCATTTTTTTTGAAATTAGAGTGTTACATTGATTAAGCCTCAATTCTTTAATGTAAACATTTTATGGCAGCTGCTTGGCTTCCCTACTTACATGGTGATAAATAATTTTATTTTAAAATGTATTTATTTAATTTTTGAAAGATGGGTCAATTTTGAAGCCACTTGGTAAACGTCAGTACCGATGGCACATGAATATGGCAAAAACTCACTAAGGTAGACATTTGGGAATATTGATCTGCTATGTTGATGCCCAAGAGATGCCCTGCCCAGCAGTGGGATAAGATTGTTGGAACTGTATTGACTGAGGACCCTTCATGTCACTGGGCATGTGTAGGTGGACCTTGAAACATTTGCCTCTCCTGAATCCCTAAGGCTCTCTTGAGTGACCGATAGCTTCTTTCTTTGGACCAGTGATATATCAATTAATTAAGTTGGGTCATTCACCAAAATTGCTGGCTGTGGAATAGAGAGTAGGGCAGGAATTTCAAGTTCCTTTTTAAAATGAATTACTCTGATTAGTTATACAATGATTTTTATACTTAATTTTCCCTTATTTCTTAGACAGCCTCGTTTTTACCAAGGGAAAAAGGAAAACCAAGAATTGATGCCTAAATATTGTCATTGTGAAGTTATTTGTAAAATAATGTAGTCTAGGTATAAAGCTTTCCATAATGTCTAACTGTATAGGATTGTGGGCAGTACTCTCAAATGCAGATTTTTTAAAAATAGTATTTTCATGGCAGCAGCATTAATTTAAGATAAAGACATTTCACTAAGTAAGAGCTAAGTTGCTTTTAGGAAACAAGTTCTGGTGAGTGGAAATGAGAGTAATAACATATGCAGAGGAGTGCATTATCCTCTGAAAAGTGCATTTAAGAATTTGAGCCGAAGTTCAAATTTTCTATCCTTTTCTGCATTTTTTAAAGAGGCATTTTAGATTCACAGTAAAAGCGAGAGAAAGCCATGGAGATTTTACATGATTACACTGTGCACTGTACCTGTCCCCAGCCTTTCCCATTGTGTGCACCACCACCAGAGTGTCGGATTCATTATCACTGAAGAGCCCACACAGACATCATAATAAGCGGCCAAAGTCCACAGTTCAAATTAGGCTCCATTCTTGGTGTTTGTACAGTCTATGGGTTTGGACAGATGTATAATGATGTATAGCTTTCTTTTTCAAGGCATTACATTTTCAATCTTCCATCTTTTTGGCAGCTAATTTTAAAAATGCTTTTCTTAAAAACATTGATTTTGGCAACTCCTTCAGAGAAGTACTTCAATGAAGAATCAACTTTGTACATGATAATTTACTCAGAAATACTTTTATTGCAAAAAATTAAACTATTATCACTAAATATTTAATATCAAGATATTTATAAAGTATCGATTTATAAGAACTATTTTTTCTGCAGCACATATCATATATTTCTACTACCGGTGATTATTAATGAAACCAATTAAAACATAGTGCTCTCGTTTGAGCCACAGAAAAGTCTTTAGGTTTAAGGTTAAATATAAACAGAAATTGAGAAAAAATTATTATATTGGAAGATTTTAATTTTCTTTTATCAGTCTGTCAAATGTTTTAAAAATTACATATGCAAAATGATTAGAATAATTTAAAAGATTGAATTGCATCAGAAATACATATTATTTTTAAAATTAGTGAACTGTTTAGAATATCTGCATTATGTATATATAAAATTAATAATCACTTGCATAGTAGATAAAAAGAAAATAAATTTCATAAACAGAATGTACTGGTTATGTTTTTAGCAGTTTAAAAAAATAAATGATAATTTAAAAATTGACTTAGTCAATTGGAAGTTTAAATGTTATTTTCTAAATTGACTTTATAACAGAAGAACTCAAAACAAAATTATTACTTAGAAAACGAAATTAATCATAATACTAAATTTCTAAGTGTAAAGCATGAGCCAAATGTAAATTTACAAAAATACTATTCTTAAGTGACAATAGCTGAAAGAATGTTTAACACAGGACATTGAAAAAGAAAGTTGTCTTAAGAAAAAGAGAAAGAAGGAAATATAGGTTAAAGCACAAATTTAAAAATTGGATAAAGATACAATGGCAAATACATTAATAAGTCAATGTTCTTTGAGACAGTCTCACTCTGTAGTTCAGGTGGCTCTGAATTCACTGTGTAGCTCAGACTGGCCTCCAACTTGAACTCGCGGTGACCTTCCTGCTTCAATCTCCACCCTCCCTCCCTGTGCTGGGATGGAAGGAATGTGCCACCAGCTGAACATATTTTTGTTGTGAGGAAGGAATGAAGGACATCGAGAATAAAGAGAAATTTTGAGAAATATAATGCAAATCGTAGAATAAGAGAAATAAATTAGAAATTTTAGATTATTTTAAAATTTGGAATATTGGACAAGTGGAATAGACTAACAACTTTGGAAAAAGTAATTGAGATCTCAATGACCATTTGATTTAACAAATGAGTTTGTACAAATTTACAAAGTACAGCTCATTTGAGCTCATTTGAAAATATTTCATAGCATGGAAAATAAGAATAATTTCTAAAATAATTTTATAAAGAATATATAACCCTATTTCCTAAATTGAAAGGAAAGGAAAGAAAATGAAACACAGATCAATCTCATATAAACCCAGAATTTGTTTCTGGGCTTAATTTTGTTTTTATTCACTGGCTGATCAGTGATGACTGTCATACGGTCAATCTTGGGATGCTTTATTTACTGAAACTTTCTCTCGTCCATTCACGACTGTCTCCTTCATTGTAGTCCAGTGTTTATAGAGGGTAAATTGGAGTTTCACAGCTTGGAAGTGCTTTCTCTAAATATGCATCATGTATGACTTCAAGAGACTGATTTTTAATACAGGAAATTTTTATTTCTATATTTACACCATAGGTTATGTGTGAAAACTGAGAAGTTGTTTACATCTTCAGTACCCAGTTTTCATCATTCATGTAGCTTGGGGCTTGTGTGTTCAGGGGCGAGGAAGACAGGCAAATGATGAAAGCAGTTGGCCAGCACCAGGCAAACTGCAGGTATCATACATGTTGAAACAGATCTGTGGCTACTCATTTTTAGCTCAGTGGCCTCATTTGGGATGCAGATCCAATATAGTCAGATATTTGTTTCTCAAAGGGAGCCAGAAGTCTGGAATGTCTATGAAAGAAATTTGATTTGTAAAATCATAATTACTTCAAATATTTAACAAACATTGCACTGGGCTTGCAAATGTTGGCCAAATGTGACCCCAAGGGCCTCCAGTTTGCAAATTCTAGCCTGCTCTATGAGCACTTTCTTAAAGCTGAAAATACCTTGTCAAGTAGTTTATTGATCCACCCATAAGAGATCTCAGATTTAGGTACAGATGTGTCAGCATTTTGACTCACAGTTGCCAAGGCTGTGCTAGATTGAAAATCTTTTGAAAAGGTACAGTAGAGTGGCTTGTGTCACAGTAGCAGAATTTTGATGACTCTAAAAGTTTTTTTTTAAAAGAATGACAATCTTCATTTCAAGCGAGAAGCTACGCTGTCCATTTACTTTTTCCTCAGTTCACTGAGTATAATATACATAAGATAAACTGTATGGATTGTTAGTATACATTGGGGTCGGCACCACAGTAAGCTGGAGAACATTCTTATGGCCCCATAAAGCTCCTTTGTGTTCCTTTGGAATATTTTATTCCCAAAAGTCCACCTCAGGCAGCCCTTTCTGTTTCTGTAGCACAGCTGTGATTCCTTAGAGTTTTATTCAGCATATATACTTATGTCTGGCTCCTCTTGCTCAGCATTCATTGTGTTTCCGAGTGATCCTTGTTGTTGAATTTATTCATTTATAACGCTGGGGCATAGTGCATTGTATGATAAACCACACATTGTTTATCCATTCTCCTCCGATAGATGTTTCCCATTAGTAGCTAACACGAGTAAAGCTGCTATAAACATTCCTGTACAGCTGTTTATGTGGACATATGTCTTCATTTCTCTTAGGTAAATACCCAACAATGGAATTGTTGGGTTGAATGGTAAATATATGTTTGACTTTATAAAAGACTGCCTGGAATATTTTGAGTTTTGAATGTAGGAAGAAAACATAGCATTGCTAGAATGGACAAACCCCCCTGCCCCAATGCTTTCCGCTCGCTTCCCATTGAAAAGCATACATGAACGCTTCCTATATTTCTCAGTTATAATTTTCTTCTAGTAATATTTTGAGAAAGGAAATGGAAAAGTGATCAGAGAAAATTATTGAAAGAAAAAAAATAAAGAGAAAACTACCTATTGCATTCTGCAAAACCTCCCCAACAAGTTCTCTTTGATCATGTGTTTTGTAACTGGCACCATTATAGTATCGGTCCAGATGATATAATGTTTATCCTCTCAGCTTCACCTCCAGACACTCTTTTCATTCCCCTGTCTACTGCTCACCAAAAAAAGACCTACAAGAGACCCAAGTTTTGTCCGAGAAAGGTAGACTGTACAGGAATATGAATATAATCCCAAAAGGGTTGCCAAATCTTAGATTTACCCAGTAAGCAGAGAGACTTGAAAGATAAGCATGAGATTTCATGTAGATGTGAATGTTTGTCCCCAGAGGTGGAATAACAAGTATGCTAAGCCCAGCTACTTCATTAAAACTTACTTGACTCAATAAATTCTCTGCAGATTACTCTAAAGAAAATATGTGTTTATATGGTACTTATCACCTCTTTATTCTTAAAAATGAGATGCTAAGACCTTTAATCCAAAGAAAAGTCTTAAAAGCATCAGGATGAGATCACAGAATTGCTTTTTTCCGGGGTATTTTGGGATCACTGCCATCACCCAAGAGATGGTCCAGAAAAATCCTCTCTAAAACAGTAAATGTAATAATATCACCTAATTAGGAAAAGGTCAGTTCTGCTGAAAAGTATGAATTATGAGGACATTTAAGAAAAAAAAATGAATGTGGGACTTGTTTTTGGCTCATGGGAGTATTTTCAAAGTGTTAGAGGAGAAAAGGCAAGGTCCAGACATTCTTTGCATACAGATGCTGTCATTCCTTAGGTGCTATGCCAGCAGCAGGCATCACTAATCAATCATGGTTTTTACTTGGTAGCGCTTTCAGATTTGTTTAGTAGTTAAGTGCAAAGTAAGGTGATGAACTTGCTTTTTGATACCAAACTTCATGGTCTTTCAGAAAAATTAAAGTATTATTATATATACTATGAATGAAAAAGAAAAGTTTTCTCAATGTGTGTGTATTTATTCCATATACTCGCGTACACATGTGATAAAGAAATGTCTCTAAGAGAGAATATGGAATTCTATCATCTGTATGCACATGTGTATGGATGGATGCATACATATATGTTAGAGAGAGGGAGAGAGAGAGAGAGAGAGAGAGAGAGAGAGAGAGAGAGTAGAAAACCAGCTTATTTTTAACAATGTCAAGCAATTCAACTAGGAAACCCACAATAAAATATTTTGGTGCCACTGATGGCAGATAACTGATCACTTATGAAAGGGAAACAAGGTTTAGAGTTATCATATTCGGTAAAATAAACTCCCTTAAAATATGAAGTAAGTAACTGACAGAAAGGAGCACTGATAGGTAATTTTTAATGACATTGTTCATTATCTCAACGTTGCAAGATATATCTGAAAAGTATTTTTCTCTAAATAATGTTGCACTGACTTAAGAATTTATTAAGGAGACTCCAAATTGAATATGCATTAAGGAGTGTTATAAAATTATTAGATATTGCTAGAATATAAGTTTAAAACCTGAGATCCTACTACTTCCAAATATAAACTCTATTACATCATTTAAAAATTTTTACCAGTTCTGTCAAATGAATTCTATAAAATGGGAAAATAAAATCTATCATCAGTTAATACTATTTCTCTGCTAGAATCAAGATACTCAACATTTTGCTTCCCACAACAAATGAGAACAATAATCACTTTCTTTGGGGTGATGGAAGCTTGCAGCTGTGACCTTTGACCTCCAGACAGAAATCCTTGTGGTTGCCAGAACTACCTCATTGTTGTTCTAACCCAGACCGTCCTTGGCTTCCTCACCTGTTACCTGGGAATTATAGTACTACTTGCCTCATAGAATCATTGCAAGAATTTAATAAATTGATACTTGCAAAGTATGTAGAGCAGTATCTCACATATAAGAAGTGCTATTTGTGGAGCTGATAGATAAATTTCATTTGAAGTAAGGATTTTTTGCTACAAAATTCTGAAACTTACATCTTACCTGGTGAGTACTTAATTAGGGATTATCACTTACAATCTGACTGTTAATTATTGATGAGATCATGATAACTAATCAGCTTTGATTAATATGCTTAATCAAAGTGAAGAATATTAAATTATCCATGATTTTATTCCCCTAAAATAAATTTGAAAAAATATTCAGATGAAGAATCTTTAAAACTTAAAAATGAATATATTCATACGCATACACACAGCCTCTCTCTTACAAAAATACAATCCTACTTAAGATCATATAATAATATATGCTTTATGTGGACAGCACGTTCTGCAAATTTTGTTTTTGTTTTATCCCAGTGTCTAGAATAGTGCCTGGTATATTGTAGCTGTTCAGTAAACATTTGTTCCATGAAAACTATTTGCTTCCAGTGAAATTTTTCACTTAATATGCCTGAAAATATTTTAAAGAGATTGGCTACTATGTCTCCAATATCATTATTTTAAATGATTGAATAATGTCATTATTTTAAATGATTGAATAATATTCTATTGTACTTCATTCCCTCTTCAATTGTTAGATGATTATGTTACTTCTGCTATCTTACTACACATTAAATTAAATACTGTGACAAGTACCCATTGCAAATGCTTTAGACACTCTTTGGATTACATTATTAAGATAATACCTAGAAGTAGCTGGCCAGTGATTTATAGGGGATTTTAATGATTATAATTTTTCTGTACTTGGGTGGGAATACCCACAACTAAACAAATACTGTATATTGTGTTAGACACCTACGTGAAGATACATGGTAAATAAAGTAGATACAGATCTGTCCTTGTGTATCTTGTGATAACCAAGTGCACAAACTGATAAACGTTGTCTTATGAGCCACATGTAGCCTACTGTCTGGCTTTTATAAACTCGGCTTTACTGAAACACAGACGTTACCATTATTTTATGAATTATCTGCCTTCCCATAACATAGTGGCAGAGTTGAGTGGTTGTGACAAAGACCATATGCCCTACAAAGCCAAAAATATTTACTACCTGGCCTATTCCAGAAAATAGTTTTTTTCTGTTCCAACAGTATATAATTAGCTTTTGGTCTGATAGTTTATAATTTTCCAAATTTTACTCCAGAAAGTTTATCTTCCTTTCATCTATGAGAAATTCCCACATTAATATGGAACACTTATTTTTATTTTCAATGATTTTATATGTTGATTCTTAAGAAATTCCTTATAAACAAGTCATTGTAATATAACATGCATGAATAATTACTAACTTTAAAAGTGGTGAGATCAGAACTATTGAGAGTTAGTTCCAATGAAGCCTAAGAACTATTGGCTAAGCCTGTGTAGTTGACTGAGCCCTCATCGGTTTCATCAAGCTTTACTATATGCTCCAACAACCCAAGGAGGCTGGAGCAACTAAAGTAGCCTATATCTTCCACTGTGTGGAAATAAAATACCAAAAATCTGCTGAAATTATTCATAATGATAGTATATTATTTTACATATGAAATCCAGTTTGTTTATTCTGAAAGTTTAATCCAGCATTACCTTAATGACTTATGTAAACAGTCGTATTTGCTGTTTGACTTTTTCCCCCACCACTGGCCTCACACAGGCGTGCTAATGATTATTTGTCAAAGTCACACTGTTTGCTTACAAGGTATGAAGGCTTTTTAGACACTGTAATGACGGCTCTTGATTCACTTGATAATATTTAGAATAAGCCATAAAAGCTGATCTCTGAACGAACAGACCGCTTTTATTGGCTTTTAGTGCTATTACTGCTGTCATAAGTGGAAAATTGGCCTAATGCAAGCAATACTGCTGTGTCATACTGCAAATCTGCTGCTTGGTTTTATGGTTTATTTCTTCTAATGAAAGAACGACCAGGTGTGGGGAGGGTCCCAGCATCTCTTAAGCTGCGGGGCATGAAACCACCATGCACTAAGGTTCACCTAAGGGGTAGGGAGGGATGTGCTCAAAAAGATGCAAAAGAACTTGTCTAATGTCACAGGCAAGGTGTGCATTCATTTGTTACATAAATGCTTGTGGAGTCCTACTGTGTGCCAAGTGCAGGGGATGGAAGGGCAAGACAAATCTGATTAGGCTACAAGGCAGTCTTAATCAGATGTTTATGATAGAGCCCCTCCTACAAAGATTTCAGTAGCTTCTTCACTTCAATGTTTAAATTAAATTTTTATTTACTGAGGTATAACCAGCTTGATTAATTCCTACTCCCAACCTTCTCCCCACACTGGGGATTGAACAAAAAGAGTGCAAAGTTATATCTCCAGCCATTTTATTTTCTTATTTTATTTTGTTTTATGAAAGTGTCTCTCTGTTTCCCAGCCATTCTTCCATCCTTGAATGTTTGATCCTTGATCCTCCTGCCTCAGCCTCCGGTGTATCTGGGATTACATGTTGGAGCCACTATGCTTGACATCCTGAGGTATATACATACATACATATATATATATATACATATATATATATATATATATTTTCACCACATATATAGGATATCACTATATGTAATCGCCACCCATAAGATATCACACCTTTTCAGCATTTTTGCACAATTCTTTTATGCCTCTCCCACTCAGCATTTTTGCCCCAAGAATAACTTGTAACTTCTATCACTGTGAGTTAATTTTCTTTATTTTTCCTGTAAATAGAACCATACTGTGTATATTCTTTTATATTAAATTGTTTAGTATCTGAATGTGGTACTAGAGATTGAACTAGGGCATTTTATTGAGTTACACACCCAAGTCCTTTTTATGTTTTTTTTTTAAATTTTAGCCTAAAGTTTTCTGAGTTGCTAAACTGTGTAAGTTAGGCATAAATTTGTGGTCTTCCTGCATCAGCCCTCCACACTGCTAGGGTTATGTGTATGTGCCACTACACTTGGCTTTTTATATCAGTTTTATTTGCTCAACATCATGTCTGCAAGTTTAACTCATATTTGTAGATATGTTAGTATTTCATTCTTTGTACTGCTTTGTGACCTTCCATTTAGGATCACACCCCATTTTCCTACTCATTGCATTGTTGGGGGACATGTAGGCAGTCCTCAGCAATTGGCCAGTATAAACAAAGTTGATTTGAACTTTCCTATATGTGTTTTGATGGATATAAATGCCCACTTCTGCTGTGTGCAAACCAAACAGAACTGATATGCGATAAATGGCAGATTTTTAGCTTTAGGTAGAACATATTTAGGAGTTTTCCAAAATAGTACTAATTTATTTATCCATGCACAGTGTCTGAGAATTACTATTACACTTTGTTGTTAGTACTTGGCATTGTCAGTTGCTGTATTATTCTGAGATTTGAATGCTTTTATATACAGTATGCACTGAAAATTCAAGAACATTTGCTTGACCTTAGAATATATTTCTATGTATAATAAAACCTGTATGATGAATTTGTTGGGCCATTGGGAAATGGCAGGAACTCTCATTTTGGAATCAGAGAGATCTAAATTGATGTCTTTAACTCTACCAATTAATAATTGAATGGCTATAGAAAAATCACTGTTTCTCCTTGCCTGTAATTCTTTGTTCTGTAAAGCACAGCCTAACACCTTAAATGAAAGGACTTTTACGAAGACAAATTTTAAAAACATAAAATAAAGAGCAAGTGTTTAATACAGATCCAGGGCTCAAGAAATCCTTTCTCTTCTTTATAATACTTCGAGTGGTCAAACAGGAGCAATGGCACCTGCTCTCTGATCGTCTTATCTAGCTGCCTATCAGTGCACACTTTTCAGCCTTTCTCCTCAGTTGTTGCCCATAGTGGACTCCTGAATGTCACCCTGGACTCTTTCCTCAGCTTCCTGTTCTATGTGGAATAGTGCCACTTACCATTGCTTTTGGTTTTAATTTGGTAAGTGCTATGTGTCAAACATGGTGATACACGCTTTATGTATATTTTTATGTGAAATCTGCAAGGCACATATTTCTATCCTACAGATGGGAAGAAACCAAGACTCTGATAAATCAAATGAATTATTTTTGATCACATATAGAGTGGGCAGTAGAACTAAGATTTAAAATGAAATGTTTGACTCTAAAACTTATTTGATTAAATTCAATTTTGTAAATCAAACTAGTCAGTACATCCTCTGAACATTATCTCCTACTCATTCCTGAATCATTTCATGTTCACCCCATATCATATATCAACTGTCTTCACTTTTTCAATTTCTGTGTTTTTCTTGACAAATGTGTTATCCTACCATCCATTTGCTAGGATCTTTGGCAATCTCACAATCCAGAAGGAATCTGAATTGAAACTTCAGATAAGTATGGACCTCTTGCTCAGTCTTATTTGCAATAACTAGCTCCTCCTTTCGCATATAGGTTTATACAAAATGAGTACAATGTGGCGTAGAGCCTGGCTTCTTGGGTCCTCTCTAAGAGCTGGATGAAGTAATTGGTCAGAGAAACTCCACCGTGTTCCTCTACAGGACTGCTTTGTGGTAGTATTTATCCTAGTATATCTTCTCAAAAAGTCCCTTGGGCCATATAGTGACACCGGCCAGTCTGCTGAAAATCATGTTCTGTTTCATTATAAAGTGGTGGATAGCACGGTAAGACATCCTTCCACTTCTTCTCTTACCCTATTTTTTCTTAGGCTTGCTTTAGTTAAAATAAAATTTTGGTCATTAACTTAGCTTCAACCATCACTATTTTTTTTGCTTATGTTCCAGATATAAGAAAGTTTATATTAAAACCAATATCTGATCATGTTATGCTTACATAAATTTCTTCAGAGCATCCTCTCATGAGTTCATGTCAACATTCTAATTCCTTGACTTAGAGGAAAGCTTTAAAAACCTTCTGATCTAATTGATCTGTTCTTTTCATACTCCACTAGTTAAATCTTCTCATTTTAATAGTTACAACCATAAGCTTTAGATTAGCATTGGTTCAAATTCTGTCTTTGCCGTTTAGTAGCCTAGAATTCTTGGACAAATTGCTTAGGTCTTTGATGCACTGACCCACACTTTCTTTAAAGTCTCTTTCATGGTTATTGAGATGATAGAATCAGATCACATATACATAGTTGGCTCAAGATCAGAGGTCAAAACAAATAAAACAAACTTTGCTCCAAAACATACTCAAGGGCTGGTGATTTAGCTCAGCAGATAAAGCACTTCCCTGGTAAGCATGAAGTTGTGAGTTTGATCCCTGGTACAACAACAACAAAATCAAGGATTTAAATGTTTCATGTTTTGTATTTCTGGCATTTACTCATGAGAGTTTCTTTCTGTTAAGATCTCTGCCATTGTTGCTCTCTGTCTCTACTCTACAAAGTTATTTTTTCTCATTTTTGGAACTCAGGTCAATCCCTTTCTCTGCAAAACTTCCTCTAATTCTAATTTTTTTCCAAACATTTTGCACATATAAGTCACAAGACCAGCTTGTTTACAATAGAGATTTCTTGTAAACATTACAACAAAATTTCCAATTTCATCATATCTTGGGTGAGTCTAATGTGGTGGCCTTTTGGCTATAATTCAATGCTCTTTGTCGCTGAACATGGCAGTCCTGACAATGAAGCTCTCTTGAATAGACATATCACTTACGGTGTGTTCACCCACACGGAGTCTTCTAAGTTCTCCTAATGTGTTCCCTGCTTATATGTCTTGTCACTCAAATTGTGTAAATCAGACATCATTTACACATACTAATGACTTCCTATTCCTCTTGAATTAAAATTAAAATCATAACATAGCCTACAAAATTTTCTGTGGTCAGGTTTTGGGTTTCTCCAACCTTAGTACTCAGCCTGGATTCATGCTACTTCATTGGCCTTGAACACACCAAGCATTTTCTTAACTCAGGAACTTTGCATTTTCTACACTGGAAATGCTTTCCTGAGGGATATTTATATCACTGTCCATTTTATTTCATTCTGGCCTGTTATGGTTTAGATCTAAAGTGTTCCCCAAATGTTTCATGTGCTCAGAGATGGGACTTTTGTGATTAGATCACGAAAGTGCTGTATTTGTTAGTAGGTGAGGCCGCTGGTGAGTTCATGGTTTAGTCTGCTGGTAGGAGATACAGCTTGATCATACCACAGTGATATATGTGCACCTATGTTTATAGAAGCACAATTTGTAATCGCTAGATCTTGGAAACAACTCAGGTGTCCATCAACTGAGGAATGGATAAAAAAGTTGTGGTATTTCTATACAATGGAGTATTACTCAGCTATAAAGAAGGATCACATTGAGATATTTATCAATAAATGGGCGCAACTTGAGACCATACTCGTAAGTGAAATAAATCAATCTCACATGTGTGAATACCGAATAGTTTCCCTAATGTAAATAATGATTCAAACATATAAAAGTATGTGGTAATCACGATACCCCATTATGTGGCCTTGAAGCCTTATAAAGTTTTCACTTATTAATTGGAATCGCTTTATTCTGGGCTTCTTGATATGGAAATATTTGAAGCTATAGTATATGAAGTTATATTCAAATATTTCAAGGAAAAATACAAACACTATGGTAACTACTATTAAGTCGGGTTATTTGGTGGTGAAGCACTAGGTTGCTGAAACAGTCATGGTTTGACCTGCATTGTTACCTTGTTATGTCCTCTTTTATCTCAATCTCTCCCTTATTCATTATAAAAATTATTTAGTTATTTTTTATGTTTTTTTAATTAAGGGGAAAATTTTTAAAAATTAACAGGATATATTATAGTAACTTTTTTTGATTTCCTATTAACTTGATTTGAAGTCCTGTAATACTCCCACTATCTTGTTTTGACTGATTAGACTCTGTTCTGTTCTGTATGATAGTATCAAGTTTGAGGGTATAGGCAACTACTTTGAAGGCAATAAGATTCACTATGATGCCCATTCTGGTTTGACTATTATCTCCTTTGGAAGTTCTATAATGTTTACAATGTTTAAGTTTTATTGGTCTTGTTCTCTACTGTTTTGTTCAACTTTATAATACCTAATGAGATAGACAATTCTTTTTAAGGAAGCAAGAGGCATTATGGCAACCATTGTTGATAACCTTGTACTCTGTTTTTACATCATGTACTATGTCTATCCTTGGTTTTGACTGACAGCTTTGTTTTGCCATATTTGACTTTATTCTCTTCCAAAAAAAAGTAGTAAGAACTAAGGAGTAATAAAACCCAAAATGTGTAAATTTTGTTGTAAAAAAGAGAGGGGGAAAAAAGTGCTCTAAAGGATACAACTGCAAATGTGTTTAGGGGTGTTAAATAGCTGACCATATTAATGTTTTTGGTTGGATCATTGAACACAACTGTTTGCAGTCTCACTGTTTGAATGTCCACTTTGTATGCTTTGATATTGTGACTTGAGCAACTATCTCTAAGATGATAATGTGTAATCTATTAATTGGTGATTTCTTACTGTTTTTTTTTTTTTTTGGAGTTCTGTATTACTTGTACCCTTACACCACTTTGTTTTGTTTTGTTTTTTCTCTTTTCCCTTTTAAATAAAATTTTAAAAAAAATTAAAAAAGGAGATACAGCTTGGTTGAAGGAAGTAGATCATTAAGGCTGCGATCTGGACAGATATATTTTTCTTTCCAGTCTCTCCTCTTTCTCTCTACTTCCTGGTGGCCATAAGGTGAGCAGCTTTCCTCTGCCATGGTGTTTCTGCATTGGAGTTTGTTAATCTTGGCATGAATCCCTAGAGAACTTGAGTCAAGTTAAACCTCTTCTTTGAATTGCGAGTGTCAGAATGTGTGCCCTGCATTGACTAGATCGCCCCTATCCAGGTGTTACCCAGAAACTTTCTCTGACTCCCCTATTTATGCCTTTTCTATTCCTACTCCTTAGTTCTTATTGACATTGGACATACTAAATACTTATCTGTTAAATTAATAGCTACTGTTCTTCACTAAAGTACAAATATTATGACTACTTTGTTTATTCTTTCTAGAGTATACCTAGAATAGTGCCAGGTAAAGGAAAATACTAAGTAAATAGTAGTAAATGGAATGAATTGGCCAACATTCTTTCACCAATACGAAATAGAAAAAGAAGAACAGAAGATGAGTCTTATAACCATTGAGTGTTCACATGGACTTGTCAAGTGGTTTAACTCTGGTAACAAAACAAAATGGAGTATGGTGGTGCATGCAAATAGTCCTAGCACTTAGGAGGTTAAGAGAGGATTGCTGCAAGTTTGAGAGCAGCCTGGGCTACATAAGCAAGTTAAAGCTAGTCCACACTACATGGAGAGACCTTCTCTTAAACAAAACAAAACAAAACAAAACAAACAGAACGGAATGAGCAACTGAAGACACATGTGAATGTGCTGGTACCATCAAGGCTTGAGACTAGTAGCTTGAGGATCTGGTCTGTCTGTCTATTTCTCTCTGTCTCTCTCTGTCTCTCTCTGTCTCTCTGTCTCTGTCTTTCTCTGTTTCTCTGTCTCGGTCTGTCTGTCTGTCTGTCTATCTGTCTCTCTCTCTCTCTCTCTCTCTCTCTCTCTCTCTCTCTCTCTCTCTGTCTCTCTCTCCCCCCCCCACATTGGTCTTAGAGGTGATCAATGATCAAACAATAGAATGCATTTATTTTGGAACCACCAGTAGCACTAGGTGGTTTGATATATAAGCAGTCCCAAGGCAGGAGATGCCTGTGAATCCCTTCTTTATTAGGTAGGAAGACACAGAATTGATTTGCAAGAGCCTTGTAAAATATCTAGTCTAACTGATTGATTCTGGTTGTTCTGTTTGAGTGTACTGTGCCTGGCAGATGGAAGACAATAATGGCTGAATGAATAGGGACCAAATTGGCAAAAGCTGAAACTAGATGGTTATTGTTCAGAGTCATGGACACTGTCATGGATACCACAGAGGGATACAAAGAGCAAAGGTCCTGAGGATACTGTTTGAACCTTACATGCAGCAGCATTTGCTATGACAAGTAGTCTCAGACCCAGGAAGATTTGGGTTCCAGTCCCACCTGTCCCAGCATCTCCATTTCTATCTCCAGTGAGCTTCCTGTGTCCCCACCAGCTTGGCGCTTGGGTTCATACTTTGGTCAGTTTCTTTATATCTATTATCATAAGAGTTGGGTTTGTCTGTGTTTCAAGGGGTTTCATGTTAGAATCTTAGTTGGTTTTATACTAAGAAAAATAAAGATTATATGATTCTTATTTCTGAAAAAAAAAAAAGCAAAGGCAAATATGGCCAAATGTTAACATCTGTTAAATCTGGATGATGAGTACATAATTTATTTTTAAATGTGTAAAATGTCAAAAATAAAATAATTAATATATATTTTACAAGATTATTAACTCCACTTTTGATCCTCAATGTCTAATTTTCTCCCACATCACTATTATACAGAAGAATTTTCCAGACTGTGTGGCAGGAATATTGGCTATAAGCTTTTTAAAACTCTGGAATGAACGTGTTTTTGAAGCCTCATTAAACTGTTTTTTATAAATGCAGTTCTTAACAACTGTTAACTTATTCTAAAGTCTCATGAAGGCAAAAGTCATGTTACATTTCAATGATAGGCTTTATCTCACAAGAGACAATTAATAGACATTAACTAACATGAAAAGTGTTAATTACAATTTCGACAATGCCAGGATATTTGTACCTGTAAATCCCTAAGATTTATTTCTGTTATTCTGCCCTGTAATTTTATAAAGTTAGCTGTTTCCTAAATTCTTAACTAGGAAAATTTGCATTTGAGTCTTCATATTTTTGCAGTGAAACTCCATTAACCTTTGTGAAAACAAAAGCAAAACAAAAATAGAACACCTTTTGTCTTTGAAGAATGACAAGCATCAGGAGTAAATGGGATTCGTATAGCTAATCCATATCCTTTTGAGGTTTCATTGCTGTTGTTACATGGGTTAAACTGAAATCAATATAGCTCCAAATTACTTGCCTTTTACTAAAGAAAATGATATTCCTGAAGCAACTTTATCATTAAAAATCTTTATCACATATTTCAATGGTTAACATCAAAGACTCTGGAACCAAAGCATCTGAGGTTTAAAACCAGTTCCTTCACCTAGTATTGATCTTGGGCAAGTTACATTAACCACAGCTCAGTTTTCTGATCTGTAGAATGGAGAAAATTGCAACCATTTTATGAGTTTTAAGACTATGCAGTGTTTAAATGCATGTAAATGCTTAGGCAATTGTGATGGGCAATACTCAAAATGTGTTCACCAATATTGTTATTATAAACAATAAATGGAGTTACTAATTTCTTCTAGCAGAATTCCTGACTCCTCCTTTCTCTAGACTGACCCAGTATCTTGCACATAACTTTGTTCTTGTACCTTTTACAGTGGATTATACTTCTTCTGTGTGTTTGACACTTTAACTATTCCACACGTTTCTCCTGCGAAAGTGAAACTCTTCTTAGCCCAGCTCTATGCACCTTGGTGGTTAGCAATAGCAAAACTTTGCAAATGTGATGTGCTTTCTTCTCTGGTACTTGGGTCAGACTTGCTGCCTTCATCCTTCTCAGAATCCCCTTCAATATAGAGCTTCTGAGGGTCACTGACAACAAATTAGGAACAATTTAAGATGAAATGCATCTGCTATTTATGTGGTAGTTGTTCACTAAATTTGGAGTACTTCAGTATCTTTATAATATAAGTGTACAGTCTGCAGAATTTGTTTTTGGCTTTCTAGAAGAGTGTAGAAGTCCTTCAACTATCACTTAAATTTTGTCTAATCATTTGAAGTACCCTCTTCCCTCCAAAAAACATTTATTCATTCATTAAGCTTTATCTGTCAAATATAAGGCACAAGTTTTTCGCAGCTGAATAGCCTTTTTTTCATAAGGTAAATATAAATATAATATAAATCAATTATTTTATGATTAGTTTTATTTATTTCCAGGTCTGCTTTTCCTGTTTCTAATAATGTGACACCTCCTTGTCTCTTTATTCAATCTTTCCTTTATGAATTGGGGATAGTAATATTCCTGTCATGGAATTTTTGTAAAGATTAAATGAGATAATAAACTGTTATAGTGAAGTTCATCAACTTGATTGGCTCGGGCTCCACCTATGGTATTAGTAAATCACACTTTTGTGTGTGTCTCTATGGCTAATGGAGGTGTGGCCGTGGGTGCTATATGTGATCCCTGGCCACTTTCTCTCTGCCGCTGTTCCCCTCCTCTGCTTCCCCCCACCATGAACTGAGAAGCTTTACTGTCCCATGTCCTTTCACTATGGTGTTGCATCCTTAGAGCGAGCTGACCTTGCACCGAAACCTCTGAAATCCTGAGCCAAATTAAAATGTGCCTCCTTAGAATTTTGGACATTAAGTAGTTTGTCTCAATGACAGCAAAACTGACTGATGCACACACAAAACTTGTGATTTTCATTCATAATATTGATCGCATGCATTTATATTTAATTGATTTTGTAATAATTTCCTATTAGCCTGGAATGTCTAGAGGCTTCACTGTAGAAGTCATCTTGGCTTTTAAGGTCCTGGCTTCAATCACTACACCTGACACATGGTAAATCTAGCCACTGTTACTTCATATTATGAAGTATGATGATCAGTGTGGAAGGAAGTGCATAAAGGGATCCACAAGTGGAAGCTGCATGTCTGTCTTCTTTGGTTTGAGAGATGACTATGCTAAATGATGATTTTATGTTGACTCAGGACCCATTTTGAACACAAGTGGAACTTCTTCATACCAGAAACAAGACTCAGTCACCTTCCACCCCGTTTCTAGTTCTATACCAAGCCTACATGGCTCAAGCTGTGGCCGGAGATAGGACTTTAGAGACATCTCTTTGTGTAGCATGTTGAACTCCCTAACTTCCTGTCTTTTCCTTATAATGAACCATTTGGGCTTGCATATATATTTACGATGAGCTCCACTCTGTTCTGCTATGTACACCGCTATCTGCCTATCTCTGTCTCTGAGGAGTTCTCTCCTGATTTATTAGGCATTTTGCCCAGGATCTGTAGGTAAAAATTTGTGAACTTGTTTCCTGTTTTATGATGCATTAAATTTGCACCTTTCATATGAAGAATACTGGGCTTCCCCTAAAACAGGAAGAGCACAGAGTTGGGCTACTGCACCACAGCCATGGTCAGGCAGCATAAAATGTGCATCTGTCAAACAAGAGGTGCAAGAGTGTTTGCTAGTGTAAACAAGATTTCCATGAAGTCCGTGGACATTCTTGGTCACCGTGGTAAAAGATGTGTCTGTGAAGGGCACGGTAGCACCACAGCCAGCTCCACTTCACTTCTTGGCACTAGGGTTACTCATCCCTCTGGTACTAGAACCCAATTATAGTGGAGATTCTCCAAATAAACATTGAAAAACAAGAGAGCTTTTAAACTTGCGATTATTTTTAATTTCAGATGATTTTATATTCATTTTGCACTGAGATTAATTTTCCTTTTTGAGAAATAGCCCTAAAGGAGTAATGGCTTGATTAAAGTAATGGTTTGATAGAAAGCAATTAATTTGCAAATAATTTCTCTATTATGATACACAAATATTTAAAACGTTGCCTTTGAGTATTCACAGAAGCACAGACACACACACACACACAGTTTTCTAATAAAGAAAGACAGATTTTTTCCCCATTTTTTACACAAAGAACTGGTAATAAAAAGATAGACTTGGTAAATGTTCCCTTTCAAGGTAGAACCACTTTGATAGAAATCATGTATAATCAATTTTTTCGACAGTAAGCTTAGAGTATTTATGATACAAAATTATCTACCAGAAGAAATAGACATATAATTGATTACTTAAAATTTAAAAGTTTTCATTGTTTTGAAAGAAGTGAAGATTATTTGTAGGTAGCACAGCTGCAAAACTGAATTTTGTGGTTTGAAATTAAAAAATAAGTAAAATAATAAGGTGCTAATTAATATCCCTGCACCCGCCAACTTCTTAGATTTCTTCTACTATTTTGCTCATTTGTTTTCCTTTAGTTTGAGGATTTTTAATATTGTTTGAAACTTGGAAATTTAATGAAGCCTATGTGCGCCTTTTAGAAGAATGCTCTTAAAAGTACATAATAAAACACATAGTATTACAAAAGAAAACAACTATCAAAACATTTTTAAAATGGCAATATAGTAACATATATATATATATAATTATCAATACATTAAAAAATAAAACCTATAATATGAATAATTAATGTTGGACTATAATGAGTGATATTTTATGATATCAGCAATAAATTATATAAAATTGTTACAGAAATATGTTTGATTTCTGTTGATGACAAATTCACATATATTGTTAATATTATGTCGTGAGATTGCCCAAATATCTGAGTGCAATTTGAAATTTTAGTTACATGTTTTAAAATATATAGATGTGCTTGTGTGTGTGTTTCTATGTGTGTACTTTAGCTGGCCAACAAATATTATAAAATGGTGTTTGTTATAAAATCAGATTTTTTCTTTTTGCAGACTTCTCCCTTTCCTTCCCATTTTCTCTTTCCACAGCATTGTATTTCACTAAAATAATAGGATTTGTAAAAATTACATTAATATTTATCCAGACAATCTTAAGGAAAGAAATTATGAGTATCTGTAACTTACTGGAAAGAAAAATAATGAGAAAACTTACTTTGGATTGGTCATATTTACTAATTGGTAAAATGAACTGCACCACTTTTTATCACTTTATTTTTGTGGTACACCTTGAGACACAAAAAGACTCTTGGAACAAGAAAATGAGGAGTTATTTGATAAAAGCAAGAGCATACAAATATAGGTACAAGCAGTCACTCAAGGATATGCATAGAAGATCAAGGATGTACCCAGGAAACAGTAGAATGAATTTTTAATATTTATCAATTTTTATTAAGGATACAGCTTGGTTTTACAAAGACATTGTCAAGTGTTCAACTTTCTATCTTACTTTCTTTTTTCAGTGCTTAAGAAATGCTAGATGTTTCAAACTCATACTGTTCTAGACTTTAAAAATCAGCTTATAAAAATCTTTTTCTTTAGAATAGACTATATTGATTAAATTAATTTTGTAATACTGTCCTCTATGAAACATCATCTGTTTTTGACAACTAAATCTGTCCACCATAACTCATGAACAGACTTTGTAATACAAGATGTGAATGTACTTATGTTCTGTCTACTTTCCTTTGACAATATTTATAACCATTAACTTTTGACAGATACTTTTTGTGACAAGTTGATCACATCAATTTGATTGACTTTGAGGCCACCTGTGGCATTGGGCGAGCACACTGTTGAGTATATTGGAGTGGATGATGGAAACACGGACTTAGATAGCATATGTGGTTCCTCACCTCTCTCATATTTATCCCCTGCTCAGCTTCCTGGCTACTGTGAACTGACCAGCTTTGTTCTGCCACACTGTTCTGTAACGATGCTCAGACCTTGGAGCAGGGACTTAATCCCATGAAATCCCAAGGTCAATTAAACTTTCCTGTTTTTAAAGTAAGTTGTGGATTTCAGGTATTGTGGCCAAGCAACAGGAAAGCTGACTTGGACAGAAAATTTAATATTGGGGAAATGAGGTTATTGGCGAACTGTACCTGACCATTTGGATGAAAGTCTTTGGAACTGCTTTGTGGGAGTTGCTTGGAAAGGTTTGGAGATGCAGGCTAGAGAAGCTCTAAACCATTGCAGAGCTTCATAAATGATTCTAGTCACAGCTTGGAGGACCAGTACACCGATAGGAATGTGAAGAGTAAAAACCAGGCTTGGGAGGTTTCAGATTCCCCTGGCAGTTCCACTATTGGTCATGTATGTTATACTCTGTCGGAAAGTCTACATTTTGCAGATATCCTAAGACATTGTGCAAAACAGAGAATTAGGGCAGTGGGATAATTAATTTGGTGCATGAAATATCAAGGAAATGAAACATTCAGGATTTGATGTTATATTGCTGGCTGCTTTTAGCTATATTTATAGTGAAAATCGGAGACAAAAGGCAGAGCAGAAAAAACATTGAAAACCTAAAATTTCAACTCAAAAGGAATCATTTATAAATATGGTATAGCTGCTAAGGAGATTAGTTTCGTTAAAAAGAAACAAAGTACTTTGTGTGAGATCAAGCAGAAAGATGCTTTGTGGACATTTCAGAAATCAACAAGGCCACATTCTTTGTATACTCCAGAGTACAAAAGTGTAAACCTTTCCTTTGTGAACAGAACCCCTGAATCCCCTTCTCAGGAAGGGCCTGTTGGAGAATTGGTTTCCCAGGATTCATTTCATTGTGATTAGCCATCTAGGTGCTCAAAGGTCACTGTGACATGGTTCAAGGGATCCTGCTACCAATTCTGCTGAAATCAGACATTGGCTGTCATCCATGGGATGCTGTTTTTATCAGCACACAGAGTGTAAGTGTAAGGGTCAGGAAGGCTTCCACCCAGGCCAGGAGGTCAGACAAGGTACCCCTGAGAGATCAGTGTGTGAAGCTGTGGGAATGAAGTAAAAGGTACAGAGGAAACTCCAGGAAGTTGGAGATACCAGGAATGTGAAAGCTCTGCCAAGGAAAGCTGCAGGCTGTGAGCAGAGCCATGCCAAGCAGAAGCTGTGTAGACTGCAATGAACAAGGTCGTAAGCCATGGGACTGCCCACGGCTCTGGAACTCATGTACCCCAGACTCTGAACATCAAGATACAGGATTTAATGATTGCTTTGCTGGACTTCACTCTTATTTTGTTCTTATTTATTATATCTCTCTATCATTCCCTTTTGTAATAAGAATGTTTACCCTGTGCCATTTATCTTAGAATTACATAACTTGTTTTCTTATTTTACACAGATTCACAACTAAGAGTTTGGCTTGAGCCTCAGAAGAGTCTTTGACTTTAGAAAAATGTTGGAACTTGAGATTTTGAGAAAGGAATCTCGTGTTTCCAATTGTACCTAAGATAATTATGTTAGATAGAATCATAACCATTCAGTTATTTGGATATTAAATGTGGCTTAAGGAATTGTGTTTGAGTGTCAAGTTGGCAAAGGCTGGGATATGACAGTTTAGTTTGATTGTGTCATCTTGTGTTAAAGACACCCAGGGAATTGGTGGGCCACGTTTTCTGGGTGTGTCTGAGTTAGTCTGACCTTGGTTAGTATATCTGGCACCTTGTCCTCTTTTCTTGGGTGCTTTCCTTGGCTATATTTCTGGACTACTATAAACTAAGCAGTTTTGCTCTCCCCTGACCTTCCACCATGATGTTTGTGCCTTGGAGCCATCCAACCATTAACTGAATCCCTGAAATTGAGTGTTAAATTAAACCTCTCCTCATTTAAATTTTGAATTTTTGGGGTATTGTGTCTAAGCAGTGGGAGAGCTACACTGCTCTAGGTTTGTAGATGAATATAGAAAGAAGTAAGAAACTACACATTTCTTGAAGGTAAGAGGAAAAAGAGAATAAAATTAACTATGACAAAAAGGTAAAATAATTTTGGTTATTACTGGGTGCTAAGTGCTCTTCATTCATTATTGCTTATTTTGTGAGGTAGCCACTAGAAAGACTGGATGATTTTCCACTTAAAGCAACTTAAAAATAGGGGAATATGTTACTTGCTTATCAATTTTAGCAGTATAGTGACTCAAAGACTGATCAAATCAATGGCTCAGCAATACTTAAGTATTGCTTAAACACCACTTAAATAATAATTATGTAATAACTCACATAGTTTTCCTTTTTAAAAATAACATTATAGGTTAGGTGTGTGAAATTGTGCTCAATCTGATTTCTCTTATAAGATGGCTTTCTTGGTTTAAATCATTGTGTAAAGACTTGAAAGCATCTAAAAGAGGAGACTCATTTAGTTTGAACTTTCTTAGGAATCAACAAAATAAGAAACACAAAGCAAAATAATACAACCAAACAGTCCCATCTCCCAACTAAACCCAACCCAACCTAACCCAACTCAGTCCCTTTGTGGGAAGTCTCCAGAAGGTTGTACTTTAGTCTCTTTGTCCCAACTTACTTGAAAAACTATTGCCTAAGGTCATCATTGGTAAGAGCAGTGGCATCACTGTAATTGGGCTAGACTGATCAGAATTCACTCTGTTTCTAAGATTGGTAATGGAACTGGCTTCCTGAGCACCAAGTTCAATGGAGTCTTAAACATAACTAAGATTCCTTAAAAAAGAATGGGAGTTGTTTGAGAAGGCAGCTAACTGTGTGTTCTGCTGTAACCATTATTATTTTTGATTTATAGCTTCTGAAACTGAGGCTTACTGTTATAAAGTGATTTGACCAAGATCAACATCTAACCAATAGTACATACATGTTTTAAGTGTGAGTAATTCTAAACTTTCAGCTAATGAATTTTGCCATTCCCAATGACAGCATTTATATATATATATATATACGGTCCAGGCACAATCATCATATATGCAGCCTTCATGGCAATAACACAGCTCAACCTATGTAAACACAGAAACAACTCTGATTTACAAATCTCACTGCTTCTTTATAAATAATAAAAACTGCTGATAAATAATAAAAACTATTGAAAACCTTAATAGAATTCTTAATGTTTTATTTTACATAATTAATTCTAATTAATAGCATGTTTACTGGTAAGGAAAGAATGAAAGCTGTGTTTATCAGAATATTTTCTTCCTAACAAGGCAAAGATAAAATAAATAAAATAAATGTCTTTTACACATAGTACATTTCCTTTATGTCCTCAAATTAAATTATACTTTAAAACATGAAAGGATGTGAAATTTAGTTTAAATCCCTTTCCAAGTCTTTAGCTGATTGTTTCCACAGTAAGTGATTGAAACAGATTCCAAACATATTTCCTTACTACTATTGTATCCAAAGCAAGCTTGAAAGGTGATACACTTAAATTAGGTGATCTGAGTTTTAAGAGCACTGAACCCCAAATTTTAGAGCTCATCATTTCTAATACTTTAATATTAGTTAACATACTCTTGTAAATATGATAATTTAAAAAGTTAATTTGTGTTTTGATCTCATCAGTTAGAATGTACTCTACATCTCTTCTGATACTTTCAGTTGGGTAACAAGCGTGGTCATTTACCTAGCAACTTGGACACTGTAAATTCTTTTCTGCCTAATCATTGCAGCCACTTTGCCTGGAAGCTTTTACAATTTTAATTTTCAGTTCTCAGAGTTTCTCTTCTCATAATTCACAATGTCATTCTTTTAACCCCTTTAGGCTATCACAAGCCCTCTCTCACTTTCCACCAATCTATCACTTTTTCTGCAATCTGCTGTGCAGGCAGAGTGGTTATTTTAAAAGGCAAATATAATAATGTAATTGTCTTCCTGTGCTTAATGCCATTTAACGTTTTCCCATTGCCCTTAGAATACACTTCTTTCACACTGCTAATAAATCCCCTGTGACCTGCCTCTCTTACTGCCTTTCTAACTAGTATATGATCCAATGGCCTTCAGTGTAAACAGGTGTAACCAATGCGTAGATAGATGAATTTGGAAATACATTATCCCCTCCAAAATTTATACTAAAGTGACAGGAACCTATCTCTCATTGAACCCTGCTTACTTTTAAAAGCAAACTAAATTTATATTTAAACACAATACTTGACTTGTCAAAATTGACATTGCGTAGTTTTAATAATTACATAAATTATTTTGTATAGCTAGTAAAATCAATCCTTAAAAAAATAAATAAAGTCAAGGAGCTTTCTTGTTTACCTGTATATACTGGAGAAAGTTGCAAAGACATTGTAAGGTACTTTCCTGGGACCACAAAAAGATATAATGCCTTTGTTGAAATTAAGAGTAGATATTTGGTGACCCAAAAACTAACTTAGACTTCTGTTTTTCCCTACCCCCATCAAATTGTTGTTGTTGTTTTGAGATACAGTTTTGTTATGTAATTCAGGGTCACCTGAAGTCACTATGTAGCCCACGCTGGCTTTGAACCATAGTGATCCTTCTGCTTCAGCCTACTGAGCTAGAATTACAGACATGCGCCACCACACCTGGCTCTCCATCAAGTTTTAAATCTAGTTCGTTTTGTTAATGACAAAATCATACAATCTCAGTGGTACGTCTTATCACATATGTCCTGGTGCCTTGGAAAGCCATGCCTGTATTTGTGTAATCAGAATTCTTTGAATTGCGTTAAATTCCACCTTAAAAGATGTAAAATTTTTTTTTAATTTATTTTTCTCCCTTTTATAAGATGAGTTAAAAAACTCATTTCATTATTCTTTGTAGGGTACACACTAAGAAATCAAGTATTTTGTAGTCTTATTGGACTATCTTAAATATAGCTTTTACTAAAAAGAATTATTAACTCACAGGTTTTTGACCACCAAAGTATATCTGAATTTAACTCAGAATTGAAAAACTTTTGGGCAAGTCTGTTAATACAGATCCCTGATGACTATCATAACGGTGTAATGTTTGATTCTGATTTTAGACTTGTACAGAGTGGTGTCTTTTTTATTATTATTATTAATCTGTACTGTTTGAAGATTTAAAGAGACAAGTTTTTAAAAAATTTAAAATACAAAGAAAAATTGGGATCATGCCTAAGGATGATGGTGATGCTACTTGCTGAATATTAGAAGCTAGAAGTGTATGTAATATAAATTTTATTGCTGGAGAGATGGTGTTATGAGATAAGAATCTTTGAAAATTAAAGTTGTATTTGGCATCCAAATATCCTTATGTTTGCAGGGCTTTGATCTGTTTATTAGAGTGCAAAAATATATTGCTCTTTCTTAATCTTATCATAGTTTATTCTGCCACTGGAATTATTTCCCCCACTATTTGATGTAATATGTTTTATTTTCAAGTATTTGTTTCACAAAGATAAGCTGACAAAATAAGATTTCTACTTCCCTCTTCTCTCAGCCATGTTTTTGTTTAGCTAGCCAACATCAAGGAGAATATATTAAACTATATCATTCATTTATGTCTTAAATGACTGAATATTAAGGCAACTGAACTCTAACTTTTATCTCAGATATGAATGCAGCAGTATTATATAGTTATAATTCATTCTGCACTATTTAATCACTACAATCTACAGATAATTCAGCTACTGAATCTTTTCTTAATTTTATTACAAAGTTCTCCTTCCCATTCAAATCACTTTGACTTTTCAAAACAGATGTTTAGATTATCCAACTACATGAACAATAAGTGTATACATGTATCATCTTCAGTGACTTTCCCCAATTTATCTAGTCTCCTTTATTTTTAGCTATTAAAGTGAATATAAATAAGGGGATATTCATTATGTATCTTAGGATTTTTTCACGTATATTCCAGGATGGAAAATAATGAATTTGGGATCAGAATATGTGACTTATGACATGGTCCTCTTACCCGGTCCTGTTGCCTATGTGACTTTGAACCAAATTGTTTAAAAGGGTTTCCTCTTTAACTTTTTCACTTGTAGAAAAAAATAAGACTTTCTTTGTATGACTTTTATGCAATTGAATTGAGACACTGAGTTGGCAACAGATTGTAAATAGCCATTGGAAATCCAAAGGTAAGAGAATAATTAATTTGATAAGGACTTATAAAATAAATGAATCTGATGCTAGCAAAAAAATAGAGGTGAAGTGGCAGGGAAAAAACAATAGCATGTACATGTACCAACCCTCACAATGACTATAACCATTATTTCCTAAAAAATGTTCTAATAAAAATTTTTAAAAGTTGGAGAAGCTCACACTGTGCTTTTGATTAGCCAGTTCATCAGGAAATTTCAAAAACATATTATAAAGTTTGAGTTTTTAAAAAATTTTGAAACATCTTGAACCACAAAAATGGAATAACTAGTTACAAATATTTTGTTCTCTCATGGAATATTATATGTGCAGCCATTGAAATCATGCTGTAAATCTGTGTTCATTAACCTAGAAAAGTATTTGCATTAATTTGATACCTAGGAAACATGTGTTAAATATTTTGCATATCATATTTTTATTACAATTACAAGTTAATGTGTGAATATGTACCATTAGTCATTTGCATTTTCTAATTTTAAAAAATAAACATAATTTATGTTAAGTCATACACATAAACATATGTTGGAAATTCCATTTATATACACAGAGTTGTAAAATACCTGAAAAGTTTCAGCTGTCTTATTCCGTATAGCAGAGTCCACAGCGAAGACCTTTTGGCCAGTACTCTCTTAGGGAATAGTCTCTGTTTCCATTGCCCTGAACACCAGTGTCTCATTCAGAAGTCATTCTTTCTTTATCTGGTTACAACTTGCTTCTGACCAGTCACTTTTTCCAGTTTCCTACAATCCATCTCCATAAAGGTCATTGAATCACAAATATTTTCTAAAGCACAGAGCTGATTCTATTTTCATTAAACCCTGCCTGTTTTCCTGACCTTAACCCCAGGCTGGCTTAGCTTTGTATTGTAACATTTGTTCATCTGCTTCAGCCTGGTATTGAAATTCTTCTCATTCCCTGTACCTAGTCATACATAAGCCCTGATCTCTGAATGGAACACATCACAGAATTTCCACACGTTAAGCCTCCATATTCAATCAGATTATGGCATTACTGGGTATTTAATCTCTACTTCTGATTTATATCCTGGCCTAATTCCCAAAGTTTCAAGTTTTGAAAGGTGTTTTTTTCCTATCTTGAGCCCTATATCGTCTTTTCATTTTACTGATTTATTCTTTCCACTTTTTATATTTGTGTGTATCTACTGTGCCCAGGGGCTAGCTAATGTCCCCAATATAGAGGTAAATATCCTTTGGTAATTAAGAGTATTCACACTCATGTACTTAAATTTACTGACACATGTGAACTTTCCTAACTGAAACACCACACTTACACTGATTGTTGGCACTTTGCATGTTAGTTATGTTTGGACTTTTCATAGAAACCACCCCATTTTCTTATAGATAGAAGATATTCAATAAATGTACTTTTGGAAGCCTAAAGAGAAGAGTGGAATAAAATATTTTGCTTCAGTAACATAATCCTATACATTTTTATTCTTTACCCATGGAAAATTTTTCTGTTGATTATTTTTAAAATTAAATTTCACTCCTAACTAGCATCATCCTTTGGTCCATAAAATCATGAGAATTAGTTATTTCTCCTCATTTATCTAGGAGAGTTGAAGGATAGATTGATTTCCTTAAGTAAACTGGTAGAACAACAAAGATTCTTCTATCACAGAATGAGTTTGCTACAGAACTCATACTTTCTTTTTTTCTTTGCTTTTTTTTTTTTTTTTTTTTGCTGTTGTGGGACTTAATCCCAGGTCCTTGTGAATGTTAGGCACTTGTCTGCTTCTGAGGTATCTACACAAAAGATTTTTATTTTTTGAGACAAAGTACAGTAATTTGCCTAGGCTGGCTTCAAACTTGCTAGTACCTACCTCAACCTCCCATACAGTTGAAATTACAGGCATGAAGTACCACACCCAGCACATACTTAGTTATTTGGTGTTTAATTCAGAGTCAAGATAGTTGCTTTTTAATATATGAGTGTTGGCCTACATAATTTAGAGATTTAACATACTGAATTTGAACACTCCAATGTATTCATTCTGTGTGCCTACAAATTGTTATTTTTAAAGTACTATTTCTATTGCAATTTCTTCATTATTAAATAAATGGCTCATTTAGCTATTTCTCTCAGAAAAGTAGGCTCTTTTTTAGTATTAACTATCTATATCTTTATATTTTATCTCTACTTTTTCCTTATTTAAAAAAGGACAGTAGTTGTTTGAGTGGTCAAGCTTAAATATATAAAGATCTTTAGCAGACATATGTAAGAGATCTAAATTAGAATTTTATACTTAATCCTACTATTTATGAGTGATCCTTTATCATAGTTGTTTAAGCCTAATTTTCTAAGTTCATTAAAAGAAAACACATATTGTGTTTCAATGTAAGAGAAAATTGTGTCTACCGTAGGAACTGTTTGGTGTGTGTGAGATTTGATACTGAAAAATTCCAACCAAATCGGTTTTGCACACCCTACTGTATTTCAAATATAGCAGTAGAGCTAGTGTTTGTCTGAATCCTACAGCAAACAGGACATACTGCTGGCATTTTATTTCCTCAATTGAATTATAAGTTCCTTGAGCATGAGAATCATTGTATATTACTTGTGTAAGTCTGTCTTGCAGGAAATGATTTGGTTTACTTAATTTTATAAAGCAAATGCTTCTTTTAGTATGAAAGGTTTGTCTCATCAATCTGGATTTGCACATATTGGTCTAAGAAATTAGTTTGAAGCTACATATAAAGAGTGGTATCTTTTTTAATAATTTGAGGTCTAAATATGGAATTTGCTATACTCTTCATTCTCCCAAAGAGTTTACTTATGTAGAATTTTTATATTTTAATGAAATTTACATTCAAGATGTTCTACATAATCTTTTAGTACTGCTAGAAGAAATTTGGTTTCCTATTTGTAATGCTGAATTTTTAAAACAGAAAAAAGAAAAACTTGATAAGTGCAAGAGAAGTTAACGAGTAGATTTTCTTGTATTGCCAGGTTGGCAATTAGAAGTCTCACCCTCTGCAGCATAGTTGCTGTGGTTAAGAGTCCTGCAAAGGCTGCTCAAGAAAAAGAGTCACCCGATGTCTTATTTAATACTATACCTCTGTGAGTCGCCCTCTGTACTATTTCTTGAAGTTATGCACTGGTAAAACTACTGTCATTGCCCTTGCTTTCTGTCTTTGCTGCACATTTACTTCTCCACAGACTTAAATAATGGCTTGAGCATAAAATGGTTGAAATGATTTATGCCTGTAGAGTGATGTCTTCATTTGCTTTATTCACATTTCTTTCTTTCTTCGTTTTTTAAACTAATGGTCTGGTGAACACCTCATGTAGGTACATTTTATTAGAGTATATTCCCTTTAAATGTGGTTCTTAACCTGAAAGAAATGGGCCATAATCGTATAAACCTAAAGTATCTTTTGGTAAAATATATAAGAAATAGAATGTTCTTATTCTTGAGGCATAGAATGTAAGTGACTTTTCCCTCTCACTATAAGATTGGTCTTTGTACTAATGTTGATTAAGTGTATCACATCAATGGCTGTTGTGACATATATGAAAATGAATGATCCTACTGAAAATCTCTCTTGAAAGTTATAAATCTCTCAAAGTTTGTAGTTAGCTGAAAATTTCATCTTTCCATTGAGATAAGAGGAATTGGTTTCCAGTCTGTATGGATTGTTTCACTCCTAGTTCATAAAATTTCAATTAATAATGTTGAACTAAGATCATTCTAGATTTGATGTACATTGAAAAAGAGTCTTTAAATCTGCTCTTTAACAACTTACAGGGACTTTGCACTGATTAATTCATCTGGTCATAGACTCAAGGCTGACATGGCATCTTCTAGGCCTTCCATCCCATGGGGATCAACATCATCATTTTATGCAAAGTGAACTTACTACTTTATAGACTTGATTGGAAAGAAATTTCAACCATCAGCTGGAGGATGTGCCACTGGAATTTAATTTGTTGACCTATGAGAACACAGAAGATCTCATCTTTTCCTGAACTTTCTAAACATAAAATAAGGTTATCAAGGAATCAAAATGATTCTGACATTTGCACTTTAGTAGAAGGCCGATACATTTAAAGTAAGTACTCTCCTTCCTGAAATGTTTAGCGCTTCATCAGCAGCATGTCAGGTTCATAAGAAAATATTATCCCTTGTGGAGAAAAGCACTGGGAGTCAGGTCATTACTATACTGGCTTTTAGAAGACATATTATTTTGGGCAGTGAAGCATCTATTTGCCTTAATTCTTGTGCTAGAACCCTTATCTTCCTGAAAAAGCTTCTGCTTACCACTATATGTGGCCTTGCAGGATTCAAAGTCCCCTTCCTTGCTTATGCAGGAGGTGGACCTACGGCCAAAGCCACTGATTTTTCTTTCTGAGACTTGGAGTCTTGAGGAAGGGAATAAAAGGACATAAGACTGCATGGAGTTCATGCATTCCAGGAGTGGTAACATAAATATATTGCCATCTTTCAGATTTACCAGAGCCTGATTTGTTCTTATCTGGCATCTTCCAGTAAATTCCCTTTGCATTGACTTAGCCAGAATCAGTATCTGTAACATTCCTCTCGAGAACTAATTATGACTTAACTTTGCTAAATTTTAAAAGTAATAAGTTATCCACTGATGTCTTTACTATCTATTATTTAAAAATCAAAAGTCAGGAGATATATTTTGCTACAATATAAATGCAGTCTTTGGTAGGCATTTCCAGTGTGAAAGAGTTTAATGGAAGCAAAAATGCTGACCAGATACTGGGAAAGGCCGTAAGAGTTGTTCCAGGATGAACAATCTATCCTCATCTATGAAGCACCATTTTCTCTTAATATGTCAGTATGTGTTGGTCACACTTGCCTCTCCAATTTTGGGGAATGACACATTTTTTTTTCCTGCTCCAACACCTTTAAACTTCCCATCCCTTCTACCAGAAATTTTATTTCCTTTCCATTATTTTCCCCATATATTGACCCCCTTATCTTTCAGGTCTAAGCAAAATCTCAAGAAGACTTTCTTTTCTACGTTACTCAACATGCGTTAACTGAGCTCATATGTTCTATTTGCCAAGTGATAATTTCCATGGAAAAGTTACTGAGGCATTCCCATACTTAACTTGCCCCACTCACATCTGCTGGTTCAGCCTGCATCAAATTCTTTCTCATTCTTCTCCACCCAGTGTGGCCGTCATGCAGGTCTTGAGGCAAGAGTCAGCCTCAAACTTTCGTTTTGTTGCCCCATGCCAAAGAACCAGCCAATTCTGTGAGCTCTATTTCCAATATACTCATATCCAGATCTCTTTTTCAACTTTATAGTTTCACGTGGTACTGCTCTCATCTTTCTCTTCATCAAGTTCAGTCCTCTGCTTTGTTTCTACTTCTCTTTACCTTATGCAATACAAATGATTTCTTGTCTTTCCTACTTAGACTGTCTAGGGGCTTTTAATTCTAATTAGGAAAAAAGTACTAAAAGTTCTTCCTTCATTATTTTTGAATTAAGCACTTTCGCTTCTCTTTTTCACTCCCTTCCTTGTATTCTTTTTCTTTTTCTTTTTTTCTTTCCTGTGTGTGTGTGTGTGTGGGGGGGGTGCTCATCGACCATCCCTCTCCAGCCATTCTGAGTCATAGGGTATTACCTCTTCTGCCTGTTGGAATTATTTTTAAACATTTGGCACAGCTCCCCCAAAGACAAAAATCCTTGATTTTTGAGCTTAAGAGTTAGTCCCCACACTTGTCTCTATCACATCATCTTGTATCCAAGCTTCAGACCAATTTGCTTTGTGAAATCATTTTCTTACTGACTGCTGAATTTGAACATATTTCCAAAAAGCATGTGTTGAAATAGGAGGACAAAACAGGGCCCTTACCAGATGTGGTCCCATTCTCCTGTCTCCAAAACTATAATGTATACATTTCTTTTCTTAATAAATTAACCAATCTTTTGCATTGTGTTATGGCAAACACAAGGCAGACTAGGGCAGGGTCCTTGTCTTAGTTATTTATATAACTTCTAAGGGCATGTTTTACTATCTGATTTCCCCTACTAGCTGTACTTAAAAACAAAACAACTGTTTGGCTGTTACATTTTCCTCAACCTATTTTGATTACTATATAACACATTTTCATAAGTCAATAAAAAGCAAAGAAATAAGAATGACTGATTTCATTTCTTCTGTTTATATAGTAAAAAGAATCTCAAAATATGCTGTTCATGGAAATTAACAATTTAAAAAAGCATTAGTGTGGCTTAATTTTCAAACTAGACACAAAAATAGCCTTTTTATAAATGAGAATTATCTGAATGACAGAATTAGCATGGATTAATATGTAGGCATTGTAATAGAGTACTTAGACATATGAGTTCCTTGAAAGCAGGAACTGTGACATTTTCAATTTTTGGCATCTTTCTTTTCCTAGCATGTTTTCTGTGAGTTCAAGAGGCGCCTCGTCAAATGGTTACTTAATTGAATAAAATGAGTATTTTGGAAGCATTTTAATGTTCATGTTTTGAAATTAATTTCTGAGCAAGTGAATAATTTCCCCTCATTTAGAATTAAAGAGAAATCCAGTGAATTTATGAATGCCAATAAATAGAAGACACTTTCACCACTTCATTTATAAACAAACATGGAGAACAAGAATAAGGTGGGATTTAAGGTTTTGCTTTAAAAGAGAATTTTTGGTACATGTATTTTTGGACTGCTGGGAGTATTTTCAGTGTTTTTGATTATTAATCTCTAATATTTAATAATTTTGATTAAATGATAACATATATTCAAGATGCCAATTTATTTCTTTGGTGCATTGAGGGAACACTTGTCACTTGGGATGATTTTCTTTCACTGCTTGTTACAACCCCATTAAAACAATAACAGCCAATGTTTTGAAGGAAAAGTCATACTTTGGTACTTCTAATTACACATTTTTAAGTCTAATGATTATTAACTTCACTTTGCTCATACACATAATTATGTAGGTCTACATAATAGCTCCACATAGCTAGATAGATAGGTAGATTAGTATGAATAAATAGAAAGGGAAGGGGTGGATATCTGTGTTGATGCAATGATGTTTATAAAGGACTAGATTTCAGGAAACTATATTAGATTATGTTTGGAGGACAAAGTCCTGGAACTTGACTTACAGTCTGGGAAACCTGTGGACAGAAATAGAACAATGAATTCTCATTGCCTTTGTTTTGTGTTGATTTCATTGTTGTTTTGTTCTTACTTGTATCATTAATACTTGAGCAATCAAGAGATTTCACATATAAATCCACACTTCCACTTTTCCCTGAAAAATCAGGAGACAATATAAAAAATTGTATGCAGTTCAAACAGTAGGCATGCTATGATTTTAAACTGCAAATAGCAACAATTTAAGGACTTCAATTTCTTCATCTTGATGTTTCTCTTCCTTATCAAATGGTGTAAGTACAAGAACTGAAATGCTTTCCCAGAATGCTCCCTGGATTAATGGGATATTACACCCATCCTATTCCACCTGTCATTTCTGCCCCAATTTCTATGTTGTATCAGTTTTTTCTCCATATAGTTTTTCGCATCAGAGCTTATTTTCTTGAGTTCTATTCAGGTCCTATGTTTCTCCTGTTGGGGCTGAGAAAAGAATTGCTATCGTAGCCATTACCATCCCTCTTTGCTATCCTCTGCCTGCCTTGCCCTGTCCTTCACAACAGGTACAGATGTAGATGCACAAGTCACATTTCAATACTGTGTGAGTCCTTGATCTCAGACCTTCAGTGACAACATGGAACCATGTTCAACTTACCATATACTTGGAACTCAGTCTTTTCCCTCTCATTTTGTGTTAATTCACACACAAATAGGTAGCCAACAAGCTCATTTCCCTAGTGCCAAAATAGGCATCGTCTGGACTTTGCTTTACCCCCAGGAATACCTCTTCTCCACCTGTATAAGCGGGTGGTTCCAACCTTTCTGGACCACATTGGTCCATAGTAACGTGATGCAGTTCATCTCTCCTGGTGCTTGTTTAAAAATTGTGTCTCGTTTCTCTGATTATCATAAAATAAAGTTTCTCCAAACATGGTCCCTGGGAATCTTATTTCAAAATCAGCTGTCTTACTCTCCAGCATTTATTTCTGTGGCACTACCTATATCCTCCTGAATTCTTCCTTTAGAATACAGTAATCTTATTAATCTAAACTTTAAGATGTCTAGAAGTGAAAGACAACATGCCTTATTGCTGAGTGGTTTAAGAGAGGGCGAAACAGAGTCCAATTCATTTTAAAATTAGTACATTTTCATGTTTCCTAGTTGTGTTTTTCAAACTGTTTGCCACTATTATTGGTGATAGCTTCTAAAACAGAATTTAACCTTATTATTGATGATCTCTTTGGTTGTGGCTTTCACCATTTTTAGACATCACTTTGAAAGCTGTCTGTCTCATAATCCTGTGACAGCAAATAGAAAGCAAATAAAGAGCTTTTGCCTTTTAGGCAAAAGCAAGATGATTATCCAATAAGTTCATTGAATGCAAGTGTGCTTTTTTGGTATATTATTCTCCACCATGCTTATTCCTTGTTTGTAATGAAACCACAATTAATAAATATTGAATTGGATTGGATAAATTGCATGAATATTTGAAGATGAAAAGTTAGAAATACTATCAGCACTCAGAATGAATGATGGTTACTACTCAGGACTATATACTCACCCAGACTTCACAGGTTTCCCTTGGTGCTTTGTGTACCCTTGTAAGTAGATGCTGCAGCCTTAATTAGGCATGGCTCTGATTTCTTCTACTTTAACAGTGGGGAGTTTTCAGCTGGAGGCCCAGAGGGAGGCAAGGGAGGGAATGCCACGTGAGATGCAACTACTGTCTTTCAGGTTATTTTATAAAAACGGTTTTCTGTAGAACTTAAAACATCTCTTTCATTTTTTAAAGCAAGATAGTAAAGATGAGGAAGATGAATCTAATATTTTGAATGATGACTCTTAGAGGGTGCCATAATGATAAAGTGATTTAATGATAAGAGAAGAATTTAAAAATAGGAAATTTTTGAATTTGAGATTCAATATGCCATTTATGAGTTCTTCAAGTTTGTGCAAGATCCAACACCTCTTCTAACATCAGTACCTTAACTGGTGAGCTGGGGACAATTCTACTAAATACCAGGTTGTTGTGGGATCAAATAAAGGAATGGGCCAAATATTTTTAAAAATATACCTTGGTATTGTTAGTGCAGCTTGTTCAAAAGGTGTGAATCAAGGTCTCACACACACAAGCACAAAACTATTATTTTGATTCATAACTTAAAGAGTGAAAAGCAGATTTAATGAAATCGCATCCTCATAATCCCACAGAACAAGCAGTCTATTTCCCAGGCAAGGAATCCTGTGCCCAGCGAGGTGAAGCAGCATGCCTCGGCCACTAGTAAGCAGCTGAGCCAAGATTTAATCCATGCATGTGTGACTTCCAATGCACCATTCTTTCCACTGTGAATACCATTTTGTCTTTTTTAAAAAATAAGTCAATCCATGAACTTTTTCTTAACAGCAAAACATTTGTTTGAATACTAACACATCTTGTTAATGTCCAGTTAAGGTGTTGTCCCTTGGCATCTGCTTCAATTTCCTTTTATGAAATATTGTAAGCATAATTTGAGTGTAGTTTAAATGAAGTGTCCAAATGGGAACAACAGGTCAAGTGAAAAATTAGATTTTATAGATTGCAAGAATTCAATGCCTAAATTATTCTTAATGGACATAATTTTTAGAAAAGAAAATTCTTCAGGAAATGACTAGTTTATCAAGTTCATGACCATTTCTGAGATACCTATAGCATAGAGTAAGTAAAAATAAAAATAAATGAGGTAAACTTCAACATAAGTAATAGTGAAGACTACCTCTCTTTATGAATTTGGGAATCACAAGAAAATCTTTGGGCATATTTGACCCAAGTTAATTTTTTCTCTTTGTTTGTTTTAAAGACTATTTAAATGGTCTTTTGCTAGAAAGATATCAGAGAATTTTAAAGCACTGTGGCTTTTGAAGGAAGTGATTCTGAGAATACTTTATTTTTGTCTCTTTTATCCTAAAATAACTTCTTTTTGGGAGTTGAGCCCTCACTGTTAAATTTGGTTGCTGGGCACTTGAGCAGAAGAAATTATTTTCTTAAGTGAGTAATTTTTTAAAAATAAGGGTAGAAATAGGATGGGATTAAAGATAAGAATGGATATGATAGTGTGATGAAGTTGGAGATGTTGATTTTATCCTGCAGGGAAACAATTTTTTTTAGTATAGATCATATCTACCAAGTAATGTAACCATCGTTCTCGGTAGAACATCATAAGGGGTGTTAAATTCATGTACTGCACAGTCATATAGCCTGGAATTCCAACTCAGTTCTGACACTTCCTAATTTTGAAATTTTATTCAAGCTACTCTAACTCTTTAAGTGTTTGTGCTTTCACTGGCAAATTAAGGGCAATAACTGTATCATGGTGTTGTCATGATGATTCAGCAAAACCACCAATATGTACCAATAAACACTGCAGATTTTGCAGTTATTATTATTATTGTTTGAGGGTTATATAACTTTCTCAACGTATTTATTAGACTCATAACCTTATACACTAATATCTAAGGGTTTCTACTATGTAAATGCTTTCCTTTTACAATTTAATAGGTTAATAAGGTGGTGGAAAAGATGCTGCATTTCTTTTAAATGAAATATCAAATCAAGTTCAAGAGGCATTACTGTGCTCATAAAACCAAAAGATAATAAAAACCAAGACTTCTAGTAAATAATCATGAGTTTAGAAATATTTTCAAAAGTACTCATCATGGGAGAACATATTGATCTGGGTGTATATTTCAAGAAACCATCTTTCGCGTGCTGTGCTGGTGGCTAACAGCCTTTTACCCAGGGGAAGGTGGCTTCTCCAATTGTGGTGAATGGTAATTCTATTTGTAGGCATTATTTCCTATATAATGCGCTACTTTCTGTGATTATATTTTAAAAAAATATTCGTCCTCAAATTATATAGTCTTCTTCCATGTGTATGTTAAATACAAAATCAGAACTATTACTATGATTTGAACGTCTTGTGCAAAATTCCTTTCTCTCTACCTCTTACTTTTAAATTTAAGAAAAAAAGGACAATTTTTACACCAGTAGAAAATCCAGAACGAAAGCCTTACCTGCCTTCAACCAAGAAACTGTATTTTTATCATTTTCAAAATGCTCAGCTGTTCTTACTTTTATCTTTTCCAGCTCACTTTCTGACATCTAAATGGAAACAGAATCATGGTATAAAAATCATTAAGAACCCAAATCTCTAACATTCAGGTTTTATATTTAGCGACTACTGCTATCCTGTGAGTCAATTTTATTTCTGAAGTGTTTCAGTTTACTGTCTTATGTTAAGTTGTTTACTTTATCCATTTGTGTTATTTTTGAACATTGACATTGAGGAGTAAACTTTGTGTGGCATAGTATTCCATTATTCAGCAACAAGGGTTTCTATAAAATTTTTACAGTTTCTGAACATGAAAGAATAACAGGTTAATAACAGCCATGGATTCATAATAAAAAAAAAAAACAAGCTAACATTCAGGTGCTGTTTCAGTGGTTCTCATTCTGTAAAGGAAAGCCTGCTGCAAAGTAATATACAAACATGCATTTAGCAATATTACACAAAAAGGACCCCTTCAGGAATTTATTGGCTGAAGAACTTTAGGACTTGTACCAGTCCAGCTGGACCCCCTGAGGGTATGGAGAACACAGATACCTTCGTGCAGTGCACTTGACTTTCCAGGCTTGCTCACACTGAACGTGCCAGGAGCATCAGCACCTGGTGTACTTACCTGTGTGTTCCAGAGGGAGGACGCCCAAGGTGTGGGACTGGTGAGCAGTGTACTGCAGCCTCTCTTGTCTCTCCATGTCCAGCATTCCTCTTCCGTGCCAGAAATGAGCAAAGAAGCAAACACACTCCCTCCCTGGGTGCTGCTAGATTTGTGTTGCTGCCAGAAGCATCCAACTTGCGGCTTTTTTTTTTTCCTTTTTTTCCCCCTAAGGTAATATAAAGCCTGTGGTTCAAAGCAATGAAAACCTCCTTCAGGCTAGTACTTACTTAAAATGACACACTACAAAACTGGGTAAAAATAATGAACTCGTTTTAAATGGATAAAGTTTCGGCCACCCCCTTTCTTTCACACTCACCATTCATTACTTAGGTTTAATATTAAAATATACACACACTGTTGAGGGAGATCTTTAAAGCCACATCCTCTGGAAGTCTCTCCTGACGCTTATGCTTTGAGAAGCATTTTTTTTCCCTAGCACAAAAAACAAAAGAACTTCTCAATTTATTTTAATCATTTGCAGATATTGAAAAAACAATTTGGAATAATATCCCAAAGAAGGTTTGTCAGTGCATATTTAGAAAAGCATGATATTGTTTTTCATGGAAGATTTAAAGAAAGCATAACATTTGGCTAGCATGATAGTTTACACTATTCCTAAATATTGTCATTTTTTATTACAAAAAAATGATATTTATTTTTGTCTCCAAATGATCTGCCTTTTCCAGTGTTTTTGCCCAGACAATAATGCTATCTGATTGTCATGTATCTATTTTCTCTCTTTTCCTAACTTCTTTTACCCTTACACTTAGCTCCCAGGGTCATCATCTCTAAAACCCACTTCAGTCTCCAATATTCATGCAAAAAGAACTGTCACTTCTTCCCATTTTCAATAAGATAAACTCTAAGTTGCTTAGACAGCTAAGGCAGACTATAATGATTAGATTTCCAGACATGGTTTTACATATAAAGTTCCGTAGAGTTGAGATTCCAGGGATGTTTCTAACCTTTTACTGTAACCTAATTGTGTGGCTGTGGGTTCTAATATTAACATACCTAGAAATGTTCCCTCAAAATTCCATCCCACCCCATCTTTCAAGGCCCTTTGATTTCTCTCATTTGGAAGTGACTTTTCCCTTCCCTCTTCTCTACAAGGACCGTTAGTGTGATTGTGATGAGTCTTAGTTTCTCTTTTTGTCAACCTGTCCAATCTTCCTTTTAAGACTATTCTCTCAGGGCTCAACTTCTAGCTCAGTATTCTGTGCAGGTTGCTTAGTGTTTGACCTGATTGCCATTAATTAACAATTTTTAGATAAACAAAAACAGTGTGCAAAAACTGATCATATTTTCTCTTGTTCTAAAGTCATGAAAGGTATGTAATTACCAATTTTAAAAATGTGTTTCTCTTCTGTAGTTACACTGTTTAGTGTGGCCTCCTCATACACTTGGAGACATAATATAATTCCCTTTTTGGTTTAATTGTTGTCAGTTGGAAAAGTAAGTTATTTGAATTTTACTTATTAGTGATGCCAGAAAGACATTCTACAAATAATGTCAGTGCTTTACAGCAATAGGCAGCGACAGCACAGATGCTGAAGGAAGTCTCAAGTGAAAGAGAAACAAATATCTAGGGAGAATAACCATGGGCATTGCTGGACACAAGATCCTTCTAGCTTATTTTTATTTGATTTTAATATTAAGTTGTTATGTTATTAATATTATTTCTCAATAAAAATTCATGTGTTCGTTTCAATTTTTAAGTGGGTTTGAATCTATGAGACATGTAATCTCATCTCTAGTACAGAGAAACCATTATAATCCATAAGCATGTGATGCTTCTAGATTCATAACAAAGCCTTTATAAGACACCAGGATCATTTTAACTTACATTTAAAGGAACTATTTTCCATGTTTTATCTCAACAGCAACCCATTCTCCAAATCATTGTCCATATCTTTCCACCTTAGAGTTTATGGATTACTTTCAATATACTTAACTATTCTTTACCTACACTTATTTCCCACTTTTGTGCTTTTGTAATTACTAGAATATAATTATCCAAGACTTAATATTAAGTAAATTTCAGACTGTAAAATTCTTTTTTTTTTTTTCTTTTTTTTGGTACTGGGGATCAAACTCACAACCTCATGCTTGCCAGGCAGGCACTGACACTGCTAAGCTAAACCCCCAGTGCCAGACTGTAAAACTCTTATGCAATATTTTGTCTAAGAAAAAATTTTCACGAGAGGAATTATGAATAATTTGGAAATAAAGCTTCATTTTTGCCGATGTATTTTAAAGATGTGGTCAGTTTAAAGCCTGCAGTTTTTCTGTTATTTTGCTTAGTTCTTTTTTCTGCTTGATTTACTGCTGTTCTTTGGCTTTGCTTTTGCCCTTTAAACTGCCTTTTGTTTGTGATAGTAGATGATGTTACTTGAATTTCTTATGTGGAACTTTGATTCAGAAGAACACAAGTTTTCAAAGTTAGACAACCTTGTTTGAATTCTATTGCTGTCTGTGAATATTTACAGTCATTTTATTGTGAAAGCTATAAATGTTAATAACCATAGAATTCATTTTTCCCTCTCTCTTTAGTAAATTTAAGACTACAGATAGAATACTTTTTCATGCATCATCTCTGTATCGCTAGTGTCCTTGTTGGACGCTGTGTTCTTGGTGCAGTCTTCCATACTGATACCAACCTTTAAACCATATATTCACCATCTAGTGATATCTGAGGACCACAGAATTCACCATCTGGGTAAGGGGGCCTGATTTTGATTGGAATTTTAGACTCTTGAGTTGGTCAGGGCCTTGGTATAAATTAGTTGAGCCTACACTTGATGGCTGGGGGTGAAGAGGAACCCAAGTCTGATGAAGCCCAGGCAACATAAACTAGGAAAAAATAGATCAAAACAGAGTCTATAAATGGAAGGTCAGCCTCAGAAGTCAGGGCTTTCTCTGTGATCAGAGGCCAAAGACAATACATACATTTTTAAAAATCTCTACCAAATAATATTCATTTTGCCCATTTAAAATAATTAGCTGCAGAATTTATACTCAGTGATACAAATTCAAGTCTCAAATTTTCTTGTTAAACTCAGTGTTCTTTTACTTTTGAAGTTATTATTTTAGTTTATTAGGACACGTGTATAGTACACGATGTTTACATTCTTTGTGGGAAATCGATGCATGTACAACAACACACCTTAATCCCTGGTTTCATCCCCTTTCCCACCCCTCCTTTCCTACTCCATCCATTCCTTCATCCCTTTTCTTTTCTTTTCTTTTTTTCCTTTTAAGAACAAAGATAGTGTGAATGTACCCTTTATGATTCTAGGATTTTTTTTAAAAAAAATTACTCATACCTCAGTGTTGCTATTTCCTGATCAAAATCTGATCCAGAAATAGAAACTATAAGGGCAAACTGTCCAGTAGAAGACAATCTTTGCCAAGAGAAAATCCTGCAAGATGATCATATTTCATGTTCTCGTTTCTGTTAGAAAAAGATTTAATGCGTGAAGATAGAACTTTTTTTAACAAATAAGCACATACTATTATGTTAGTCTTTTCAATTGTCTTAAAAGTAACATCACTTCACATTGTTTGCAATAGAATGAAATTACATGTCTAAGACTATCAAGTTGAACAATGTATAGTTGTCAGCAACTCACATTAAAGTTTAAGGAATATAATTTGTAGATAGGAGATCTTGGTAGAATTTATGCATTTTGACCAAAATATAAATCAAAAGGTAGAGAAATCCTGCAAATAACATGCTTGAATTTACTTTTGGCAACATAGTTCAAATGTATCTGACTCAGAACTATGACACACAAAACCCAGCTAAAAAAATTGAAGAGCTTGAAAAGGGCCTGGGGTGGCTCAGAGCCACTTGCATTCCGTGTCACAAGCCAAAAACCTGCACAGCAATCTCCATCCAGCCATGCAACCTCAACACCTTTTTCAGGGTCCAGTAGGGCCCCACCCAGCATCCCCCATCACCAGAGGACCTTCAGGAAGGTCCAGGTAGGCCTTGTGAGGCCCCATCCAGTGACCCTGAGTGGTCCAGAGCCTCCCTGTCATGAGCTGAAGGCCTGTGCAATGATCTCTATCCAGTTGTGAAGCTTTGGCATGTCACTTAGAGCCAGTAGCATCCCCATCCAGCATCCCTCATCACCAGAAGACCTTCAGGAAGGTCTCTTCAGGCCTATTTGGGCCCTGTCCAGCAACCCTGAGTGGCCCAGAGTCGGCTGTGCTCCATGTTGTGAGCTGAAAGCCTGTGCAGTGATCTCCACAAGCTATGCAGTCTTAGCATGTCACTTGGAACCTAGAAGGACACTGCCCATCATCCCCCATCACAAAAGGACCTTGAGGAAGTTTCTTCTAGGCCTAGATGGGCCCTACCCAGTTACCCTGAGAGGCCCAGAACTGCCTATGCTCTATATTGTGAGCCAAAAGCCCATGCAGTAATCTCCACCCAGATGCAGAGCCTTGGCACATGGCTCAGAGCCTGGTAGAGCCCCACCCAGCATCCCCAATCACTGGAGACCTTCAGAGGACCTTCAGGAAGTTTCACCCAGGCCTAGTTGGGCCCTACCCAGTGACCCCGAGTGGCCTGTAGTCACCTGTGCTCCATGTTGTGAGTTGAAATCCCATGCAGTGATCTCCATCCAGCCAAGTAGCCTTGGTATGTTGCTTGGAGCCTAGTAGGGCTCTGCCCAGCATCCTCAATCACTAGAGGACCTTCAGGTAGGTCCCTCAGGGCATGATTGGTCCATGCCCAGTGACCCTGAGTGGGTAGAAGCTACCTGGTAAGGACTGACTAAGGACCTCCAGAAAACTGAAGAAATTCCCTGCAGTATGGATAGATATTCTCAACTTAAGAAAAACTGAGACCTTGCATTCAGCTTCCCTAGGGGAATATAGGAAAATGACAAAATGGAAAAGGAAAATGAAATCTCAAACCTGCAGCCCATCCCAAACAAGCCTAGGATATGCACACAGAAGAATATGTAAGCCATACACCTAAAACTCCTAAAATGATAGCAACTGAAGTAAAGAAACAACTCCATGAAGCTGTAAAGGAACTCAGATCAGAAATAATCTCCCTGGTAAAAGAAGAATTGATAAACATAATAAAAGAAATACTGAACACATCTAAAGAAGACATAGTTAAGAAAATTGAAGAATATTGCAAAAAGATGGAAACCTTGAAAGAATAATATAAGAAAGAAACTGAATGCATGAAATAGATTAAAAGAGATATATAGTAAATCAAAAGTTCCATCAAAAGTTGGCAAAGTCACCTCAATGAAAGTGAAGATAGACTTTCAGATCTCACAGATAAGACTGCAGCTAGTGAACAGGAAAAGAAAGATCTTTTAAAAATAACAAGAAATCAGGAAATAATTCAATAGCTGCAAGAGGTTGCAAAGAAAATCAACATAATATTGATATGTGTCAATGAAAAAGATAACAAAAATGATATTAAAAGACTTTACAGAAGTAATAGCTGAAAATTTCTCAAACATGGGAAGGGAAACTGGCATACAGATAAGTGAAACATCCAGTTAACCATAACCAAAATAAAACTACACCTAAACATGTAACAATCAACATCCCAGAAATTCAAAATAAGAACAGAATATTAAAAGCTTTTAGAAGAGACAGATCACCTACAAAGGAAAGCACATGAGGATCACAGCAGACTTCCCAACACAAACAGTGGAATCAAGAAGAAAATGGTGTCAAATATTTCTGATCCTAATGGAAAACAATTTCCAACCCAGATTGATGTACCCTATAAAACTGTCCTTCAAAATTTTGAAGAAATAATATACTTCCATAACAAACAACAGCTGAAGAACTTCATGACCAACAAACAAACCCTGCAAAGAATACTGAAAGATATTCTAGATAGATATAAAAATAATTATGACTTCAACAACACCAATAGAAGAAAAACACTAAGAAAGACAAACAATTAAAGAGGGGAAAGGTAAAGAACCAACAGCAGAAAGATAACATGACAAAGATAAACCAATATATATCAAGTATGACCATTAATGTAATTGGCCTCAGTTCACCAATTAAAAGATACAGACTGGCAGAATGGATCAAGAAACAACATCCAAACATATGCTATATACAAGAAATACATATACTCCAAAAGGAAATTCAAAGACTGAAAGTCAAGGGCTGGAAAACAATACTTCATGAAACAGGAGCCCCCCCCCCAAAAAAAAAGCAGGGGTAGCTATTCTGTTCGCAGACAGTGTGAACTTCAAACTAAGAATGATCAAAAGAGATAAATAAGGTCACTATATACTACTTAGGTGAAAACTTCGAAGAAAAGATAACAATCTTAAATATATATGCATCAAATTTGGAAGCACCCAGCTATGTATAACAAATATTAACAGAAATGAAAAATCAAACAATAACACAATTATAACAGGAGATCTTAACAATCCATTGACACAAAGAGACAGAATGACTAGACAAAAATCAGCAAAGAAATAACAGAACTGAATCACGCCTGTGAACAAATGGACTTAGTGAATGTGTACAGAGTGTTTCACCCAACAACATCAGAATATACATTCTTCTCAACTTCACATGGGACATTCTCTAAAATAAACCCTGTATTAGCACATAGGTCATGCTTAAGTAAGTGCAAAGGAATCAAAATTATCCTATGTATCTTATCTGATCATAGAGCCATGAAATTAGAAATTAATGACAAAAGAAACTGAAAAAACTCCACAAACACATGGAAATTAAATAATACACTCCTGAGAAATCAGTGGGTCACAGAGGAAATTAAAGAAGAAATTAATATCTACAAGCAAATGAAAATACAAATACAACTTACCAGAATCTGTGGGATGCAATGAAAGCAGTCCCCAGAGGGAAATTTATTGTGGTGAATTCCTACATCAGGAAAACAGAATGAACACAAATAAACAACCTGATGCTACATCTCAAACATCTGGAAAAAGAAGAACAAGTCAACCCTGAAGCCAAAAGAAGGCAGGAAATTATAAAGGTCAGAACAGAATGCAATAGAGACTAAGAAAACAATGCAAAGAATCAATGAATCCAAGAGTTGGTTCTTTGAAAGAATAAATAAAATTGATAAGCCCCTAGCCAACCTTATTTAAAAAGGAAAGAAAAAACTCAAATTCATGCAATAGGGAATGAAAAGGGTGAAATCACTACAGACCCTGTGGAAATACAAAAGATCAACAATATTTCAAAAACGTCTAATCTCATAGGTTCGATAACACATAAGAAATGGACAGATTCCTAGAAAAGTATGAATTATCAAAGCTGAATCAAGAAGATGTAAAACTGCTGAATAATCCAATTTTAATTAATGAAATAAAAAATGTAATTAAACTTTACCAACAAAGAAAAGCCCAGGTCCTGATAGATTCACTGCTTAATTATACAAAAATTCAAGGAAGACTTAATGCCAACACTCCTCAATCTCTACAATGAAATTGAAAGGGAAGCAATTCTGCCTAACTCATTACTGGAAGCAAGTATTACCCTAATACTAAAACCAAAGAAAGACCAAACCAAAAAATAGAACTACAGGCCAGTCTCCCTAATGAACAAATATGCAAAAATCCTCAATAAAATATAGGCAAACAGAATGCAGCAAGTCATCAAGAAGATTATACACCATGACGAAGTGGGATTCATCCTAGGAATGCAGAGATGGTTCAACATATGCAATTCAATGAATGTAATTCACCATATCAGTAGAGTCAAAAATAAGAATCACATGATCATTTCAATAGACGAAGTAAAACCTTTTCATAAGGTCCAACACTCATTAATGATAAAAACTCTACAGAAATCAGGATAATCTTTACCTCAATCTCATAAAAGCCACCTATGACAAACCAACAGGCAACATCATATTAAATGGTCAAAAACTGAAAGCTTTCACTCTAAAGTCAGGAACAAGACAAGGATGCCCTTTATCACTACTCCTATTCTATATAGTGCTAGAAATACTAGCCAGAGCGATTAGACAAGAAAGAAATAAAAGGAGTAATAATAGGAAAAGAAGAATTTACATTATTTGCAGATGACATGGTACTCTACATAGAAGACCCCTAAAACTCTGCTGAAAGACTTCTAGGCATAATAGCTAAATTCATTCATGTAGCTGGATACAAAGTCAACACTCAAAAATCAACAGCATTCCTATACACAAACAATAAACTCACTGAGAGACAAATAAAAGAAGCCACACCCTTCACAATATCATCCAAAAAATGAAGTACTTAGGAATCAGTCAAACAAAAGAAGTAAAAGCCTTATTTGGTGAAAATTATAATATTCTGAAAAAAGAAATAGAAGAGAATTTTAGAAAAATGGAAAGACATTCCTTGTTCATGGATAGGAAAAACATTGTGAAAATGGCCATTCTCCCAAAATTTACACATTTAATTCAAATCCAATCAAAATACCATTAGCATACCTCACATATCTAGGGAAATCATTCCTAAAATTCATCTGGAACCAAAAGAGACCTAGAATACCAAAGGCAATTCTAAGCAAGGGCAAGGCAGGAGGCATCACAATCCCTGACTTGAAGTTATACTACAAAGCTACTGTGATAAAAATCAGCATGGTACTGGAATAAAAACAGACTTGAAGATCAGTGGAATAGATTAGAAGATACAACCACGACTATAAACACACTCAGCCACCTTATCTTTGTCAAAAGTCAAACATGTTCACTGGAAGAAAGATAGCCTCTTTAGTAAATGATGCCAGAAAAACTGGTTTTCCATATGCTGAAAACTAAAACTAGCCCTATGCCTATCACTGTGCACTAAACTAAAGTCAAAGTGGATCAAAGATCTAAATATTAAAGCAGAAACACTAAATCTTCTGGAAATCTACTTGAACAACTCTTTCTAAGATGACAATATATAATCTATTAACTAGTGATTTCCTACTGTTTATTTTTTCTGAAATTCTGTGTAACTTGTACACTTTTTCTGTTTTTTTTTCTTTTTTCTCTTTAAATAAAATAAAAAAAACAAAGAAGGTAAAAATCTTAAAAACATTGGGATAGGCAGCTAACTCATGAATTAAAATCAACCTGCACAGGAACTACTTCCCAGAATCAATGACTGGGATCTCATCTTATTAAAATTTTTGGATATCAAAAGAAATCTCCAACAGATTAAAAATCAAACCCATGAATTTTGAAAAAATCTTAGTCATCTGTCCCTCAGACAAAGGACTTCTGTCAAGAACATATAAAGAATTAAAAAGTATCAGAACCCTGAAATTCAAAGATCCAATTCAAAAATGGGTATCTGAGATGAATACACACTTCTCAGCTGAAGAGATACTAATGACAAAAAAAAATACATGAAAAAGGGTTCAACATCATTGGTCATTAGAGAAATGGAAATTTAAGAAACATTGAGATTCCATCTCACTCCAGAAAGAATGGCCAGGTTAAAGAAAACCACCAACAACAAATGCTGGAGAGGCTATGGGGAAAAAAGAAACTCTTCTGCACTGCTGTTGGGCATGTAGACTGTGGAAATCAGTCTGGAAGTTCCTCAAAAACTTGGGATTGGTAGTCCCATTTGACCCAGCTACTCCACTTCTTGGCATATTCCCAGAACAATTGAAAACATCGTACCACAGTGATATATGTGCACCCATATTTATAGAAGCACAATTTGTGATAGTCAGATCTTGGAAACAACCTAAATGCCCATCAAATGAGGAATGGATAAAAAAGATATGTACTTTTATACAATGGAGTATTACTCAGCTATAAAAAAGGATCACATTGAGACTTTTATAGGGAAATAGAGGCAACTTGAGACTATACTCACAAATGAAATAAATCAAGCTCACATGTATAAATACCATATTTCCTCTCTAGTGTAAGAAACAGTAAGTGTAAATAAGATTCAAAATATTCAATAAATACTGTGAAACGATAAGAATCAAAGTGGAAGCAATAACTCAGGGAAAAGAAGAAAAAAAGGAAGGAAAAATAAAAAATATATAAATGTGTACATACACACTTACGATAGCCAAAATGATTGTGCTACTAAATCTATTAGTTCTTGGAAGAAAACAGTTAACATTAGAGGGATTGGATCAATTTTACATGTTTGCGTCTGGTAATCTGAGGAACTCTTTTGAAGATCACTGTGTAAAATAACTTTAGTTACATTCCTACCACCTTATTTTGAAGGCCTGTGTTGTCATTGTTTTGGGCTCTTTGCTATTATTATTTGGGTTTTTGTTTGTTTGTTTCTTGTTTTTCTAGTAATTTGTTTTGTTTTGTTTTGTTTTTCCATCTAATGCAGAAAGGACAGATATACATGTAGAGGCTTATACATGCCTATAACTTCTAAACTGTTCATGAGAATTGGTTGTATTATGCATGATGATGTGAACAGCTACTTTGAAGAAAAAGAGACACTATGGTAGCCATTGCTGATTTCCTATCATCATGCTGTGAGGTCCAGTAATGCTTTTATTCTTTGTTTAGAGTGTTTTTTAGTCATTTTGTATTATTTAATTTCAATATATTTGAAGATATGGACAGCTGTTTTGAAGAGAACAAGAGACATTATGGTAGCCATTATTGACTTTCCTATTGTCTGGTTTTGAAGGTCTGTAATGCTTTCATTCTTCTGTTTTGATCAGTTTTACACTATCTTGTTGTGTTTTAATTTATTGTGTGTGAAGATAGAGACAACTATTTCAAAAAAACAGAAGACATGATAGCCACTGTTGATCTCCTGTTGTCTTGCTTTGAAATCCTGTCATTTGCATTGTTTTCTTCTTGTCTGCTTTGCTCTGTTTTGTTATATTTTGTTTTACACTCTCTAAAAATAAAAAAAAAAAGGAACCTGGAAGCCAAGAAGAAACAGCCTAGTCCTGAGGCTGCTGCAGGGCTGCATCCTGTGCACACTGCCCTCCCGCCTGCAGCGACCGTCCTGACCTTCTGTCTCCACAGCTGCTTGCTGTGTCCAGCATCAGTGATGGTCCTTTTGGCTACACTGCATTGCCCGGGAGTGAAAATGGGCCCCCAAGTCAAGAGCTATTCATAATTTCAGCTCCTCGTGTCTGTTCATTTCTTCCTTTCAGCTTTTAAGGAGATTCAAATTATGGCGCTAAGGTGGCAAATATGGCCTTTATTTAGTAGTTTCTTCCTTGTTCTTAAGGATTCCCATTTCTCATCAAAAGAAAAATTGAAAAGTTTATATAGCTGATCAGATACAAATAATGCTGAATTCACAGTTTTGTGATTACAGTGGGTGCTTGTTAACATTTGTTACTAATTTTTTTTTGTTTTGAAGTATTAAAATTAATATCTAGAACCCAGTTTCTAGTGAGTTATCCATTTGTTTCATACTCTTGTCAGGCAACTCCATTGTTGATAATCAGTAAGTTAATTTTTAATTGATTATTTGAGAAAATATATGGTAAGAATACTATAAATAGCTGAGGAATTAAAAATATGAAAAACAGTATTTTTGTTTCAATAGTTTTCATAGTTAATTATTAAGTATGTATGTTTTTCTTTAAGTTTGTTCTGACTCTTTCTTCAAAAGAATCATTCTTGGGATTAAAGATACTTTTACCATTACATGATGAGGTTCGTATAAGTGATGTTAATGACTCCACAGATTAAAAATTATTGCCAAATAAATATACAAAAAATGTTTTATATCATTGATCATTTGAGAAATGCACATTAAAACATTGAGATTCCATCTCACTTCAGAAAGAATGACTATTATCAAGAAATCAACTAATAACAAGTGCTGCCGGGGCTGTAGGGAAAAAAGAACCTTTCTCCACTGTTGGTGGAAGTGTAGGCTGGAATAACCACTGGGGAAGTCAGTGTGGAGCTTTGTAAAAAAAAACAAACAACTAGGATTGGAGGTCCCATTCCACCCAGTTATTCCCCTTCTGGGTGTTTTCCCAGAAGAATTGAAAACATCATACCACAGAGATATATGTGCACCTCTGTTTATAGCAGCACAATATGTAACAGCTAACTCTTGGAAAAAACCCAAATGCCCATCAACCAAGGAATGAATTTTAAAAATATGTTATTTTTACACATTGTAACATTATTAAGCTATATAGACAAATAAACTAGAGGCTTTTGTAGATAAATGTGATTTGAGACCACATTCATGAGTGAAATAAATTGGACTTGCATGTGTGAACATCATGTTTTCTCCCTAGTGTACAAAACTAAAAAAATAAATAAAATCCAAAATGTGCAATAGATATTGTGAAAGGGAAAAGAAAGAAGGAAAAAGAATGTGTGTGTGTGTGTGTGTGTGTGTGTGTGTGTGTGTGTATAGACACACATGCACAACATAGATAATCATGCTACTAATCTCTTTTAGTTCATCAAAAAGACTGGTTTGTGCTTTCATTGTTTGATCAGTTTGTCATGCCTATATTTTGTAATCCAAGCAACTACTTCAAAGATAATTATATGCAATGTATTAACCATTGTTAATGCCTTATTATTTTGTTTGGAAATTCTGTATCATTGTTTTTATTCTTTTTTCTTTAAAAAACAAAACAAAAACTTTGTCATATATGGTAGTGCACACCTGTAGTCCCAACACTCAGAAGTAAATAATAATATTATATTGCAGAAAAAAGAGAAATGTGTAATATTCCTTTAAAAATATGTTTGCTGGTCTATAATATCTATTGTTTAGTACAATTAAGCTTTCGAATTGCCATTCTAGTGGCAATCTATTCTATCAAATACTTCACATTTAAAAATTCTTTCTGGAGATTTCTGCCCTTGGTACAAGAATGCTCAAGAAGTTAATAAGTACTAAGCCAAAAATTCAAAGGCAAAGCAAATAAAAAAGAGATTCTATATGTGTAAACTAAGCTCCCTCAGGGGAATATTACAACTAGCATTGCAAAGCATACAAATTCAGGGATTTAATAAGTGATAAATTATCATAAAAATATATGTATGAAATAATAACATACAGGAATAGAAAATGGGTTTATTTTTATCCAGGTCGTTAAAAAACTGTTTAACTTGATGAAATTATTTTTAAACATTATAGAGTTACTTTCATCAGCTAGACCTTTGTTGACAATGAGAAATGACATAAAAATAAACGAATAAATGACCCTTGCAGGTGAATTTATTAAGAAAGTTCTTCTCTGGGGTACTGCAATAGGCATCCCCAATATACTCCATTTAGGTTAACTGTTGTCCCACATTAGGTCAATTATGGTAACTTTGTAATTGCATAATTTCACTTGTGCATTACACCTTTTCTGCTATTGTCTTTATAAATATATTTACAAACGTCCTTATCTTATAATTGATTCTCTTTATCCCTCTGGTAGAACTGAATTTTCATCTGATACCATTCTTCTTTTTTTGTTGTTGTTTTATTCCAACTTTTTTATTTAAAGAAAGAAAAGAAAATTTAAAAAACAAAAGAGAAAAAAGTAGATTAATATAGAATTCAAAAAAAATAACATCACAAAATCTCTAGTTGATACATTACATATTGTCATCTTAAAAATAGTTGTTAAAGTTACAAAATCAAAGCATAAAAACTGGCTAGAGACTCAAACATTGATAGAACAAACTCTTCTGTTCAATGGCCCAACAGAAATTCAATAATATGGTCATCTGTTTTACACACTATACATATCATTATATTCTTTAGAGCACTTTCCTTCCCTTTTACTTTTACAATATCTATTATACTTTTTGGATCCCATTATTCTGTCAGTTCTTATTATTTTTTATGCTAGAGAGACAATGTGATATTTACTAATGTGAGTCTTGTTTATTTCATTAATGAGGATATTCTCAAGGTGCCTCCATTTACCTATCAAGGCCTCCAGATCATCTTTTTTATGGGTAGTATTCCATTGTATAAAAGTACCACATTTTTTTCATCCACTCTGCAGTTGATGGGCATTTTGGTTGTTTCCAAGATTTAGCTCTCACAAATTGTGCTGCTATGAACATGGTGCACATATACTAAACAGAAGACCATTCTTCTTTCGTTTAAAGACTGTTTAGCATTTCTTAAAGTTCAAGTGTGCTGATGACCAGTTCCCTGCTTCGTTTATCTAAACATCTCTTCACTTCACTCTCATTTTTGAAGAAGCTTTACTCTGTATATTTGATTCTTAACTGCCAAGCATTTATCACATTTTTATCTTTCTTTTTCATCTTTCCTATTTTGCTTTGGACATCATTCCAATATTAGTCCTTTATGCCTAACATGTCATTTTCTCTCTCTAGTTACTTTATATATTTTTTTCTTTTACTTTGATTTTTAATAGCTTAGCCATGCTGTATTTAATGACAGGTGTTTTGTTGTTGTTGGTAGTGACTGTGGTAGCGGGCTTTTTTTTTTTTTTGGTGTTTTGTTTTATTGTTTTTGTTTTTGCATTTTCATTCTGCATATATTTTGCCAAGATGTTGCATTCTGCATACTATTTTGATACTTTTCACCAAATTTTGGTCATTTGGCTCATTATTTTTCCAAATGTTGCTTTTCTGTTTCAGTGTGTCTCCTTGCTTTCTAGGATTCCAGTTTTACATATGTTAGACCACTTGATATTTTCACACAGGTCACAGAGACCCTGCTATTTTTTTTAACTCTTCTATTTGTTCTTAAAGTTAAATAATTTCTATAAATTTGCCTTAGTGTCACTAACATTTTATTCTCTAGTGCCCAGTATAATGTCACAATTATCTGGCATTTCAATTTGTATATACTTTTGATTCTAGAATTTCCACATAGTTCTTTTGTATAGTTAGTTCCTACTTTATTGCTGATATTTTGCAAGTTTCTTTATTATCACTGTCCTTTCTTTCAATTTCTCTCAGTGATAGTATGTGTTATAGCTACTTTAACATCAATATATGGCATTTCTATTGTTTTAGTTTTTTATTATCTTGGTTTTTGTTGTTGTGGGAAAAAGGTTATATGTCCTTAATTTTTGAAATGTCTACTTTTAAAAATTGTACAATGAATATTGTGAATGATGCATACTAGAATCTAGACTATTTTGTCTTCTTTTGAAGGGCGTTGAATTCCATTTAGCAAATAGTTAGATTACTCCTGTAAATCTGTTATCTTGTCAGAGTTGGTTGTATTTTCTCTTGTGGTGAATCAGCTTTAGTTTTTTGACTTAGCTTATGTTAAACTAATGAGATGCTTGTATTCTAGTTGGTCCAGAATGTTTTCTAGCACTGCATTAAATTGGTATCTTGGGGCTGGGGATTTAGCTCAGTGGCATAAGCACCCGCCTTGCAAGTAGGTAGTCGTGAGTTCGATCCCTGGTAGCGATAAAAAAGAAAAAAGAAAAAAGAAAAAAAAAGTGTAAAAGAATGTGGTATCTCTATTCAGTGTTAATATTCACAAGCATGTTTTGCATAGTATTTTTCATTTCTCATCTTTGCATGCACAGCCAGGCATATCTGTGGTGAAACATGCCTATTCTCTGTCTTGCATGATTCCCTCTTCTCCATAATTTTGAACTGAAAATTCTAATTAAATCCAGTCTCTGTTACCTCAGCTCATGAATTCTCTCCCTGTAATTGTGCTCCACCTTGGACACTAGAATTAGGGAAGGTCTGCCAAGTCAAAACCTGGAACAGACACGTAGCTCTTTCATTTCTGTACTCTCAAAACTATAGTTCTCTTTTCCTGTTATATAGTGCTTGAAAAAAGTGTGTTCCTGTATTTTTCTGATCTTGTAACTATATCTAAATAGAAGCAAGTCCAGTACCATGTATTTCATCATAATCAGTAGCAGAACTTTTAAAGTTAAGTCTGAACAAAGAATGCCTTTCCTTTGAAAGTCAGCTTTCTTTTTAAGTTCATAGAAGAGTCAGTTATTTTGAAAGCAAGTTCTTCTTATGGTAAGTACTAAAGAGTTGAGATCCCATTTAAGCCACAAATTATATTTTACATAACAATACAGATATTCTTAAAAGTAGTATTTAGACTAACCATCCCACCAAATTTAATTCTGACAAAGAAGGAGAAACAAAATTTGAAGATCAATATAATTGGTTTAGATACTGGAAGCTCATTAGAAAAGAATTTGATATATTATTGTTGCCTTAGTTACTTTTTTCAGTGCTGAGACAAAATATTTGAAGCCCAAAGGAGGGAAAAGTTTATTTAGCTCATGGTTTGTAGAGATTTCAGTCCATCATCAGCTGGCTCCAAAGCAAGGTGATTTTGTAGAATAGTTCATGGTGAGCAGAAGATAGCAAAATCAACAACCAACCTTAACAACGTCTTTTTTACGCTATCTAGGATTCTGGGCTTAAAGCAGTGCCAAACAATCAGTGAACTGATCAGGCACTCTTAATCCGAGCACCACACACTCCAGATGCAGCCACACTCAGACTTACATAACTCTGCAAATATTGGGACAATGGGATCCCTATTTGCTCAATTTTCTAGAAAGACTTTTGTGAGGCTGGGGATTTAGCTCAGTGGCATAAGTGCCTGTCTGGCAAGTACAAGGTCAGTTTGATCCCTGGTACCAAAAATAAAATAAAATAAAATAAAATAAAATAAAATAAAATAAAATAAAATAAAATAAAATAATTATTCAGGGAAAAGACTTTTGTGAATTTCAGAAATTATAATCTCCCTCTCTCCCTCCTCTCCCCTCCTCTCCCCTCTTTTCCTCCCCTCCTCTCCCCTCTCCTGTCCTCTTCTCTTCTTCTTCTTCTATCTTCTTCTTCTTCTTCTTCTTCTTCTTCTTCTTCTTCTTCTTCTTCTTCTTCTTCTTCTTCTATTTCTTCTTCTTCTATTTCTTCTTCTTCTTCTTCTTCTTCTTCTTCTTCTCTCTCTCTCTCTCTCTCTCTCTCTCTCTCTCTCTCTCCCCGCCCATGAAGATCAAACCTAGGGCCACATGCAATAGGCACATACTGTACCACTGACCTACACACTTAGCTAGATAAAACAGAAAATCGCTGCATCTCACCTGCATTTTATAATAGTCTCAATGACAAGAAGAAGCATGAGTTCAGTACATTACTAAGGATGTGTGGGGATTCCAAAACATTCCACATTTAAGAGATTCTCAGAGTCACAAATAGAAATGAGGCTTTTGGTCACAAGGAGTGTGTTTTGGTTACTTTTCTCTTGTTGTTGAGACAAAATGCCTGACACCCAAATCAGGTAAGGAAAGGATTTTTAGCCTAGAGTTTTTGGTGGTTTCAGTCCATACTCAGCTGATTGCAAGGCAGGGTGGTGTGGCTAAGGCACAGGCATTCACAGCAGCTGAAAGTGACAGGAGTGAAGTGGGTAAAAGGGAAAAAGCATGCTTCCTTCCCTTACCACAAGTGACAGAAATGAACAGGGTAAAATGAGACAAGCATGCCTCTTTTTCTCCCTTATATTGTATGTGGGTTATCCACCCGTGGGCTGGTGTATCTATCACTCATGCCAACAGTGCTGGTGCTAGACCACAAACCAGTCACAAACACTGGATTCAGCTGCCTCCATGACTCCATGAGGTTTATGGGTGCATGCAGACACAAATTATAATAGGGTTAAATTAACAAATGCATAGAAAGGGTACGATAGAAGCATTCGACATTGGGAGAAATAGTGTGTAGAAATAGATCATCCCCCAAAGGTAAGCAGGAAATGCTCCACCTAAGTGAAGACCAGAAATGACAGGAGATTGTTACATACTAGGTGCTTGACCCAGGGACAAAGCAAGGGGCAATTATATTGATACTGAAAGCCTCTCTTTGAGCTAAAAAAGATTGACTTACCTTAAATTTAACAATATGCTTCTTATCATAAGGAAAAGTGTAGGTTCAGAGCTAGGTGAATATCAGCTATGGAGAAATTAAAGATATATATATTTGGTTGAGGTAAACATACAGGCTTGTTCTGCACAATCTCTTTACTTATACACTATCTTCATGGATGTTTGTGTGGTTTCCCACTCTGGTTATGAAAAATCTTTATAGACATTTGCATAAAAGCCTTTTTGTTTATGGTTTCTGCACTTTTAAAGTTAGAAATTGTAGGGGGAGAAATGAAAAAAATACAAAAATAAATAAATTTGTCAATATAAAATGAAGTTTTAAAAATAGTTTCCCTTAACCTAAAAATTAAATTTTATTTTAGAGTATTCTACTTTGCTTTTAAAATGTTAGTTGATAGTTACACAGATAAAGCTTCCTTGGTATTTGACTACTAGGAGAATTTTTGCTTAACTAAGATATTCTGGAAAATTTACAAAGGGATAAAAGAATATCATATATAATTTACAACAATAACACCAGAAATACCATTCTATAAGCTCTCAAAATTATCATAAATATGAGGAGGTATATTGTCTTCCTGTAAATGTAGATGTTTTAAACTATTAGTATACTTTCAAGATGATTTTATTTTATAAACAAATTACAAACATAGTAGTGTTTTCTCACTCAAAATCTAGATATTTTGAAATATTTGCATGTAAAAATTATAGCAATACAAAATACAATTCTTAAAATGTATTTTATCAAGTTTGATACTGTAAATTAGTTTTAAATTATTTATTGATGAGGAGGTATTGATTTATAAGATTCTTATAGTACAGTATATTTTACTAAATTCTCAGTAATTGTTTAAGATCATTATTAAAATAATAGATATTAGTGACTGAGGTATGATAATGTTTAAATCAAAGTCCTACTTAATACAACATGTCAGTAAAATTCACTCCCAATGTTAACATCCGGAAATATCTATCTTGGAGAACATGTATTTTTTATACAGTATGTGTTTACCTTACATTTTGGTTTCCTGTTTTTTGTCATTTTCTTGACTATGTCCTTGCTTTTTTCTGTTTTAAGCTCTCCTCTATCATGTAGGAGAGACAACCACAGTCTCTTCAGCATAGAGCTTAGTTTTTTACCTGCATCACTGGCAAGTACTTTTTTTTAATCCAGGAAAAAAGAAAAAAAATGTTATCTTGATCAGTCTTCCTCTAGACCACATCTCATGGGTCAGTTATATGACAGGATATTTAAACAAACTGAAGTTCAAATACAATCTCAGTTTAACAGGACTTCTGGATCTAAAAGAAAATTCTAACATTTGATCAGCTATTCACAAATGATGTCTTTGTGTCTTTTAAAGAACTATAAAGCAAATAAAAATTGTAAGCAGTTTTATTTGATGTTGTCTAAGATAAAATAATTCTTTGAAGAGTCATAGAGACTAATTGGAAAAGAATATCAGTCTGTCCCTAAATTATGAATTTAACAAAGTTAAAACCACACAGGAGCTATATAGATAATGTCACAGTGTTCTAAGAATACACAACTGTTAATTTTATACTCATTCCAAAAGAAAAAAAATATGATTTCTTTAAGTGAGAAAATTTTAGTGGAAAAAGATAAAAACAACAATAATGGTTGAATATGGGGAATAGGATAAAACAGAGATCATAAAAGAGAAAAATGTCTCTTCCATAAATTAGATTAACAATGGCATTTCTTTGCTTCCTTGATAAATAAAAAGTATAAGCTTCTTTGGTTGAATTGTGTGTCTCTTCTAAGATGCACAGGACAGAAGAAGAAAAAGAAAAGCTGTCCTTTTTCTCATAAATTTTGTTAAGAAAATGTAAGATTAATCTAAGATCTATTGTCATTGTGAAGGTGAAATTAAATGTTTTGATTTTCTACTAATAAATGGTAAGACTGAAATTCTCAGGCAGGTTTGAAGTGTGCAAAGTTAATACCATTAAAAGAGTAAATTCCTCTCAACTAAGGCACAGGCATTCACGGCAGCTGAAAGTGACAGGAGTGAAGTGGGTAAAAGGGAAAAAGCATGCTTCCTTCCCTTACCACAAGTGACAATAATGAACAGGGTAAAATGAGACAAGCATGCCTCTTTTTCTCCCTTATATTGTATGTGGGTTATCCACCCGTGGGCTGGTGTATCTATCACTCATGCCAACAGTGCTGGTGCTAGACCACAAACCAGTCACAAACACTGGATTCAGCTGCCTCCATGACTCCATGAGGTTTATGGGTGCATGCAGACACAAATTATAATAGGGTTAAATTAACAAATGCATAGAAAGGGTACGATAGAAGCATTAGACATTGGGAGAAATAGTGTTTATTTCTCTCAACTATCAACTGCTCTGAATAAACTTGGCACCACCGTGATAGTCTCTTACATTATCAGGCACCTCCTCTCCACAGCTCCCACCTAAGTGGAAATGTGATTGCTTGACTAAATGTCCTCAGGCAGGTTGTGCAGTGTGTACAGTGCAGGACCCCAGGGTGCATATGGTGGCTTTATCATGTGGCAACTTTGCTAGGCAGAACCCCATTTCCCCAAAATTCTTTCTTTGTACATTTTCAGTTGAGAAAGTCACAGGGGGTATTTTGTAGGAGATGTGAAAGACATAAGCATAGCGGCAGCTATACTGTGTTTTGCACATTGAAGGTGAGGTGTAGCCACTTTTCAAACTCCTCAGTGTTGCTTCTTGTCTGCAGGCTCACCTCCTTAGTGTGGCCCTTTCCAGCTGCTTCTCCATCTCCTGGGCTGTCCTTTGGTTAGTTCTTTGATGAAGAGGACCAGCTCTCCTGTAGGATGCTCACCTCATTAGAATCAAAGGTGGGAGAAAGGAAGGCCCAGAGCAAGCTCACTGGTTCCAGCTCTTGCCCCTGGATGATAATTTGCCAGCACCATCCCCTCTTTGCATGTGCCTTCCCTTCCTCACCACCTGCTTGCCAACCCAAAACTCCAGTGTCAGAAAGAAAGGGGCAAGCTTTATAGAGACTGTTTAACAAGATCACCTAGTTATATAAAGTTGAACCTATGTAACAGGTTGCTTGATATATTTACCTGCTGATGGTCCCACTTCTCCAGTTGGATTTTGGCCAACAGAGTGTACCATCCACATTACTATTTTTAAAATGGACCATTACCTTGAAGCTATATTCCTATAGCTTAAGTAGCATGAATAAAGATCTTTATATAATGTTTATAATTAAATTAGTAATAGATTAGAACACTGATTCAGTGATATGATAAACTTGAGATGCACTAGAATCATCCCTCACTTTGTGGTGAAATACTAATACCTGCCCCCACAGTAAAGCCAGTGTAAAGATGTGCTCTGAAATAGTTTGTTCAGTCCTGCCTTCTCCAAACGTACTTGATGGTGGAATCATCTTTTAGGTACTGCCCATTAATGTAGCCCTAGAACTGAAGACCTATAAAACACACTTTGAGAAACCCTTGCATTCTGATAAACTCAGTCATGAAATGTTTGGTTGTGGTTTTTTTCCTAGGTTCTTAAATATATAGTTAATGTAACTTTAAAATCTCACTTAGCCAGTCAAAATTAAATACAACCAGGGCATGTGTCAATAATAATGTAGGCACGAAAAATGCTTGTTGATGTGTGGTACCATTTATTCCAGCACTTTTTAGAAGACCATGAACCACACAAGGAAGTCTAGATGTATCCTGAGGTGGAGAAGAGTGTATTTCCCCATAGCAGCCCGAGAAGTGACAGAGGTGCTATTCCTCCTCCTCCATCCATTTCTGTTCCTTCTTAGTGAATAGTTGAAAGATAAATATGTAAATTGGAAAGAAAAAAAGGCAGTGATTTCAGGAAGAGCAGGCATTGGATATTAAATGCTGGAACCATACTACCCTTGAATGAACGGAAGAAAACCTAGGTTTAGAGTTGTTCCCACATAACTGCTACCTTAACTCTGGCATTTACAATAGATTGGATCTTTCTGGGACATATGAGTGATTGCAAAGCTAGCTCAGGAACATGCATAAAATAAACAAGACTAAGTTTTGATGCATTTGATTTCTTATTGTAAAGCAGACCATGGTTCTCAGAGAATATTTTGGATGCCTTAATGATGGGAAAACATTTCTGTATTCCTTTCCTCCATTTTTAGTTTTGCTTTCTACATTTATTTTCCCATGGTTACAATTACTTACAGTCAGAAAATATTAAATGGAAAATTTCAGAAATAATTCATGTTTAGATTGTGTACCATTCCTGGATAGTGTGATAATATCTGGCCCCATCTTGGTTCTTTCCATCGAGATCATTAATTATCCGTTTGTCATTAAGTGGCAGTTCTTGTGTTCAAATGATCTTTCCTTAGCCTTATGCTTTTCACAGTAACTACGCTGTTTGTTCCACTTCATTTCAACATGCAGCTGTTGTGTTGTCTCACTGTTAGGGTGAGTGAGGACAGCACAGCAACATATTTGGAGAAAAAGATCACATTCACATAATTCAGAATTTAGTTTGTTGTTGTTAATTTCTTAACTGTGTCTAGTTTATAAATTAAACATGACAGGTATATATAATTAGAAAAAACATAGCATATATGAGGTTTGGTAGTATCAAAGCTTCAGCAACCTCCTGTGGATTTTGAAATATATTCCCTATGTGTAAAGAGGGACAATTTACTTGTATATTGAAGACAGGAGCCTGTGATATTAAGCATCCAATTATCAAGGAAGATCCCACACAATAAAGAACAGACCTGCCCAAAATTAGTCGCCTCCCTATTGAGATACATTGATAGTGTTCTGTCAGGTTCTATATATTTCCTCTTTCCTTCCAATCACCTCATGTGTGCGTGTGTGTGTGTGTGTGTGTGTGTGTGTGTGTGTGTGTGTGTGAACTAGGTGTGGATCTGACTAGCTGATAAAAGTTATGGCTGGCACATTGAATAAGGCTCAACTTTCAAGTGTTCATTTACATTTCAAAAGATAGAATGATCAACTCTAAAGAGTCTCTAACTAATTAATGCTGTGAAAGGGAAAGATATATTAAAATATTATATTGGAATAATAATGTAACCTTCTTATATGAAGGGAAATTTTGAGGCATTTCTTTCTTTTGAAATTTGCTCCTTTTAAATTCTACCATCTGCTTATCTGTCTCTCTGCTCATAGTGCCCTTTAAAAATATAAATAGCATATGTGTGGTTAATGTGATACCTGCACTTCATCAGATTTTACCTGTTTTTATAAACTGATGTTTATAAAAACAAGAGGTACCGCTTGAGAATAAGTTGTAGGTACCTCAAATTGTCAGTCCCATATCTGTCAAATTAGAGAAAGTCCTGTGTGAAGCATCAAACCAACATTGCCACCTCAGCCCTATCTACATGGGCCAAGAATTTTGATAAATTTGTTTCTCATTGTTCTAGACCTGTATACATACATTTTTGTTGTTGGATTCTTTTCATATTCGTATATTTATGGTCTGGCTTATTGTTAAAACTTTTTAAATATCATTTTCACTCTTCCTTTTCTACCACCATTTTCCAGATCCTAACAAAACTGATTTGATTTCTCTGATATTCTTGGGATCCGCACAGTGCAGAACAATTCTAAATTCTGAGAGTTTCCAATCTCATTTTTTGTGTGCTCTCTCTCTCTTTCCTCCCTCTTTGGAACACTCCTAGTCTTGACACCAATAGGCTCATGAAAATCTCCTCACTGGTGTGCAGTGCTAGCTAGCTCTTTCTTGAGTAAGAAATATCTTGCTACTAGTTCAACATCTGAGCCTATGATTATGTTCACAAATATCTTAAAAACCTTCTTATAAGCACTTTTCACATATTACTATGTGACTTGTTTGCATTTTGCAGTCATGCTTTGTGTAGCATTTAGAAAATTAAAACATTGAGCTTCCAGTAAAGATGGTGGATAGATAAGAGCGGAATACAAAGGGTCTCTGAGACAGACAACTCAGATGCCGAAATAACACAACACGGAGAGTCCCAGACAGAAGGAGATGGATCCTCTCGACCCAGGAAGAAACTAAAGTGAAAAGAACCAGTCAAACATGCAGTCCTGGGGATACTATTGAGGCAGCCAAGATTCCGTGCTCTTGCACACCTGAATTCCCACTGCTTCTACTCGCCGGAACCGCAGTTGCACAGAAGTGCAGTCACACTGAAGTTGGAGGTCGGGGAGCCCAACAGAGAACAGAGCCAGCAAGGGACCTGCATTGACCTGTGGAGAGTGCCAGGAGTAAAACCCTTCCACAGGAAAGGGGCACCAATGGGAAGACATTTTGGAGTCAGGCAGGACTGGCAATAACAAGGAAGAGCAGTGATTTCAGTCAGTTGTTCCCTTCCCAGGTGAGATTAGTGGGGTATGCTTGGCCTGGGGCACACCCCTGGCTGAGACCCAATAAACTGTCCCAAACCAATTCCCTGCACCCGGCGCACACTAACACAGTAAAGGCTTAAGCAGGCTGACTGACCTGGAGGGGAGGAGCCAGTATATGCCACCCCTGTTTGCAACTCAATGACATACTGGAATGGACAGGATTATCTAGCCAGCCCACTTCAGAAGAACCATAACCAATAAGGAAAGGGATTGGGACATCCTCTATACCTCTGTATGGAAGAAACTAAAAACATGAGAAGAGGAAGCAACAAGAAAATGTCTCCAGCCCCCAACCCTGAGAACATTGATCCAGGAGAGGCAAATACAAAAGAGATTGAGGACAGCAAGCATGCAATATCAGACACGGCATCGGTGGACATAAAGAGATATCTTTGGTACCTCATAGACAAGTTCAAAAGTGAAATATTTAAGCAAGTAAAGCAAGTTATAAGTAGATTAATAAAAGAAATGCTAAGTACCTCTCAAAATGACACAGATGGAAGAATGGAGGAGCACAAAAAATGGAGAGAAATGTTTGATGAAGAATATAAAGAAAACATAGAATATATGAAGCAGGTTCGAAGAGACTACCAGGAAATAAAAAACTCCATTGAAAGCTGGCAAAACTGCTTCAAAGAAACTAATGATAGATTTTCCAAACTGGAAGACAGATTTGCAATGTGTGATCGTGAAAGGAAAAATTTCTTAAAAATAACAAGGAAACAGGCAGTAACAATACAAAGGCTAGAAGATAACAAAAGGATCTATAACTTAAGAAAAAAAGAATGTGAATGAAGAAGCAGGGGTATAAACAAAGGAACTACAAAGTTTATTCACAGAAATAATTAAGGAAAACTTCCCAAACATAGGAAAAAGAAATTATATTCAGGTGCATGAGGCGTACAGAACTCCAGCCACCTAAAACCAAAACAGAGCTACATCCAGGCATGTAATAATCAAGATCCCAGAAATTCAATATAAGAACAGAATGTTAAAAGCCATCAGAGAAAGGAAACAGATTACCTATAAAGGAAAACCCATAAAAATCACAGCAAACTTCTCAACATGGGCCATCAAATCAAGAAGAGGTTGGAGCAAAGTATTCCAAGCCCTGAAAGAAAATAACCTCCAGCCAGCCCAGATTGATGTACCATGCAAAACTGTCTCTAGAAATTAATGGAGAAACAAGATGCTTCCAAGATAAAGAGGAACTGTGGGATTTCATGACCACCCATCCAATTCTACAGAGAATACTGAAGGACATTCTAGAGAGAGAGAAAACTACCAGGATTCCAGGAACAATGGCAGAGAGGTCTCAATGAATAGAGCAGAAAGTGAAATGAAGAAGAAAAGCAGACAATTAATGGCAGAAAAAGAGCACAACAGAAATGAAGCAGAGAAGGTAAGCTATAATCTCTAATATAGATGGCCTTGATACACACAAAAAAAGAGAAACACAGGCAGGAGGTAGGGTCCACTGAGATGCTCTTTACAGGAAATATAGTTAACCTGAAAAATGGTTTATGAACTGAAAATCAAATATGAGAAAACAATGCTCGATGTGATAGGGAAACAGAGAGTAATAGGGGCAACTCGATCAGTATTTGTAGGTAGGTTGGAAAGACAGGCTTTAATAGGTAAAAGAATATGACTAGAGATCAAGTCCAGGCGTGAGAATGTTCAGAACCACTAATTTAGTAAAGTAAATAGCAGGTTGTCCCCCTAATCTAAAAACTGAGGGTGTTGCTGAGACCCCAAAATGCACAATGCACCCTGGGAGAGTGAAAGGTCAGGAATAGTCTTAAAAAAGATGGCAGAGGATATTATTAATAGTGTATCACGATTTAAAACCCACATTACTCACACCTCTCTGCTTAGATTTTATTCTGTCCTGGTTTGTCTACTTGCACTAAATCTGAGGGCACAGACAGTATCCTCAAAATAACAGGATATAGTATAGTAATCCTCTTTAATTTCCTATTAATTTAATCTGGAGCCCTGTATAACCTATACTGTTTTATCATGGCTAATCTTAGTTAAATCTGGTTTGTTTAATTGCTGTTCGGTGTCGACAGATTTTACTGAAAACTGTTATGATTGATAGTATCAAGTCTGAGAATATAGACAACTACACTGAAGATGACAAGATTCACTACAATACCCATTCTGGTTTGATTATTACCTGTTTTTGAAGTTTTACACTATTCACAAAGTTTTTTTATTAATATTGTCATGGACTGCTATATTTAATTATACTATGTCCAATGATACAGACAATTCTATTGAAGATAACAAGAGACAGCACAGTAACCATTGTAGAACTCCTTGTACAGTGGTTTTATATGTCTTTTTCATTTCATATGTTTATAGGAATATGCTTTGTTTTGTCTTGCTTTGTTTTGTTTCTCCCTCTTTGTTAAGATTCATGCATGCATAGAGCCTATAAATAGTTTACAAGAACTGATCTTATGATGCATGAGGAAATGAATAAATACTTTGAAGAAAAAGAGACACTACAAGTACCCAGTGCAGATCCCATAGTGTCATGATGTGAAATCCAGCAATACTATTATTCTTTGTTCAGAGTGACTTTAACCTGCTATGGTTTAATTTCAACATAAATGAAGATATGCATAATGGCATGTATGTTTAAGTGTATAGGATTGATAACCACATTACTAAGTTTTTGTTGGATAGTTGAACAGAACCATTTGCAATCTCTCTGTTTGAAGCCCCACTTTGGATGTTTTACTTTTGTATCTTGAACAACTATTTGTATGAGGACAATATGTAATCATCTAGTGATTTCTTAGTGTTTATTTTTTCTTTGAAAGTATGTATTATTTCTACCCGTTTTCTGTTTTGTTTAGTCTTTCTTTAAATAAAATTAAAAAAAGAAAGTTAAAACTTTTCCAAAACTCCCAGAGCCTTTGACCAGATTCAGTCACTCAATGGCCACACAAGTGTGTGGCATGAATAGTATACTTTGGGGGCTGGGGATTTAGCTCAGCGGCATAAGCGCCTGCCTTCAAGCAGGCAGTCGTGAGTTCGATCCCTGGTACCGATAAAAAACGAAAAAGACAAAAAAAATTGAAAAAAAAAAATAGTATACTTTGAACTCGGCTTCTGCACCTTGATCCATTGATGGAATGAATGTGGCCGTGTTTAACAGCAAACACACAATCTTTCCATCAGTATACATGTCATGGTATGCTGTAGATGCTCTGGAACATTGTCAGAGATCAGAAGAATCTTCAGCAAGATGTAATTTTGCCTAATAAAACAATTCCATTGTCTAATAAAACAGTGAAAAACCACTCTTCAAGGAAGGCTGATGTCATCCAGGCTTTCTGGTTATAGTGATAATAAATAAAAGGCAAATGCTGGCTCACATCCTTGAGTGCTTAGTTTCTCCCAAGCTTTAAATTAAGGAAGAATTTAATTTGAACCCCGAGTTCTTTCTATCCAAAATCAGTCTTTGAATGCCTTGAATTCTAGTATTGTTTCCGATTTATGAATGTATGTGAATTCCGCACTACGCTTCCAGAAAAAGCTCATTTTACTGATGATAGCTGTTTGTTCTGACTAAAGTTCTCATCAAGTTGTTTCATGCTGCTCTTCCTTTAATGTTTCATCGCTGTCAGCGTTGACACTCACTGCCTCCCATGGCCATTTACATTACAGCAATTATGATGCCTTTTTGTATCTTGGAATCGCCTATGATTTGTGTTACGGCTTATATCTAGGTGTCCTCCCAAAGCCTCCTGTGGTCATTGGTGGGTCTTTTCAGACATACTGGATCTAGGGTGTATGAGCTGGGATTAAGGATGTGATGTGGAATTCACGGTGCAATGCTAGGATTAAGGATTCCACACCCTGGGTGTGAGTGTTACCGCCCTGTCGGTGGGTACCTGGACAGAATATAAAGGACAGAAGCAGAGGGCTGCTGCTTCTGCTGCTACGTCAAAACTTCACTGCAAAAAGACTTGCTGTCTGCTGCCTGTCCGGCCATGCTGTGACTGTTGCTCCTTGCCTTGCCTTATGCCTTGAGCCAGCCAACTATGAACGGAAACTTCTACAGACAGTAAGCCAAAATAAACCTTTCCTCCCACCTTTTCTGCTTTAACTTTAGGTCTTGGGTATTTTGTCTCAACAACAAGAAAAGTAACTAAGACAACTTGCCATAAACATTTGTGGGTAACATAGGACCATCTGTTTGTTCTGTTAACATGTTGAAAAGTCTTCAAACCTCAACCTAGATCAGTAAACAATGTGTTTCCATATCTAGTCTTCTTCCCATGTAACAAGTAATTTTTCCATATAATCAGTAATCTTAGCTATTTCCTTTGTGGTGACAATGGCTTTAACTGATTACTGACATTTTCAGTGTCAGTGGTTTCCTTCTTATCCTTTAGTATGACTGAGATCATACTAAACTCATGCATTTTTTAAGCATAATAGGATGGGGAATCACAAAACATGCTATCCAAGTATTGCTAGCCATGCAGTATGCTGTGAAGCACTGTTATTTCCCTTCCAGCTCATGTGGCTGACTGGGAACTTTACTTCACTGCCAATGGCAAGCATCTCAGGAGAAGCTCATACCACACATTGGTGACACCAAGCAACATCTAAATTTAACGTATGGTTTCTGTTGAACATGCATTGATTTGGCACCATCGTAATTCAAAACAATCAAGGCAAAACACTGTAAGTCAGTGACTCTATTCCATAACCATGTAAGTTAAGTCCCATAGTGATGGAAGATAGTCATGGAATAAGTTGTTTTACACTTTTCAAATACCTTTGTACAGTTGTCTCTGAATGTCCACTTGGTTTGTGTTCATGGATTAAGTCAGTCAGGCATCAAAAATATACTTTTTAAAAATTCATCTATATGAATATGTAAAAACTTTTTTTCTAGTTACCATTCCCTATACAATACACCATAGCAACTATTTACATAGTATATACATTGTATTAGTATTTTAGGTAATCCAGAAATGACCTAAAGTATGCTAGAGGGTAAGAACATGCAAATACTATACTATTTTATGTAAGGAACTGGGGCATCTACTAATACTGGATTTTTTCCCCCAAGACTCTTAAGACTGGAGTCAGTGTCCTGCAGGTGTTGAGGGATGATCATATATATTTGAGGATGACTAACAATAATATTTTATATCTATGAAGAAGCATATCATAAGAAATTTCTGTTTCTAGTCTAGACATAGTGAAATAAGAAAAGTCAAATTTCCTCTCTAATTTCAAGCAACTGAAAATAAAGTACAAACAAATGAAGTGTCAACAATAATCAGTAATTGAAAACTGTCAGTGCAGGTCTGTGATCAGAAGGGAGACATGGTGAGACTTCTCGTTACCCTAGCTTGCTGCCTAGAGCAATTTCACACTGGCAATTTTGCAGAATTGAGGAACCAGAGTTTAGAATTCAAGAAAGTCAAGGCAGGTAGAATTCACATATTAGAGACTGGAGAGGAGAAAGTTACATGGAAAACAAGTACTCGGTTTGATAGGGATCATGGCACACGTGAAGAAACTGCAGATTCTAGGAAAGTCTGGTTCAAAATGGAAGAATATAACCAAAGCTCACACGGGACCAATGACAGTCAAAAACCCTAACACTTTGGGCATAGAAAATGTCTTCAGAGAACATTACTTATCAATGGACAAAAATTAATCTTTGGGTTAGCTTAATAAAGTTTAAAAACAAAGGTTTGTAATATAGCTCAGTGACACAGTGCCCACTTGGCAAGTGTGAAGTCATGAGTTCAATTCCCAATACTTTGCCCCCCCACAAAAATGCAAGCCACAGAAAGAGCAAATGTTTTTCTAAACAACTTTGTCCTGGTACAAGATGGAAACATTTAAAGAAATAAAGGACTTTTCAGAATGAAACAATATAAAATGATAGTATCTAACACTCCAGAAAAAAATTCCTAGGCACACAATAAAGTAAGAAAATGAAAACTATAATAAGCAGGACTAAAATGAACAATTAGAATTGATCTTAAAATGATCAAGATGTTAGAATTATTAGGTAAGAGACCAAAGTCATGTATTAGAACTGCACAGGTTCTAAAAGTTAGAAGAAAGAATGAGGATAAGAAGAGATATGGAAGAGCAAAGAAGAAAAAGAAGAAGGAGGAGGAGGAGAGAAGAAAAAGAAGAACCAATCTGAGCTGTCGAAATGACAAGCAAATGTTCTGAAATATAAAATCACAATGAATTGGATTAAAAGCTGATATTACAACAAGAGAAAAGATTAATAATATGAAAGAACTAACAATAGAAAAATGATAATAAAACACAAATTAAAACAAAGAAAAACCAGGCATCCCTGAGCTATGATACAACTCTAAGCAGTCTAATATGTAAGTGAATCTCAAAAACAGAATAAGGAGGCAAAACAAATCAAAGAAGCAAAATGTTTTAAATTTGCTGAAAATTACAAACCCACAGATTAAAGAAGTCAATGAACTGCAGGCACAGGAAACAGAAAGAAACTATATCAAAGCGTATTAAGTTACTCAAAACATGTGTTAAAGAGAAAATCTTAAAACTGCCTTGAGATAAAATGGCATGTTACAGGTAATGTAAAAAACTAAAGTGATATTAGACAGCAGCTACATTGTGGAGGTAAGAAGACAGTGGTGCAACTTATTTAAATGTTGAAAGCAAAAGCATCAACCTCGAACTCTTATCCATGAATTCAGTACAAAAATTTTGTACAACCACTGTTTCATAGGTGCAATCATAGGCATTACAGTCAGAGTAACAATAAACTTTACGATGTATTTAGAATTACAGTCCTAGCTCTCTGGTTTAATGTTTTATTGTTATTAGATTTTAAAGATTCTACTAAATTTTGTCTTTATTATTTTTTCATTCAGAAAATTTTAATTTAAGACAACTAATGGTTAGGCACTTTAATATTATTTCACTCAATTTTTCTAGATATATTGGATTAGTGAGTTTTGTAAGAACAGTTTGTAACTTATGTCCTGCTGAATTAATCAGTTGGTTGAAGTTTTCTTCTGTATACCAAATATAAGAATTTGGTAGATATTGTGAAACTATTGTATCACAGAAAAATTCAGTGATTTATATCTTTGAAAGTATAATTTCCACACACACAAAATATTTCTGGTTTAATTGATATTTTTTAAGTAATTTTATTGTGCTGAAAAAACTATAAAATATCAGAGAACTTAGCATATCTAATAAAAGATATTAGTAGAAGTTAAAGCAGAATTGTATGATAAAAGTTTGATGATTTTACTTTAAAACTTTTGGAAGACTAAATGAGTTAATTTTCTCTCTGGTTTGATTACTTCAAGTTTTTCAAAACTTTCGCAAAGTAAAAAATTTCTAACTAGATAATCAGAATTATTTTGAGGACAGGCTTTCACTGCTGTATTTTGTAAATTATCATAAAAATGCCTAGATACACATGAAACATCCAGGTATACATTGATAAAAGCTGAAATACTTTCATATGCAAAAGAATGTTACAAGATAATTAACTTTAAAATTCAGGAAGGTGTATAACATGAATCATGCAAAAATTTTTAAGAAGCAGCTACAAGACTTTATTCCAGAGTAAGAAAGTAATATTAACTTTGTCTCAGAAAAGAGAATAAATATATCCTAAATAGTAACTACCCTAATTTACATTAACTGATCATAAATATAATTCAGAAAGATTTGTGAAGCTTAAGGGAAACTTCAAAAGTATTAAATAAATGCCTAATATATATATATATTAGGCATTTATTTATATATATGCCTTTATATATATATGCCATATATATATATATATATATATATATATAATATAGATGTATTTTCTCCATTTTTAAAGTCATATTTTAAAATCTTGGTGAAATAATAGTGGGTTTTGAATCTAAATCTTTCAAAACCCACATATTTTTTTCCTATATTTACTTATGAAACTTTGAGAATATATCAGTAATTTGATGTACATGAAAAGTGAAATTAACTAACAATAAATGGCATATTCAGACAAGTTATCTTTATTTTTATCTTTACCATATATCTATTTTTGTTTTTATATAATACCATTTAATACAGCATCTAGGTTTCTTAAGATCTTTCACAGGAAAGAGAGATTGTCAGAAAATAAGAAGGGGAAGAACACTATATTTTCTGTTTTGCTGGGTTACAACACTTGCGTATTTATTAATTCAATCACTCCTTCATATGCAATATCTTTACAACCACTTAAAAATTATGTTTTGTTGATAATTATATTATAAACTGCTATTTGATTCAGTGATGTTAAAAGTAAGTGGGTCATAAGGAGAAAGTTGTTTGGAGTTTTAAACTAAATATAAACTTAGTAATAAATTATACTGAGTGGTTAATTTAGTGCTGTAATTTCCTATCCTAATAAAACATTGCAAAGAGAATCTAAGCAAATCATCTAAATTTATGTATAATAACTATAAAGAGACATTTGTTGTGTTGCATATGGATGATCTAAGGGAAATAAAATTAAATATGGGCAATTCATTATAAGTAATTTTATACACGTATAAGTGGAAACAAAACATAATTACTTTTAAATTAAAATGCGCTAAAATTTTACATATTTCTATTGATTTTATTTTATTGATAACAATATGCATAACTATCTTACGGTGATATAAAGTTTGAGAAAATTAAGATCTTTAAATTAAACCTTTTCTCTTTTTAGACAACACATGAACCTCAAAGCATGAATTCTTAAGTGTGCTCAGAGAATCTCATCTTATGTCTGAGGGACACCTTCTCCAACATATGGTTATTTCCATCACTTTTGTATATATTTTTTTCTTTCCAGTGTATGCTTTTCTGCTAGTGTCAACCCTCTTCCCTGGTCCAATCAAAACTTCATCCCGTGAAATGATTGGCACTAGTGGACAATCTGATACTGTTGGACAGCCAGAGATTATGTGCAGTTTATCACACTATGGGACTCCAGGGGGATATGTGTTCCTTCTTATCAGGACAAGACTTGGGGTCACCTGATACCAGACCCTAGATACTCACTCCCAAATCCAATTTATTCTATCTATTTTAGACTTAAGCATTCCACATAGCTCTCAACACTTCCCTGTACTTATGATAAGGTAGAAAATTCAAGAAACTGTGGATGAAAATAAAACAATAATATCTGCACACACAAGTCTTGCCAGAAAAGTGAATAAAACAATGTTAAAATGTTCCATTCACTTACTCACACTTTTCTGAACAGCTTGCTTATATAAATGATACAACAAAGTGCAGTTGTTTTTGTTTCTCTAAATTGTTAGCTAATTTGTATACCTGTCCTTTATCTATACATTTTTGAAATATCAGAGAAATAAAGTTCCATTGACTTCTATTCGCTAAAGACTATCATATTCAGATAATGGCACAATTCAGAATTTATCAAGTGCCAAGAGATTATAAAAGTTAATGGAACAAAATGGCATTAGTGTGGGATTTGGGAGATTCTTATGAGATTTGGTACAGTAACTTCACAATTAAATTACTATGTCGCTAGTGTATGTGCAGACAAAAAGAAGTGTGGTATTTATGAATTCAGTACTAATTGATCCTATGAAGATCTAGAAATGGAAATCGCTGTTTAGATAAATGTGAATTTTTTCAAGCATTGCTTTCTTTCATTATGCAAATATTCAAAATAAAGGACACAGCAATAAAGCCAATTCAGCAGACATGTTAGAATGGCTTTCTTTAACTTGAAGCATACAGTGTATTCATAGGAAAAAAGAGGTGTCTGAGACTACAAGTGCTACTGTAGAAACTTACTTCAGATGTGTGTTTGGTTTCCTCTTTCACTAAAGCTTTCATATAAACAAGATGATTCCAGAAGAATTTATTTACTCAGTTATGTTGAATGTGTACCCCTCCTGGCTTTCCCCAGCCACATGGCTATTCTTAGTTGGTCCCTTCCGAATGCAGGCCTCACTGCATGCCTCAGGCTGACTGTAAACCCGAGTGCCTGGCTACCCTGTTTGGAAGCATATGGTGTCATCTCAGATCAAGCGTTCCCCAACTGAGCTCAATACTTCCTCTTGGAAGAGGCTGCTTAAAATAGGCTGTCATTGAGACTTGGATGAGATAGTGAGGCAATTGGCCCAGTGTCTGGCCCTTGGTAAATTCTCAGTACATTGTGAGGTGGTATTTTGAGCAATAATGTCCATAGATAGAGTAGGGGCTCCTCTTGGTTTGTTAATGTATTTATTATTCCTTGACCACTCAGCCTCAAATACTTGAAGACATTTTAGCTCTGTAACATCACTCAGCCTGTCCTACTTGGTCACAAAATCCACTACATTCCATCCTCTTACCTTTCTTTTGCTTTTGATACTGTGGCTACTGTCCCTTAAACTCTTAAATATTTCCTGATGAATAACCATTTTCCACCCTTTTTTCCCCATTGATAGAGACAGTTTTCCACCTACCTTTGCACTGAAAGCAGAGGCATGTGATTAAGACTTGAAGGACTTCTAGGTTGGGTTTTCTTTTGCTTAAAAGTTAATTTAAAAATAATAAATACATAATAAAGCAAATATACACCTGAATCATAAGAAAAACACAGTTATGGTCTGCATAATGACATCTATATCTACATCAAAAGACCTGCTAATCAGTTTTCCTATTGCTGGACAGAATACCTGACACTCACAAGTCAAAGAAAAAAAAAGGTTAAATTTGGTTTAGTTTAGTCTTAGGTTGGCTGGATCCAAGACAAGAACATTTTGTAGATAAGGCAAAGTGGAGCAAAGAAGGTTAGTTCATGGTAGCCTGGAAGCAGAGCAGGTGAAAATGTAGAGAGGGAGAATGAACTATGCATAATACCTGAAGCTGTACCTCCATGACATACCCAAAGGTGTGCTTAGCAATCCCCTGGGTTGGTCCCAAGCCAATCAAGTTGACATTCCACCCTAACCCCTGCAGGGCATATTTATTACGTCAGTCCCATAAGATTGTACTGCCTAGTAACAGTGTCCTAGTTTGTACCAGGACACTCTATACTGTTCCAATAATGAAATCAACTAACAATGCATTGCTCAAACTCTCTGTCATTAAGTGATGTATGACTGTTGTAGTTAGGTTTTGCAAGGGAAAGGAATTAATAAAGGACACATAATTTATAGGATTATTTTATAATACTCAGTGTCAAATGCAAAACAGTGTGAGAAATCTGTCCATGCACTAGTGACGCAAAGAATCCAGCTGAGGACCTGGAGCCCACGAGGATCCCATGCCAACGTCCTGCATGAATCCAGCTGGAGGCTTAGCGTCCACAACAACATCTCAATCAATTCTACACCAAGAATCTGCACTGGGAAGGCCCAAAGGTGAGTGGTGGAAGCTAGAAAATCCGCACCACCGGGATGAAGGATCTGAGTCAGCAGGCTGAGGGATCTGCACAGGAACCAAGAAGTGATGCTCAAAAGTAAGGACCAGAGCTCCCCCAAAAAGAACCATAACCATTCTCAGCTAGCAACCCCACCCCACTTATTTCTGAAAAAGAAACTGTAAATCTTCTTATACCACTGTAATCTTTCTACCTCCTGAAATGTTGGCCACACATGTTTATTGTTCCTCTGGCATTTAACTGTATCCTTCTGTTTTAGTCTCTTATAGCTGGGACACAATACCTGAAACCTGAAATTTAAGCTGGAGAGGTTTATTTTGGCTTGGGTTTCTGGTCCATAGTCAGCTGGCTCTGGGTCAGGACAGCATGGCAGAGAGACATAAATAAGGAGGGTTGCTCACTGCATGGTGTACAGGCAGCAAAGAGAGAAAGGCGGAGGTGGGTAAGGGATAGGATAGACCCTTCCCCGCCACAGGCTCAATGACCCATATCTTAGGACCAGACCATACTTCCCAATAGCACGTCAGTAATAAACCTCTATAATCCAGTCACCTTCCAAAAGCCTGGCCAGTCTCTGAATGCGTGAGGCTCTCAGCAGTGGACACGTAAATATAAACCATAACATCTTCCTTGTGACAATGTTTTTGGTACCTGATTTTATTAATCACAGGTAGTGTAGTGGAGTAGAGAAAAAACTAATTTGGTTCAAATCTGTCTTAGTCACTGTCAATACTGAGATACTATGCCAGATAGCCACAGCTTAGGGAGGAGATGTTCATTTTGGCTCACAGTCTATCTTTGACAGGCTTGAACAGAGAAGTGGCATGGTAGGAAGGCCTGACAGCAGGAGCTTACTTATATCATGGCAGTCGGGAAGCAGAGACAGGGAACGGAGGAAACTTGGAGAGTGATAAACTTTTCCAGGTCATGCCCCAGTGGCTTACATGTTCCCACCAGTCCCTCCTCCCAATAGCACACCCAAGTGCAGATGAATATAGTGCACTCCAAGATCCAGCCACCGTCCAAAAGCCCACCATTAAGCATATGAGTTTCGGGGGATCATTCTTGATCTATATCATAATGTAGGCTGACTTGAAATCTAATCTTGGCGCCTCATCAATGAATTAGTCACTTTGGGTAGAAATCCCAGTGTTCCTTTGTAGCAGAATGGGACAGGACAGGCATCTTGTGCAGTAGGAGACATTGGTGTCTTTCCTGGTACACGTATCTTATCTCCAAGGTCGACTGTGATGGTCTTAATAGTGACGTGTGGATGTTTTAATATTTTATTTTCATCACAGTGTCATGTGCATACTACGTGTATCGTGGTGTTGCCACAATGATAGCTGTCAGCTGATTTCCTCAAATATCCATGATTTTGTTTTGATGGGGTTGACTGTAGCAAGTGAAAGATATATATGTTTCAGTGTCATTTCTTTTTAATCAACCAACAAATGATGGTAGTTTTTAAAGTTTTAATAAAAATTTTTGTCTAAATGTTTTTTGTTAACATCAATGATAAGACTCTAAAAGAGAATGAGCTCATTTAGAGTTGACCATTCTGAGCTTAATAGCCAAAGTAACGGCATTGAAATAAAGAGCACTTTTGCCTAGCTACTGTAGGACTGTCTTGTGTTATAATTGTTAGTGGCATCAATATATTGGGTATCTTGAATTTGTGCCCACATTTATCTCAGTGATTTTTGGACAATATCTTTGTTATGTACTGTGCCCACAAAGTACAGAAATTAAATTCACTTTTCGAACAAGGAAACAGCTTTAGCATGATTTTGACAGTGAAGAGACTTATTCTGATTTCTTAAAAGTAGGAATCCCATCTCTTCAAACTCTTTGAAGTGGAGATGTAAAAGATGCTGTTAGCCTCAAATTGATCTTTGCTGTTGTATTGTTACAATTGCGTCAAACTAAATGCTCTGTCTTGGAAAACAAAACAGAATCAAGTGGCTAGAGATATCACATTGTGATCTGGTGTAATAAAGCACTTCAAGTTGAAGTTAAAAATTGGTATCACCAACAAACCTGAAAGTTACTACTATAATGGAATCTCAAATTTTAAATGTGTAGATTTTCAATCATGGTCAAATTTATATTTCAGAAAATATCACTGAATAAAATAGCAGCACCCAGAAAAGCTTTTGAGCTTGGATATTTCCCAATTTTTCAATTTGATTCAATAATTTATAATGTGACTTTAGCTTTAAAACTGTAAGCAATTTCTTTGAACATCAAAGAACTGTATGTTCCATTATATGAAAACAAAAAATAACATCTTGAGTTTTTAAATGCAAGGACCAATTTGATGGCATTGTACAACTCTGATATAATTTCTTTGGAAACTGAGTGCTCCACAAGTACTTTTTTATACTAGCAAGAGTCATTAATGTAATAGTGATTATCTGCAAAGTTATATACAAGTTTAGTTTCTTTGTTGAGTTTTCCTTGTTATACCAAGTTCCTGTTTCCCACTCAAAGACCTACCTGTCAATCTAGGAGGTTTGTGGGAGAAACTTGTGGGAGTTAGAAAAAGTCAAGCATCTGGAAACAACATTTTCTTCTTCTTTTGATTGGTAGGGGCCTTTCCTAATGATGAGCATTCATTAATCTTCTAAAATTTAAGTAAACCATGGCATTCTGTTGCCTGAGATGACCTTTGCTAGAAGAACTCAGTGGTTGAGTTTATTAGCATTTTATTTTCTTTGAAGTCTGTACCTCATGAATTGTTCCTTTAAAGTCATTTACTTTGGATGTTTTGTTACAAGAGTTAAACAAAATGGGAAGGAGTTATTCTGTGTGTGTGTGTGTGTGTGTGTGTGTGTGTGTGTGAGTCAGAGGCAGAGATTACTGTAGAATAGTCTTAGGAGTTCATACATTGGTAGTCATTCCACACCGATGAATTGAATATCCTTTCTTATGTTGCAAAAAAATTAACTTAATAATGTTTAAACTTACCAAGGGGTTTTATATCTCCATCTTTAAAATATTTAATTAAAAAATTGCTATGGTGTTCCAGGATTTAGAACCACAAGCAGGGCACCAGCTTCTCCTCTTCTTAAGAGAGCAAGGTGGAAAGTAGCTACTGTCAAGTGTATTTCCACTCATTGTATATGGTGCTTTATGACTACATTTAAGCTGTTCGTTTTCCATAAGGAAAAAGCAGCAATCAAAGTATATAAATAAATAAATGCTCAGCATCTTGCCTGCCCAAACTTTGTTGTCATTTCTTGCAGTGAGTGTGATAGAAATTTTGGGAACTTTATTTGGAGTAATTTTTGCATCATTTGACATAATTCCATGCCATATCTGGTATTTGAATGTGCCTTGGTCTTTCCAAGGTTATGGACTTATGTGGTGATTTAAATAATATAGTTCTTTGAAGGGAATTCATTAGGCAGTTCCTGAAAAAAATTTACATAAGTGAAATTTATAAAAGTAATATTTATTATGCTTTCTTTCACTTAGCACTTTATTTTATATTTGTTTATCTACAGATCACGCTGGGGATGGTGCAATATGGAATCAGAAGACAAATATTTGATTGCAAATTTTAGCCTACTCTAAATGGATGATTGCACAAAAGAGAGTTAGCATGGGGCTGTGGATTTAGCTCAGTGTCACAACGCCTACCTGGCAAGCCTGAGGCCCTGAGTTCAATGCCCGGTCACCCCCGCAGCACACACACAAAATGAGAGTTAACAGCAGACCTGAGAGAACTATCCTAAGAAAGACCTGCTGGAAATGTTTTTTTGACTACTGTGTGTGAACTTGGTTGTCGTGAGGGCTCCTATTACCTTAACTGATTAAAGTAGATCTCTGTGCTTCAGTTGTTTAGACGAACAATGTGGCTTATGCTGAGCTCCTGCCCTCCTTCAGGTCACTAACCTACGCATTGAATCACTCCTGAGCTTCGCTGAAAGGACAAAAGTTTGCAAATGTTGTCATAATTCAGTGCTGGAGAATTAAACATTTAATCTGTAGCTGCACTGGGCGTAGACTCTTGGGAACTTGAACCCATCTCATCTACACTTGCTCATGCAGCTTTCCCTTTACTGAGGTTAGTTTTTATTCTAACCCTGAAAAATTACAACATGTACAGCTCTGAGCCGAGTCCTGTGAGCTCTTGTAGGAAATCACTGACTCACTATGGTCTAGGGTCTGACACAATGACTTTGAAAGAGGTGATAAACTCCTTTTGACCCCTGTAAAATATAGTGACACTGATAACACCTGTGCCACAGAGTGTCTGTAACACTAAAATATGATCATGTATACCAAGCAGTGCTCCATATATAAATGCATTATTGCCATTTTTCTTGCTGTTACTGAAACACTTTCAACACATCGTGCTCCGTGGTTCCTTGGAATGTATTTCCGTGTTGTTGCATCCAGATGACTCTTCTGGTGCTGCGGTGGCACCATTACTAACCAGTAAGACCATGAAGGGCTTGCTAGGATTGTGAGGCAGATCTCATCTTTTTACATAATTTGTTTTGTACTTTGCCTGCAGCTTGGGTTGTGATTTTTAGGAATACCATAGAGGTAGTTTAACTCTGGTCACATGATATCAAGAGTAAATCCTCCTAATATGGCATATTTTTGCTGTAGGAATTGCTTGCTGCTTCCCAGGCAGCCAGTGAAACTCTTATAACCAACCCTGATTCTCTTCCACAGGGACTATTGAATTACAGTAGAGATAGTTTCTTTTCCTAGAACTAGAGGATGCATTTTGTTCAGTCAAAAGGAATCACCTCTTGATTACCCATGTTTGGTTTAAGAATGGACAGGTAAAAGTATTCATGAGCTGTGGTAAAAAGACTGAGTTGTGTGTTTCCCTATCAATTTCATGAGGCAAAAACTTTTTCCATTTAACTATTTTCATTTTCTCATAAAGAAACTGAATGTGATGTTTGGAGTCCCATTGCCTTGTGTGTCCATGAAGAGACAGATCAACAAACTAAGAATAGCCGAGCAGAAGAGCAGAAAGACCTTTGCCCTTAGCATCGTCAAGCAGTATAACATTTCCCTCCTGAAGCAGTGTGCAGCACATGGCAACAACTCCAACAAATATCAACGTTTAAAATACTACCTTATTAATATTCAATATATGCCAGAATTTTTACAATATAGCAGTGTTACATAAAACTTACTAATTGATATTCCTGAGAATAAAAGATATTGTCAAACCAGAGTAAGTACAATTCACTCAGGATGTACAAAGGATTGATTACAGGATGCCTGCAGATAATGAAGTCCACCACTACTGTTCAAGTCTCTCATAGTAAGTGGTATAATTTTTTGCATATAACTCCTATACTTTAAATAATCTTTGCATTACTAATTACAATACCTATTTTAACTGTAAGCTATGTAAATAGTTACTCTATTATGTTGACTATTACAAGAATAAGTCTATACATGTTCAGTACAGATGCCATTTTTCCCCAAATGTTTTTGATTGGAAGTTTCTTGACTCCACAGATGTGGAACCTGCAGATGTGGAGGGCATCTGTATTTGCATACATGGTTAGTCGAGCCTTGCTGTAAAACAAGTACTCTCAGTCTTCTAACAGACTGCTTGTTGGATTATTACAAGAAAACTGAGCACTTTTACAGCAAGAGTAGTGAAGTATGGCCTGAAATATATCCTTTAATAGAAATGCTTTATTTTGCTTACATTTCTGGAAGTAAAATGCTATTGCCACTGAGAGCTTGGTGTTAGTATTATTTGTTTGTTAGTTTGTTTTTGTTTTTCCTTTTTGTAGGTACTGGGGATTGAACTCATGACTGCCTCCTTGCAAGGCAGGCGCTTATGCTGCTGAGCTAAACCCCCAGCCCCCGGTGTTAGTATTTTTAAAAGAGAAATGAAATAGTTTTCACAGAATGCACTCTTTTTTCCTTTGCAAAAACTAGGGAGAGATCACATAGTGCTTATAGTAAGACTGTTTAGGTGACTTGCTTCAAATTTGCCTCTTCAGAAGCTGCAATAAACACCTGCTGTCATCTTTGTTACTGCTTGTTAATAAGTGGAAAATTTTGAAAGTATCTATATCTTAGCATAAATGCTTAGCTGGCTTAGAATGTGTGAATAATTGATAACAACTTTGAGTTGAAATATATTGATGGAGTACACTAACGTAGTTGGCTGTATACCATTCTCTTTCCAAAGTATCCTTGCTCTTTGATTAACTTCTTAAGAACCAAATGCTGCTTCTCTTTCACCAAATTGATTGATTAATGGATAAATGAAAGATACATTTTCCAAAGGAATCTCCAGTGTCCTTGATGTACTGGCTGTAACAGGGAGTTTATGAGAGCATCATTTTCTTTTGGCAGAAGTGTCTAACAATGGCTGAGGGCCAGTCACAATGCAGAAGTCACTGTTGTTGACACAGTCTTTTCCAGTAAAAATGTACTTATTTTTTTCCTCTGTGTCTCTTTCATCTTCCAGTTTCTCCCCTTTTCCTTTTTCTTTGTGCAGTGTTTGTATTTTACAGCATGTAACAGTAAGAGGTGTTTGGTTTCTTTATTAGTTGAAGCCATTCAGCATTTGGCAAGCAGGTGTTACAGGTAGTGAAAGTTAACAGTGGGTTAAAAAAATGCTCTGAAGAGTTTTAAGTGCCAAACAAGATAGAACTGAAGATGTTACTTTTTTAAGGAAGACAGTTTTGTATTTGAAGCCAATTCCTCATTTCTTTTTTAAAAATAATCTTTTTATTTTAGAATTGTGCTAGATTTACAGAAAAAAAAATTTGAGACCATAGTAAGAGTTCCTAGATAGCTCACACACAATTTCTACCACTGTTAACATCTTACATCAATATGGTATATTTGTCACAATTAAGGAATATTGTTACACTATTATTAACTATATTTTGCATTGCAATCAGATTGTTTAGCTTTTACATATTATCTTGATCTATTCTGGAACCTGTCTAGCACTCTGCAGTGTCTTTAGTGATCATGCCCTCTTGTGCTCCTCTTTACTGTGAGTGTTGCTCAGAGTTTCCTTGCTTTTAATAACCTTGACAATTTTAAGGAGCTTCAGTTGAGTATTTTGCAGAATTTCCATCAACTGGGACAGAGACAATGTTGTTTCTGTGAGTAGACTGAGGTTCTAAGTTTGGGGGAGGAAGACTACAGAAATAAAATTTTCTTATCACATGATATCAAAGGCACATAACTCTTAATATGATGTGTCACGATTGAGGCTAACCTTCATCACTTGGATGAAAATAATATTTTTCAACTTTCTACTGCAAAACACTCTTTTTTTTCTCTCATCTCCTGGCTATACTACTTGAAAGGAAATCACTATTTCTTGTCTGTGCTTCAGGAGTACAGCACTGTGTCCCATCTTTTTGTGGAAGAAATATCTAAACAATTTATTTGGAACGTTTCTTCACCTGGGATGTGCTTCCTCTCACACAACTATTCCAGAACCAAAGTATAGCACATACATTAAAATTCATGTTAAAAATCATACAGAATTTTTCACTGCACTAAAACTTCCCCTGTGCCTTACCTACTAATCTCACACCCCTAGCCTCTCTAAAATCCATGGAAACCATTGACTAATTTATCATCTCTGTTGTTTTAAATTTTCCAGAATGTCCTATGTTTGAAATCATCTAGAATATCACCTTTTAGGCTGATATCTTTCACTTACCAATAGAATTTAAAATTTATTCACATGTATTTGTGACTTTATAGTTTATTCCTTGAATAATATTCTATTACATGGATATGTCACAGTTAGATTAGACATTTATTTGGTGTTTTCATTTTGTTGATTATGAATAAAGCAAATCTAATTTGTGTGTAAGTTTTTATGTGGACATGTATTTTCAAATCAGTTTGATAAGCAACAGAGAGCACAATTGCTGAATCACGTAGTAAGACTTTGGTAGCTTTCTAATACACTACACTGTCACAGAAAAGCGTCTGTGCCTCTTTGCATTCATATCATCAGTAAAGCTCCTGTCACTCTACATCTTCACCAACTCATGTTCCAAGGGTATTTTTTTCAATTTTAGCTATTATAATGAGTGTGGATTTGTATTTCCCTAATAATAAATGATGTTGTGCATATTTTTGTATGTTTACTCAATATCTGTATATCATCTGTGGTGAAATATCTGTTCAGGTATTTCGTGTAGATAGTTTCTGTTTTGTTTTATTATGTTGTTGTTTGCTTCTGGTGTTGTACATAAAATCTTATCATCAAATCTAGGGTACACAGATTTTTTCCCCTAAATTCCTTCCAGAAGTTTTATAGTTTTGCATTTTACATTTAGATGTACAATATATTTCAAGTTAGTTTAGTTAAGGTCTTATGTCTAGAGTTAGCTGTGATGCATGTCTGTGTTTAGGTTTATTTATTTGCACATGAATATCCAGTTGTTCTAGCACAACCATAATTAAGCTTTTCTCCATAAAACATACATTGAAAGAAGAGCAAAAATGTGTCTTATATGTTTACTTAAAGGACAAAAAACACCTTAAACACAAACTTCTAGATAGAAAATCAATATTTAGGAAATATGCTATAACTTTCACAAGTAATTCAGGCTCCTCCAAATTCTAATTTCCAGTGGAATAAGAAATAACTAATTTTCATAGTATAATCTTTAAATCTAAAATTCATGAAATTTTAGATTGGTAGTCTTTGTTATCTCAGACAAATTTTGGCATTGCAAATATGATGTTGCTATTTTATAGATTTGTAATCCAGTCATAGAATATCTTCTTCAAGGAAGAAGTTCCATTTCTGACTGTGATGCTTTAGCATCAGGTTATTGAATATTTTTCAGAAATACACAAGCTAATTCTACAATGAAATTAAGAAATGACTGTTACCCAAAGATATGCTTAATTTCAAAATAATGGTGTATTAATTACTGCGGTAGAGAAACAGAAATCATCACTCAGTAGAGAAACTTAAATCATTGCCCAACACATAAATTGGGCCATCAGGTGGATTGCAACATGCTAAAATGAGATACACAAAAACTGACTGCAGTACACAGGAATTAACTTCATAATAAAACAAGGTAAGATAACATAGGCAAGTAAATACATCATCAGTGCTATTTCACAACTGGAAGCAGCAGAAGTACAAACATTTCTCAGAGCAGTTTAGATATCTTAGTAAGTTTTTGGTTAAGCAAAGTTGTATTCATTCAAGATAAATGTGTGAATTGTATACAAGATATTGGAACAAATCACTAGAGCATGGTTAAAAGGTGGAAATTAACAAACTTGGCTTTGCCTTCCTAGAATCTTAGTCTAAACCACTGTAAATTTTTTAGAACTAGGTTAGAGGAAGGAGTTTACTCAAAAACACAGCAATATCTTATACAAGAAGGATGGAGTAGGAAAGGTCTTCAGGAGGCTGTGAAGCCCTACATTGGGATACATTACTGTGTCTTCCTCAGCCTGTGATCTCTGACTTTCTTCTGTGTACAGTCCTTGTTCAGTTTCCAAAGGGGATTGGATTCAGATTTGTCCTTGTATATCAAACTCTGCACACATATAAGGTGACTTAACGATTTTCATTTAAGCTACACTCACTCCTAAATACTTAGAATCATCTCTAGATTAGTGCAATACCTAATACATTATAAATACTCTATAGATAGTTGCTATATTTTATTGTTTAATGAGTACTATTGAAAATATACATAGATTAATACAGATGTATTTTTTCCTTTCAAATATTTTCCATGCCCAGTTGAGTTCATAGCTATAGAATTTACAAATATGGAAAGCTCAGTGTATATAGATTATGTTCATATTTAGCTCAGATCTACATTTCTGTCCTTTGTCCATATACTGGTAAGTGGCCAAATATATACTCTGTCATTTATTCAATGTTACAGTTTCTACTGCTCTGCACACTGTGATATAGTTAGGAGTATAGACAACCACTGCCCTACTTGTGCTTACACCCCAGTGTCTGAGAACACAATAAACAGGAAACATCGTAAGTCAGATACAAGGAAAATATTAAGAACTGATAAGTGCTAAAAATAAAAATAATTGTGCTTGGAACAGGGGAGTGAGACTGCCACCTTAAACAGAATGTCACACTAACTGATAGGGCAACCCTTCTAAAGGCTCAAAGAAGAAAAAGACGTGGGTCATGGGCAAAGAGAACTCTGGGGGCAAAGGTCCTGTCTTAGGCAATTGGGTTGCTATAGAAAATTACCATGGGTTGAGTAACTTAAACAACAGACATCCGTTTTTCACATCTGTACAGATTAGAAGTCCAAGATTCAGGTGTCAGCAAATTGAGGGCTTGGCAAGCCCACTGCTGAATTTGCTGGGTTCACACCGCATCTTGGGGAGTATGGAGGAAGGGCAGAAGGAATAAAAACAGAAAGAGAGAGAGAGAGAGAGAGAGAGAGAGAGAGAGAGAGAGAGAGAGATACAGAGATACAGAGATACAGAGAAACAGAGATACAGACATGGAGACACAGAGAGGTTTCTTGTCCCTTTATAAAAGCTCTAATCTCATCATTAGGGCTACACCCTCAGGGCCTTATTTAAACCTAATCATTATCCCCACCAAAGGCCTAACCTCCAAATACATCTCATTGGGGATCAGGTTTCCATATATGAATTTTGAGAGGGCATAAGCATTCAATTCATAGTAGGTCCAAAGGTAAATCATGCAAGGGGTATTGTGTAAATAGCACAGAAGCCAACATGTCTGGAGCACAAGAGTGTAAGAATTAAGAAGGAGATGAGAGAGGTATACGACACAGGTCACGTAGGACCTTCTTGGATGTTAGTTTTGTGTTTTTTCTTCCTGAGGAACATGTGAATCACAAGGAACTGTGAGCAAGTGAGTGATTGATCATTCACTTTCAGTATGAGATCTCACTGTCTGAGCCATATGAAGGTGGATTCCTGACAGACGTAGCCATCCTCCCCATCTTTTGTGTCCTCTTATCCAGCGTGTTTATGTTTCCTGAGATGAGAGGGCTGTGGCTTGGTTGATGATCTTGGGTGCTGGAGTATATTTGCTGCTTTATGAGTCCTGTATGTAAGGGATGGACAGTGTAATGTAATAGGAGAACAGTTCCCAGAAAGCAGGGAACAGTTATTAGGAAGACTGTAAAAAGGTCAATTATTGTGTACAATATGGCAATTACAACCTCATAGACTGAAGTGCATTTAAAAGTATTTTTTGTCTATTTAATGAGGAGGAATCAAGAAGGGGTGAGGGGTTATTGAAAGGAGGCAAAGCATCTTTCTATGTGGGTTAATGAGACACCTGAGCCTGAAAGACAATTGGATTTGGCTTTGTGGAGATGAGAATAGAGGTAGAGGTAAGAGAAAAGGTCATTTAACATAGAAGAAAAGGACATGTAAGAGATGCCGAGTATTTCCTTGCATAGGCAAGGTTACGGTAGGTACAATGTGGTAAAAGATATATTATGTTCAAACAAATTATGCATGAATTGACTCAAGGGACTCAACAATAATGGGTAATTGGCTTAACAAGTGCATCCTCGTATTACTTATGCACCCAACAAACACTAAAAGGTAAAGATACTAAGAACAATGTCAGTGTGAAACCCATTGTTTTTATGAAAATGATTTCTGTGCTAAGCTCTTGCACAACATTCTTTTAGAACATTCATAGATACAGAGATTAAATAGGAAAATTTCTGCTTAAAATTTTCCTTTGGATAAATAAACTTGAGTGTTAAATGTGGATGACACTCTGGTCCAGATTCCAAAAAGGACATCAGCAACGCATAAAATGTTCCTTTCTAAGCCAGAAAAGAAATCACTGGATAACTGAAATCTTCAGAATGATACAAATGCTCCTCAAAGTTATTATGAAAAAAAAATTCTGTTTACTCGCTACAACTTTTTGACCTCCCAAGTGTTCTTTACTAAAGCTACCTTTTTAAAAAGTTAGCTAAAAATGTTTTAAAAATTTAGCTAATTTTTAAAAAATGTTGTCTTTGTTGAACTTGGTAGGTACACTTAACTTCTGAAGAACATTGATCTTTCTGGCTCTTCTAACTTGAACTTGATACACACTAAAACTCTACAATATGCTGTCAAACTTGGTAAGGGATTTCTGTTTTTCCTTTTTTTAAGTACAATATTGCTATCTAAGGTCCAAATTTTTTGAACATGTATTGAAAAAAACTATTATATTAGAAATTTCATTAACTCATTATACATAATAATCTAAGAGTTGTCTAAAAATGATAGTCAAATATGTACTTTATTTTCACACTCAAATTAAAAATTTCTAAACTATTAATATGACTATTTTATAACCTGCATCACTCTAGTTGTTCATTCACTCATTCATTCATTTAAATTCACTTCCTTCCTTATTACACTTATGTTCTAAGGGAGAGTACAGAAAACAAATGTAAAATATACAAATAAATTAATAAGATAATTTAAAATATTAAGACGTGCTATGAAGAAAATAATGTAGGGTATTGGAATCAGGAATATTATGTGATAGGCTAATTTAGATTGGAAGGGAATGAAGATTATTCTAAAAATATGATGTTAAATTGAGACTTGAATGATTTAGTAAGGAACATTTTAAGAACAGTGGTATCTCATTTCACAGATTTAATTCATTCCACAGTGCAGGTCTCAAACCAAATTGGTTGTGAACCAAATCAAATTTTCCCACAGGGTTCAATGTAAATAAGGTTAATACATTCTGAACCATTGTATAATGTTTTAAGCATAAAACCTTGAAACAAAGTATAGTACAATATTAGCAGCAAGAACACTAACTTTGCCTGAGGTGACTACTGTCATGGAGCACAAGAAGGTAGTTTGGGGGGAGACTATAGTTAGGAGGGAGAGTCCTTCCCATGAGGACGTTGGGGAGCTCTCCTTCAGGGGTTTCCTCTCTTCTTTGCCTCTTAGCTACAGGATCAATTTTGATGAAAAATCTATCTGACATCATTTGTTTTTTTCCTGTGTTGCATAGCCCTCTAGAAATGAGAGACCATATTTTCATCCATTGGACTCAACATTCTGTTCCTTACAGTTATGATGGGGTGGTACTTCTCAAAGAAATCCTTGTACTCATTCCACTTTCCCATAATGGATTTTATTACATCACTCTAAAGTTCCTCTCTGTGTTCTTTTTCCTCAGTGGAATGCTCCTTAATAAGTGCCTTCTGCTGTTCACTCTAGAGTTCAGCACATTTTTCCATCATCAGCCCCTCCTTCTGGTCCGCAGCAATCTCCTCTGTATCTGCACCATCAATGCCCACACCCATACTCTTGCCCATAGACATATTCTCCTGCACTACTTGTGCATCAGATATCTCAAAGTTATGGTTAGTGATACACTCTGGCCCTGGTTTCCTCCAGACTGACTTTCAAATCTGATACATGACATCTTCCTAGGATGTTCCTAGTGGGGAACATTGAAATGTTCCTTCTAACACTATTTCTGAGTCAAAGATTCTTGCCCATGGACATACTCTCTTCCATTACTCGTACATACGACCCTTCAAAGTCATGGTTAGTGACACACTGTGGCCTTATTTCCCTCCAAACTTAGTTTCAAATCTGATACATAGTGGCAGAGCTAAAAATGGTGGATCAGTAAGCAGAAAAATACAGAACCTCACTGAGAGAAACAACTCAGATGCCAGAATAAAAGACCCTGGAGAGGACCAGACAGGGAGATAGATTCTCTTGAGCCGGGAAGAAATAAAGGGTAAAAATCTGGTCAAACATGCGGTCCTGGAGCTATCATCAAAGCAGCTAAGATTAGTGGCTATGGCATTCTCCCTGGAGGCACCCAAATTCCCACTGCTGTGACTCACCAGAGCCACAGTCATGCTAAAGTCAGGAGTCAGCAAGCCCAACAGAAAATGGAACCAATGTGGAGACCTGCACTAACCTGCGGTGAATGCTCAAAATAAGACCCTCCAGTGGGAAAGGGTGACCAACTGGACAACATGTTGGAATTGGGCAGGATGGGTATGAATAAGGAACAAAGTGACTTCAGTTGGTTGCTCTCTACCCAGAGAAGATTAGTGGGATCTGCTTGGCCGTGGTCACGCCCTTGGTCAGGACCCAATATTGTCCCAAACCAATTCCATACACGTGGCACACACTAATGTGGTAAAGGTCCCTGCAGGTTGACTGGCTCAGAAGGAAGGGTCTAGCATATGCTGCCCCTGCTTGCACCTCAGTGACCAACAGCAAACTGGAGAGGGCAGAAATCCCTAGTCAGTGTGCTTCAGAAGAACCATAACCAACAAGAAAAGGGACTGGGACCTCTATTATACACCTGTATGGAAGAAACTAAAAATATGATGAGAAAGTAGTAAGAAAAAGCCCCCAACCCCCAACCCTGCACATATTGATCCAGGAGAGGTAAATACAGAAGTGATTGAGGGCAGCAAACATGCAATATCAGACACAGCATCAGCGGACATAAAGAGATATCTTGTTAAGGAGATTAATAAAACAAATGCTAAGCACCTCTCAAGAAGACACAGATGGAAGAATGGAGGAACACAAAAAAAGGAGAGAAATGTTCAATGAAGAATATAACATAAACCTTGAATACATGAAACAGATTTAAAGAGATTACCAAGAAATTAAAATCTCCATCAAAAGCTGGAAAAATTGCCTGGCAGAAACTAGAGATAGATTAACAAAAAGAAGATAGGTTTGCAGTGTCTGATCGTGAAAGGAAAGATCTCTTAAAAACAAGGAAACAGGCAGTAACAATACAAAGGCTAGAAGATAACAAGAGGATCTATAGCTTAAGAATAAAAAAATGTGAGTGAAGAAGCAGAGTTAAAAACAAAGGAATTACAAAGGCTATTCACAGAAATAATTGAGGAAAACTTCCTAAGCATAGGAAAAGGAAATGATAGTCAGATGTATGAGGCATACAGAACTCCAGCCAGCTACAACCAATAAAAGCTACACCCAGACATATAATAATCAAGATCCCAGAAACTCATCACAAGAACAGAATATTAAAAGCAGTCAGATAAAAGAAACAGATCACTTATAAAGGAAACCCCATCAAAATCACAGCAAAGTTCTCATCACAAATAATCAATCAAGAAGAACTTGGGGCAAAGCATTCCAACCCCTGAAAGAAAATAACCACCAATGCAGGTTGCTGTACCCTGCAAAACTGTGTCTCAAAATACATGGAGAAACAAGATGCTTCCATGTCAAAGAGAACTGGGGGAGTTTGTGACAACCAATCTAACCCTAGAAAAAATACTGAAGGACATTCTAGAGAGAGAAAGAAAAAAATACCAGGATTTCAAGAACAGTGGCAGAGAGGCCTCAGAGAACAGGGCAGACAGTGGAATGAAGGAGAAAATTAGACAACCTATGGCAGAAAAATAGCGTGGCAGAAATGAGGCAGAGAATGTTGGCTATAATCTCTAACATTGATGGCCTTGATACACTAACAAAAAGAAACACAGGCAGAATAGATCAAGAGGTAGGGTCCATCGAGATGCTCTATAGAATATAAGAATATATAGAATATAGGGAATATAATTAACCTGAAAGAGGGTTTTTGGACCAAAAATTAATTATGAGAAAACAATGCTCTGTGTGACAGGGAACCAGAAAGAAATAGGGGCAACTGGACTAGCACTTGCAGATAGATTGCAAAGACATGATACTTTTGTGCAGTAGAGAGCTACTCAGCTATAATGAAGGAAAACCTTGAGGCTTTTGTATGTAAAAGAATACAACTTGAGATCAAGTCCAGGAGTAAGAAGATTTGGAACCACTTAGGTAAATAGTAGGTTGTCCCCCAATCTAAAAATTGAGGAAGATGGTGGGGACTCAAAATGCACAGTGTACCCTGTGGGAGTGAAAGGGGAGAAACTGTCTATAGGAAGTTCCTATAGTTCCTAAAAGAAGACAGAGGATATTGTCAATAGTGTATCAGGATTTAGAATCCACGTTACACTCACTACGCTGTTTAGATGGATTATATTCTGTTCCAGTTTGTCTACTTGTCCTAGATTTGAGGGTACAAATAGCTATCCCAAAAATAACAGGATACAGTATGGTAATCATCCTTAATTTTCTATTAATTTAATCTGAATAACTGAATCTGTACAATTTACACTGTCTTATCATGTCTGATCTTACTTGAATCTGGTTTATTAAATTGTTGTTTTGTATTGACTGATTTTATTCAAATCTGTTATGATTGATAGTATCAAGTCTGAGAGTATAGGCAACTACACTGAAGATGACAAGCTTCACTAGGATACCCACTCTGGTTTGATTATTACCTGCTTTTGAAGGCTTACAATGTCTCCAATGTTTCATTTTTATTAATATTGTTATGTACTGGTATATTCAATTATACTATGCCTGATGATATAGACATCAATTCTATTGAAGATAACAAGGAACATTGTAGTAACTATTGTAGATCACCTTGTATTGTGGTTTTATATGATTTTTTTGTTTCGTGTTTTTCTAGGAATTTGTTGTCTTGCTTTGCTTTGTTTTTCCCTCTAATACAGAAAGGATTGATATACCTGTAGAGACTCATGCATGTGTAGAACTTATAAACAGTTGATGAGAATTGATTATATAATGCATGATGAAATGAACAACTACTTTGAAGAAAAAGAAACACTATAGTACCCAGTGCTGATTTTGTAGCATCATGATTTGAATTCCAGCACTACTACTATTCTTTGTTCAGAGTGATTTTAGTCTGTTTTGTTTTGTTTAATTTCGACATACATGAAGGTATGGACAGCTGTTTTGAAGAAAATGAGAGACAGTATGGCAGCCATTGTTGACTTCCCTATTGTCTGGTCTTGAAGACCTAAAACACCTTCATCATCCTGTTTGGATCAGTTTCATACTATGTTGTTTTGTATGAATTCACTGTATGTGAAGATATGGACAACTATTTGGAAGAAAACAAGAGAAAATAAGATGAGAGTGAAGATCTCTAGTTGTCTTGCTTTGAAATTTATGTCTCTTACATTGCTTTCTTATGTTCTGTTTTATTGTGTTTAATTTTACCTTCTTTTAAAAAAATCTGATACATGAAATCTTCCCAGGATTTATCATTGAAATCAATATAGTGGAGGACATTGAAATGTTCCTTCCAATACTATTTCTAGGTCAAAGGCATCACTCCAGTGACATTAGAACACTTAGTGAAGAGTGTCTTTGTATACAACTTCTTGAAGTTGCAGATAACTTGCTGGTCCATGGGCTGTAGAAGAGGTGTCATGGTAGGGGTGATATTCACTGAACTATATTCCAACTCTTTTTAAATTTGAGAGAGGATCTCCTATGTCACTAAGTTTCCCAGTCAAGGTTTGAACTTGTGGTCCTCCCAGCTACGTCTCCCAGAGTGCTAGTGTTACAAGCATGGGCCACCACACCTGATGTGATATCCCTTTTAATTAGAAAACCTTATAAAATTATATGCTGATTAGAGATTTAAATTTTTCAGAAAAGAACATATAAATGTGAAAAGCATGGGAAAACTGGCCAAATATAGTTTATATCAACTATTGCTATGATTCATAAACGAAGACTACAGTTCTAAGAATGACCAATTGGTACTTAGAGGATAAAGAGAAACCAAAGGTTTCATGAACAAATATATAGATAGAACCTGTCTTCTTCTCAAAGAAGTAATCAGGTCAGGTGTGTGTGTGTGTGTGTGTGTGTGTGTGTGTGTGTGTGTGGGTGGAGAGCAAATCAGTTTTGTACAAGGTTCTACAGTAGAAAAGTAGAAAAGATGGCATTTGAGAAAATATGTATGGATAGAAGTACTTTCATTTCCAGAAAACATGGAAATTTAAATTTGACTCATTCTTCCTGTAACTATAACTAAACCAACTAAATACTCTAAAAAGTCTGAGCATAAAGGTGTAAAAAAAGAAAGAGGCTGGCTATAGGTAACTGAGGAAGAGGGTCAGAGTGAGTTTCCTGGAATTTCTTGTTACATGAATCTCCCAGGCTAGCAGCCAAAGCAGCTGGCTACCAGAAATGCTAGTGAACACAGATTAAGAAAATACCATGCTCTCATTACCAAATAATCAAGAAAAGGCAGCCTACCAAGACAAATGTGTTTAGGCAATATTCACTCTTTTGTAGGTGTTCTGCCCACCCAAAGCCTCCTGTGGTCATGGGGTGTGGGCTTTTCAGAAGTGACTGAATCTATAGTTTGTGATTGATTCATTATCAGGTGCTTTGATTGGAGTATGGAGGGTATCTTGCATAAGAGATGGAAAAGATTCTTGCTCTCTCGTTTTTGCTCCTGCTGCCTTTGTTGTCTTCTGCCATACCACCCAGGCTTGGAGCCAGCTGATTATGGACTGAAACTTCTACAAACTATGAGCTAAATAAACTTTTCCTCTTTTAATCAGCAACAAGAGAAAAGTAATTAAGACACCACGCAAACACCACAACAAATCTATGACTACGTAACAAATGCTGGCAAGGACTCACTGAGCCTCTGGATTTTTGTCTTTGACTAGGGTTTAGTGAGACATGCCAACTGGTAATTCCTTCTAAACAACGGAAAAAAATGTACACTTGTATATATTAACAGAATGTCAAACACCCTTGGGTCTAAGACAGAAATTTGAGTATTCACATCTTTGGAATCGTGAAATGAGAGGAAAAATATTGAAGTTCTTACAATATCACTGAAGATATAATGGCTCATTTTCTGGACAAAGCTATGAATCTACACATTGGAGAAGCTGAGAAATATCCAAAAAAGATAAGTACAAATATATGTGTAATAGGAAGCATTATAGTTGAACTTCTTAAAACCAAAGAGAAAGAAAAAACCATGACAGTAAGAGAGAAATGACACCTTGACTATGCAGAAAAACAATTCAAATGAAAGTAGATTCCTCACCAGAAATCATGAAGGACAGCAGGAAGTGGATTAGCATTTTTCACCTCCTGGAAGAAAACAATTTGTAACCCAGAATCCTATAGCCAGGAAAATATCCTAAATTAAGATAATCTCAGATAAAGAAAAGCTAAAAGAATTTATCACAACAGACAAATCATAAAATAAATAAAGTTCTTTAAGACCAAACAAACAGAAGGAAAAGCAACTGGAATATCAGAAAGAAAGAACATGCTAAGCAAGAGCATGGGCGAGTGTGACAGATTTTCAATTTTTTTTCAAATTGTGCTTGGTAATTGAGCAAAAATATAAACACACTGTAATGTAATTCTAAACATAGAGAAAATATTTAAGGAATTTATTACCTTAACTTCATAGATACACATGAGTTCCATATTTTGACGTTATTTTCCAAAACTGTTTTAAAAGGAGAATAACTCTAAAGAAGCCTATACACCATCTCAAGTGCATTTTAATATAGAAATCAGCACTGTGAAGTATTGATGGGATCCATCAAATAGAATGTTTAACCCATTTGTTTAAATAAATAGACAATATAACTATACTTAAATGAAAAAAAATCCAATGGAGAAAGTCTTTAGCAAATGCTACTATAGCAACTGGACATTGATAAATTAAAAAGCAATAACAAAAATATGCACTGTCACAGTCTTATACCTTATATTAAAATTACCTTAAAATAGATTAATATACTTGAACATACAAGGTACATTTAAGACAGAACAAAAAATTCTTAAATTTGACTTCAAAGACATGATTTACAAAAGAAAAAAATTGAGAATTAGAATCCCATCAAAACAATATCAAAGTTTTGAAAGAGCCTCTGTTAAAAGAATGAGAATTGAAGCTGCATATTTGAAGAAAATATATTTGCAATCATATCTGACAAAGGACTAGTATATAGAATATATAAAGAACTGAAATAACTTATTATTAAATAAGCAATTCAATAGGAACTAAGTAAAATAAAAATGTCACTGAAATTGGTGGACAGATGGCAAATAAACACATAAAAATTGACTTATTAGTCTTTAATTATTGAAAAAGCTATTAAAACCACAATGAGATGTCACCCTACATAGCTAGGTATGATTACTACACACTCATAAGAATATCTGAAATACAAAAGAGTGATAACACTAAATGCTATAGAATTTCTGGATAACCAGATCAGCCATATGTTGCGGTGGAAATGTAAATTGGTAGTGCCATGCTGAAAATGTTTGGTAATTTCTTTAGAAACTAAATATGTAACTATCATACAACTCAGGAGTTACATTCTTGGGCATTTTTCCCAGAGAAATAAAAACTTATGTTCAAGTAAAAACCTATGCATAAATGTTTATAGAAGTTTTATGCATAATAACCAGAAACTGAATACAACCCAGATGTCCTTCAGTACTAGTTAAATGGTTGAGCAGTGGTACATCTATTCCATGGAGCACAACTCAACAATGAAAAGGAACAGTCTTGATAAATTTATATGATATGTGCTAAGTGATAAAACCCAGTTTGATAAGATTATATACTGAGTATATTCAATTATATAACATGATAAAAATGACAGTAATAATAACAGAGAACAGATTACAATTGTCAGAGTTCAGTAAGAGAATGGGAACAGGAGATAAGTAAGTATGGCTCTAAAAGGGCAAAATGAATGCTTTTTACATTAATGAAAAAGTTTTGTGCTTTGACTGTATCTATAGAAATATCATGATTGTGAAATTGTACCATACATTTGCAAGATGCTACCACTGCAAGAGCCCTGGAATAAGCCACATCTCTGAGCATTATTCTTATGAATGGAGCTGAATTTATAATCATTACAAAGTAAAAATTTTAATCAAAATAGTAACAAATACAATGTAGAATGTGACCATCTATAGTAAAACTTTGAGGAAAAATAGCCATTTACAAAAACAATTTAAGATGTGACCAAGTGAAGATAAAATTGAGAACTGGATGAATAAAGCCAGAAAACAAACAAAAATATATGACCCTAAATGAAAATCAGCAGCAGCATAAACACTGAATAAGTGGTGGAATAAAACCGGAAATGTAGAGAATCCTGATAAAAATGGGAGAGCTGTGAGAATGTAGCATTCAAAACTCCCACTGCAGGGGATATAACTAAAGAACAGCCCTACCTGCCAAACCCATGCTGTATGTATTGTTTGAGACTCCACTTCATCCACATTACTTGTAGTTGGTCCCTAAGCATGAGCAGAAGTCTGCGACTCCTAGTTTGGCTTGAGAGCTACTCACGTTATGTGCGTGTACCAGTTCCACAGGACGAATGTAAACATCATGTACCACAAACATGTACTAGGAAACAATTTTTTAAGCCTTGTCTAAATTTCTTTGGACTTCACCCATTCGGTATACTTCACCAACTTATTTTCCCTCATGCCTTTCCTAGGAATCAGGTATGATTTGTGATCTGATTGCCTTCCCAGTCTTTCTTAGGTCCTCACTGTTGTCTTCATTAAATATGTTTTCCTTAATAAAATCCTTGGGTTTTGAATCACATCTTGGCATCTGCCTCTTAGGAAAATTGCACTCATACAAAGACCTAATAGCACTATCAGCTCTGAGACATAGGAAATGGGTGATTTATAGAAAAGGGCGTAGCAAAAGCATACTAAATGAAGTCAAAAGGCAATAAATACACGGGAATTCTGTTTTTAAACTTAAGTTGCTATCACTGATCATCTCCACCAACTAGATGACTGTCCTTCTGGTAAAAGATGTTAGGGTTTTTGTGTTTTTTGGGGGGTTGTGATCAACTGAAGAGTTACGAAGAAAAGGTCTCCACATACTGACATCAAAGAACTGGTTAAGATTATTACTATTGTGATTTAATATGTCCTGCAAAGATGCGTATGTTGGAAAAATTTGGAAGTGGCATTAATTGGAAGTAATTAGAGTTAGATGGAATCATTAGAGTGGGGCCCAAAGAGGGCATTAGTGATTTTATACGAAGAAGAGAGACTGGAGCTCACATACTGACTCTGTTGCCACAGGATGGTCTCCACCATGTTATGATGTACCAAGAAGGCCCTCACCAGATGCAGCCTCTTGGACTTCTCAACCTCCATAACTATAAGAAATGCATTTTTAAAAAAATAAATTACTCAATCTGTAGTATTCTGTTACTATGACAGAAAACAGACTAATAAATAACATTTAACCAGTAAATAGGCTTTGTGAGTTTCTGGTATTCTCATCTGTAATCTTTATGCATGAATGCACAAGGGCCATTAGCTACTAAGAGAAACCTCAAGCAAGGAAGAAAAGTGCTGAAAATAAATAGGGCTGAGGCCATACAGACAGGTTAGAAACAAGAAAGAATTAACTTATTAGAACGTTCAAAGATATACATGACGCTACTTCTATAAAACAAAATTTAGCTCATATGTTTAAAAATAAATAAGAGGTCAAAAGATTGGTGTTGGTAATTAACAGAAAAATCTTCGCAAGGAGATCAGTGTAAATTTACAACATGAAATTGTGAATATCTTCCAGAAAGCAAAACCAAAAATAAAGTGAGAAGGAAATGGAAAAAGGAGAGAAAAACATCTTGGTGTAGATTAAGACAATCTTTAAAAAAAAGGAGAAAAATGGAGCACAAGAAGTTATTACATAAATCATGCAAACATATGTTTTTCAGAACTAATGTAGTTATCCTAAAGATTAAAATTAATTGCTAAATTTCCTGAATAAACAAGGGAGAGGTAATCATCACACCCAGGCATGTCATTATGGAATTCCAATAAATCAAGAATACAAAATCTTTCAAATCAGACAGTACAATAAACCATTTTATTATTGTTTGAAATACCCTAGCATGAGATACTTTATAAAAAATTCCAGATTACAAATTACAGATTACAGAACAGGCATTCTTTAGATGCCTAGATGATTTGTAAATGATTTGACATGTAAATTTTTATAAAAATATGCATTGTTCGAGAGTGACACAGAATTTCTGAAGTTTCTCTGATAGATCCATGATAGGACTAGATAAAATGTAAAAATGCATACAAGCATGGATGGGTTGATGAATGGATGGATATATTAATAAATACTGAAATGAAGAACCACAATCAGAAAGGAAATATGAATAATCATATATGTATATATCATATACTTAATGTACATGTAAGATTTATACTATTTCTTTTTAATTTAACTTAAGTTATATAATTTGTGGGGCATTACTAAAGTTAGAGAAAATATATCATTAAGGCCTCTTTGTCCATCATTTTGAATAGTCTGAAATGATTTGTTCCTTATGTGCATATGAATTTAAAATTATACTCTTTGAAGATGTAACAGTAATAATTTGATCACTGACAATTATGGGGGTAGTTATTATTATTGTTGTTGTTGTTGCTGTCACTGTATTTGGTGCTGAGGATTTAATCAAGGTCTTCCACATGCTATGCATGTAATCTACCACTGAGCCACATTTCCAGCCCAGAACCTGATACCAGCAAGTTTTCTGAAGAAGTGAAGTTTTTTTATGAATTGCAAATTACTTTTTACAGTGAAATTTTATGGACTAAAAATTAGTGCACAATCTTTTAAGAATACTTGGAAATTATTACACAACAGTACATACAAATTATATAACCACAAATACAACTATAACAACCGTTAAGATTTTGATACATATTTTCTAATCTTCTATGCCTATGAAGCAAAATAATCATTTTATATGATCTAAATAAATAGTAAATGTTTAAATTTTTAGAAAATTTAATACAATAAAAGGTACTGCCATTAAATACCATCAAAATACTCTTCTTCTCCTGGCATACACTTATTCCATCACGCCTACCATTTTCTGGAAGTCCTTTTTATTGAGTATCTTTACGAAGTGTGATAAAAAATAATGCTACTGCTAAGTGCCATCCAAGGGAAAGATAAAATTGTAAAAACATTACAGTGTGTCCTCAACCACTTATTCACCAGGTCTGTATATTTTCCAAAGTCAAAATAACCCTTAAAGCTAACCATTTTTAATTGATTCCAGACATTGAGGTAGCTATAACAGCTCATGTAAAGACACTCATGAAAGAGGACGTCCAGACCCGCTTCAGAAAGCAACAAGCATGATGGAATGAGTGTGTGTGTTCAGAGAGAAGAGAATTTGGAGGGGTTTTAGTGGCAATGAGGTTTTTACTATAATAAATTTTAAGAATTTGAATATTCACTGTATTTTTATCACACTGCAAATATATTTAGCCAGGTTTATTAAGTTTAAGCCTATTAATAAGAAGATATACAAAATATACTACATATGAACCTTCCCAGGTGAGCAGATAATTAAAAGTATGTTAAAATGCTCTTGATAACCCAGACTCCTTAGTATAAATCTCATCTGATGTTTAATGAAATTCGCAAGATCAGCTGAGACACATCAGATATCCTTACTGTGGCACCTTACGTTTCCCTCTCACTCTTACTTTAAAAAAAACCTATGATTCTATTGTTTTATCATGAATGAGCAGAAATTAACTGATAGCTTTTCTGTCATAAGAATATTCATCCTAGATAGTCTTTCTCTGTTTTCAATTTAGTGCTTCTAATTTTCTGTGAATGGTAAACAACATAGTTGTTTATTAATAATTATAACTCAAACCAGAGCAGTGGTAACATCTAGAATTTTGAGAACACTGTTTCTCATTTTAGTCAATTACTATGATAAGTGCTATTATTCTTCCTAATAACTAAATGAGAAATTTAGAATTAGGAGAGATTATGCAATTTATTCAGATTCATAGAGCAAAACACCTGCCTTTGAAGTAGAATTGATAAGACCTGAAATCTTAAGAAAAAAGTTAGAATGGTTGTACTATTAAGAACTAGGAATATGTACCTCCAGTGGAAAGTGAGATGACTTTTGGGCTTACTCTGCAGGATTTCATGTACAGGGACAGGGACGTGGAAGCAAGCAACATTGAATCATACAGTAAAAAATTTCTTTTATTGATTTATCTGCTGATACTACGGATTGAAACCAGGTCCTTGTGCATATCACTCTCCTACTGAACCCAGGTCTATTTGTAATTGTTTTAATTTCTCTGTTTATATCAAGGAGAAAACTTCAATAGGTGATAATATACTACTAACATCTTCTTATAACTTGCTGTAGAATCTTTTACCCCCCCCCAAAAGCATGCCTGATATATAAAGTTTTAAAATCCATAATGTCTACCTCAAATTTACTGGCATTTTATATTTATCATTTATATGAAACAGTAATATGTTTATAAAAGATGATGATATTTTTTCTTCTATGAATGTTGTTATTGTTAAATACTATTATTAAAATTTCAAAGTTGGATTGATTTTTCCAAAGTTAAATAGTAACAGATGTTCATAGATATGGCAGAATAAACTATGAGAGTGACACATAAATTATTAAATATAAAAACATATGCCTAATAGGAAAAACTAATTGTGAAAGTTAAGAATACAGTCTAGTAATGTGATACAGTTTTCTGAGCTGAAAAAAAACATTAACTACCATGGTTGAAAGGCCCTAAATGAAAACAACATTTATTTTCACTCTTGACTGCCAGAAGTTTTGTAGTCTTTCTTCTTGTTTGTGTAAGCTCCAGAAAGTCTGATGTGTTCATCGTATGGTGAAGTAATTTATCAGTTCCTACAAAATCATTGTTAAACTTTCATTAGCTTTCGAGTCATTCATTAAACACAGCTATTATCAAAAGCTCAGTTACACTAACTTATGAAGTACATAAAAACAAAAGTTCTAAATATTCAAAACACTTGCTAGTATGCTTTTATCTTTGCCCATGAATTTACTTATATATACTGCAGCCAAGGTTGGAAACATGATCTGAAGATATATTACTTTGTGTCTCTTCCCCACCTTATATTCAGTGACTTCAGGCTAGTATGTAGTTTGAATCAACTGTGGTCTCAGCATTTACACTATGGAAAGTGGCACAAGCTAAGAATTAGGGCTCTTTTCTCCTGGAGAGCTGGTTGTTAAACATTTATCAGAGCAGTGCTACATGTAAGAGACGGAAGACCTGATCTTTCAAAGCCCTGGCCAGATTCAAAGCTTCCAACGGTTGGTGGTAGAAGAATTCTTTGAAAAGGAACAGATGAGAAGTAATTGAGAGCTCAATGGCCAGAAATGACGGGGAGGAGCTGTAAATCATGTTATAACTGCATACTCTGGGGATGAGAAATTCCGTCTCCTGTCTCCTTAATAGAGATAGAGAAAATATCTTCCTAATTTTTCTTTAAAAATGAAGCCCACTTATTTTTGTTGGTGTTATTACTTTTTAATTAAAATGTTTAACAACTTCTTGGCAAGAAGTAGTATTCTTCAAAAGTTTGATTACTTTCCTCAATGATATGAACTTATTCTTAAAAATCCATGAAACATAAAAGAAGCCAAAGTGAGATATGATGAAAATGTCAGTTGTTATAACAGAATTTATGGCTTTGGTTTTAATACTAGGAGTGTTTTGAAAATATCTTGTCTCTTATCATGTGCACACAGCGGCTCTTATTCAGCTGAGAGAGAGGTTAAGTGAGAAATGAGTTGGCTCAGCGAGGATAGATTTGTTCCACCCACCCCCAGCCCCAAACATACATATACACTCACACACACATACTCTGATGTTAATTTGATTTGAAAAAAATCAGGAAACATCATCATCAATTTCTCCTCTTACAAAAATGATTATTCTTGCTTGACTGCCCTCTGCTGGAATTCCTGAAATACACACTTTGCCTCTACTTAAGTGGTTGTAGGCAGCATGTAACCTAATAAAGTGCAGAATCCTTCCATCATGTATTATATGCAGAAGCTCAGGTATGCAAGATTAGAAGTAAAACTGAGTTAAGCACTAAATGCAGTGGTCAAGTGTTGATTTAATTAGCCATGAAAAATAGCCAGGTTCTGAATGGATCAAAGAAAACAATTATACATAATGGGTGAACTGAAAACAATTGACTATAACTGAAAGAGAGGAATGCTTTAATTAAACTAAAAGATATACCTAATGTTAAATGAGGTGGTTACAAAAGCGCCACAAAAAACTACTTAACTGCTGAATATAATATGAAAGATCAGAAAGTGTTTAAATGTACCTAATAAAAAATGCAACCTTATTAAAATTATATTACTATTATTTAAAACTATAGCGGATCTTTTCCTTGTTTCATGAGCAAAGCCACTGTATTGAAGAATATTAGCTTATTTGTTGAAAATATTTGAACACTCATTTATTGTTAACTCTGATACAGAAATATTGTTTTATTCTGCTTGAAAGAATTGTATTTCTTGAGTTTAAAGAAAATTATTTTAGAGAGCAATGTAGTATACCAGACTTTACAATGGTTTAGATTAGCATATACTTACCTCCATGTCTATAAGGCTGTCAGGAGTCAGAGGAATAGAGGTTAGCTGTGACAGCCTGAGTTAGTGTTTAGCTGGAGCTACAAGACTCACCCTTGAACAGATCATTGTGAAATTCTTATCTCATACAGATCAAATCCTTCATCTGAGGAATCTGAGCTAGTAAACAAAACAGATGCCTTATGGATACATTTGCTGTTCAAAGCTTGAATCTTAATTTTACTCACCCTCTTCCTTTTATGTGCTACCTGCATTAGAATCGAACAAGGGGATTACAGAGGGAGGGAGGTGGGAAGATGAAGAAAGGTCAAATATTTAATAGAAAGAAAGAACACTCTCCCCATACCATTTTGTTCTATTTTTATCCCATATGGATTTGCCTCTGGGAAGTCAAAATTTTCAAGAACTTAGTTTTCCAAGCTCAAGACGTGGTTTCTGTATCACTGCACATTATGATGTAAGTATAAAGACAGGACCTTCTTGAAAACAGTGTTAATTAAGTGGTTATGAATATTAATTCTTTTACAGTGAAAGCTGATAACTATGGAAGCAAATCATTTTGCTACTGTGGAAATGAGTTATATATTTTAAACTGAGGCACCAAAGGAGAGCAGGAAGATTATAGAAACCTCAGTAAACCAAACTACATACACTCTGTTCTGATAACCCTACCAGTGAACACTGATATAGCACTTTGCTGATACTAACTTGAGAACCTAGTCTGAAGGTAGAGTTGGACGGTAGACATAGAACTCGATTCAGCTTTTTAAGTGTCAAAAGCTAAACCCTTAACCATTGAAATTTTGAAAAACATATCACAATCTAACACTTTGTTAGAGTAAGGTTTGGTAAAATTCATAATATAAGTGGAAAAATCCAGATTTTTTGAAAGTTTGTGCAAGCTATTTTAAAATTATATATGCATACTTCAAAGTAAGAATATTAAGATGTGATTTATCAGTGTAATTCTAAATGTACAATTCAGCTCTATTTTACTCAAAGGAGAAATAGTTGGAGGATATAAATATAATGTGTAGCCATCCCATATTGCATTTAAAAATGTCTTATCCCTGTGCTAATCATGTTTCTAACATCCCACCATTTAATTCTTAAATTCAAATATAAGATAGATATTGTACCATCCCTGTGTAATGTATAAGGAAAACTCTGGTTCAGGGACTTGAATTTACAGAGACCTGAAGTGCTAAAGCCAGAACACTGACCCTGGGTTTTGAAACTCTGCAAGCCCAGCCGTTAAACACACATGGTATCAGCGATGTTCACATTTTTTTCTCTTTGAAAATGTCTGCGGCTTCTTCAGGAGTCTGTATCCTGGCTTTAGACCAGCATAAGTGGACCTCTGACTTTATTAGATCCTAGGAATGTGAATTCTTGGGTTTTTTTTTTTTAACCCTGAGACAAGTAGCAACACACATTTCTAGATTACCAATTTTCCAAAAATTACAGGAAATTATACAACGGCAGAAATATTATGGAAAGAATTTTTCCTCCTCTCAAGATAAATTTTCATTGTCTCTGGGCCGTCATCTTTGTTCTTGTTTCCAGGAACCTATTCTGGGGAAATGATCTGACAGACAGCCTCCTCCCGGAGCAGCAAGCCCCTTTCCTCACTCGCATCTCTGCAGCATCTGCATTGGGCATGAGCCCGGATCCATATTTACGAGACATATGTAGACACTTTTCCCTTTCTTGGCAAATGCATAAATAGAATCCTAATGTCTACATGTAGGTACTATATAAATACAAAGTTGTGCATACTCTGTAGATGTCATGCATCATTTATCCATGTATTTTTAGTGTCACCAACACATTTACATATGCTGTCACGTTTCGAACTGCACCTCAATATAGTGCCTTTTTCAACATGAACTCAGCAGCAGACAACATCATTCTTTTAACATTTTCACAGAAAAATGAGATCAAAAAGCAAGAAAATCAATCTCAAAATAGAAGACAAATTTAAAATGGGTAACACTTCACTAAGATGCTCCGAAGATGATATAGAATTAGCAGAGCAAAGGACTGAATCTTTTGCTCTGTAATTAGATTCATGCAATCATTTGAATGTACTTATTATGCCTGGGTTTCCCAAGATGAACGTTTACACTTTGGCCATTGTCTAAAGAAGATATACATATGAAAACAACCCTGTGAAATTCTGTGGTAAATACCTCCGCATCATAACAAAAGGGGTAGGAGTCTTTAAATATGATTGAGGAAGTCAGAGAATCTGCAGTTTGGGAGATAACTTTTGAATTGATGCTTGCCAGATAAGTAAAAAATCTAGATGTTCTTTTGTATCAAATCACAGAAAAGTTAGGTCTCATAGATCAAGTCCAAAATCAAACTGTAGTAATTAATCATTATAATTGATAAAATCCAAAATGTTTTGATTTCTCAACTGAGATCAGTTTTAAATAAGAGAAAATTTGACGGGGCTAATTATTTGCCTTTTTTCCCTTTACTGAGTCATTAACATGTCTTCTTTTGTTCTTATATTTGTGTGTACTATGGTTAGTGGCAAACCATATTAGTGAAATCATACCAATAGTTTTCCAAACATTTTATCACAAGAACAGCATTTTATTAAACAAAATATTTCATGGAATATTAAATGTGGAATGGGTAAAGGCAGAGATCTATCCTTGAAGAGTTTATGGAAAAGAGAAAAAGGACAACCTCCATGGTTCATGTAGCTCGAAAATCCCTGAACTTGGTTAAAAAATATGTACACACATGTGTACACACACAGTTGTACAATTTCGTCAGGGTCCTGAATTGCATTTCTCCCATTGGTTGTATATAAAGAACTCTGATTCTAATCAATACGCTAACTGTAATCCATGGGATCTGGTAGGCCCCAGGAAGATCTGTTCTGTCTACCCTTAATCTCATTCCTCCAATGGCTACTTGGTAGCAAATGTTATGTGTGAGATTCAAGATTGTTTTTCCAGAGTAGTGTGAGCAATAATCGCCAAAAAACCTGAAAGTCGGTTTCACAGCCCTTCCCCATGAATACTGACGTTGCTGAGTCTGGGATTAACTGGGCGTCTCTGTGGTCTGTATTACTTTCCTCTGTAATTCAGATGCAGGAGTCTGTAAGAAGCATAGATGAAATGATGGGACACAGTGGAGACAAAGGGAATTGAGAGAATAAAATGATGGATGGAACGGAAGGGAAGAACAGAAGAGAGGAGAACATATGGTAATTGCAGAATGCCAACAAAAGCTGCCTCGCTGGCCATGTGATGACACTGTTACCAGTTTGCTACCTCTGCTTTAGAACAGTAATTTTGAAAACTTGTAAAGTCATTAGGTGTATTTTTCCAAGTTGTAAGCATGTAATCAAGCCACATTTACCTCTCTTTTCCTTCCCCCATTATTCAGCTCTCTTTCAAGAGACAGAGTGTTATCAAGAAAATTCTGCAGAGCTTTTAGTGGACACATCCCAGCGTTCAGTTTAGTACTAGATGGTCATTTATTGTATATATTTATGTAGCAGCACCTGCAACATATCTACAGCATATATTCCTGTTTTGTTGCCTACGTTATTTTCCATGTCGTGTGTATTTTGATACCATTTACATCACAGAAGTATGAGAATTAAAGTTTGGAGCATGTGTCAAACACTTGCTAGAGTGAATGACACACAGTTAATGTTAAATAAAAAAAAATATTGTGTGTGCATTTCCAAATGTGGAATTACCTTCCTATAAAGGCCATAAGAAGCGTTATCAGGATCGTATGTATGAACATTTCTTTTTGTAAGAACATTTTAAGATCTTAAACAAGTTTCTTTTGATATTTGATACATTGTTTTTAAATAGATATTTTAATTCACAGCACTGCTAGCACTGTTTGAGAGTGTTTATTTCCACGAGCTTCATTCGCATATATAATTTCTCATTTTTTATAGCTGGTATTTTAAAACTGGGTTATTGCAGTATGTATGTGTATGACAGAGACATGTGTCTGTGTATAACTTTTATCCATATATTTGTCGACATTTTCTTATTGTACACGAACCATTAAGTATCAGCTCAAAATATATTTCTAAAGTTTTTTGCTATTTGGTTTGGCTATGGATGTTTTTAAAAAATGAACACATGCTTTTAATTTTCTTGAGGTCTTATGTTGATATTCTCCTTCTTCCTAATACTTACATATGTCATTCTTATATTACACAGCATGCAGCTTTTATACTTTGCTCTAAGTACATCATTCCTGCATAGTTTTCAGTTTTGAATCTACAGTTGCACGTTCTCGGTACTTCATAGTTGTCTTCATGTTGTAGCTTCTTCAAATGTCCCTTTTTAAAGGAAAATGTGGTCCTCTAATGCTTTACCAATAAAGACTTAAGTGAAAAATAATCTTTGGGTTCTTTTTCATTCTAAACGTTCTCTGTGTGCAGGGTAGGGTAGGGTAGGATATGGCAGGGTAGGGTAGTGTGTGTGTGTTTAATACCCTTACACCTGAATGGTAGTTTGGCTTGATATAAAATCTTTGGTCCACATTTTACTTCCTCAGTATTTACAAATGTAGTTCTGTGTTCTAATGTTAAAAATGTCAATGTGTAGAAATTTGAGATCATCTTTATTTCTTCCCACTTTAATAGGTGTCTTGACCATTTTGTGTTACTGCAGAAGATTCCTTTTAAAACTTCTATCTTTAAAAGTTAAGAAAGTCACTAAAATTTGTTTTGATATTTAGGGTTTATGGACATTTTTCTGTAGTATATAGTATGCCCTTTAAGGAGATCTGAGTCTTATTTATTTATTTATTTATTTATTTATTTTTTGAGACAGGGACTTCTTATGTAGTTCAGGCTGAATTTTAACTCATTATGTACACTGACTTAGCTGGGATTCACAGAAACTCTCCTAGCTCAGGCTCCAGAGTACTGGGATTATGGGCATGCACCACCATGTCTGGTTACACAGATTATTCTTTTGCATTGGATTTTCAAGTTAATTTCCCATCATTACAACCTTCTTTTGGTGAACTCTGTGACAGTTAAGCTTAATCATCTACTAAATTAGATTAAGAAACTTCTGAATATGTGACCTGATGATGGGCTGATATACTCATTCCCTTTCTTATCTCAAAACTCCGATAGTTAGAAACTTACCTCTAACCATTTATGCCACTTATCTACTTAATTGCAGGAAACATTTCTAAAATATCAAAATCATTAGTTTTTAGGAAAAAATTATCAACTAGAACACAGTACGTACCAAAGTATTGTTTCTTTTGCCTTTTGTCTTACAGAATCTACTCATGTCCTAAGTTACTTTAGGCCAGTGCTTTCTCTCCATCCTCTTCGCTGACTTTCTTTTATGCATATGTAATATACTCAGACTGTTTGTCAGATTCCTCTTTATTCTGATATCTTCTGACCTTCTAAATGATATTTTTAATTTTCAGTTTTCAAGTTCATTATTTGTGCTGTAAAATTCCATCCAATTCACTAAAAACACTATATTGCATATCCAACAGTACCATATCATAGAGAATAAGTTTGCACACTAAATTCCCTTCTGTTTCACCTGCCCAAAGCTTCCTGCCTTCTGCCAGGAAACCTGGCAAACTCTGACTGTTTTAATAATTTTGCCTTTTTCTGAAGTGTAGTATAATTGGAATCATGTATTAATGCTGATTTTTTACACTGGATTCACTCATTTAACAACATAGGTTTACATTTCTTCCATGATTTTTTTTGTCGGATAGCTCATTTCCTTTAATCACTGAATAATATTCCCTAGTATGTATACACTAGTTTGTTTATTCATTCACCTATTGAAAGACATGTTGGTCTTTTCCACTTTTCATCAGTTTTGAATAAATCTGCTGTCTTGATTAGTTTTCTCTTGTTGCTGAGACAAAATTCCTGATGCTCAAAATGAAGGAAAGAAAGGTTTATCTAGCTCACAATTTGTGGATGTTTCAGTCCATAATCAGCTGGCTCCAAGGCACAGAGGCACTTTGCAGAGGGCAACAGTTCATGGCAGTGGAAAACAGTAAAAGCAACAAGAGCAGAAGTGGAGCACAGAGAGAAGACCCTTTCTGTCCCTGGTATTGAATGTAGGCCACACCCACTTAGGTGTAGCACTCACACTCGTAATCCATTCATAAACTCTAGAAGCCCACCTCCATAACTGTATGAGGCTTTGGGAGACATCCAGACCTAAACCATAAAATCTATCATAAAATGCATATGAAGGCTTTTGTGTGAATATAACTTTTCAAATCTGTTGGACAAACACCTAGGGATGCAATTGCTGGATCAAAGATTAATGCTGTTATTAGCTTTGTAAGACACTACCAAGTTGTTTTTCAAAATGGCTTTACCATTTCGCATTCCTATAAGGAATGAAGTAGAGGTTCTATTACTCCACATCTACATTAGTAATGATTCTCTCTTTTTTTCTTTATTGGTGTTTTGGTTTTTGTTTATTTGGTTATTTGGTTTGGTTTTAGACAGTCTCATGTACAGATAGTAGTTGCAGTTGTTTGAATTTTCATTTCTTTAATGTAAATGTTGTTACATTTATTTTCATGTTTTTATTTGCCATCAGCATGTTGGTTGAGTACTTTTGTCCATTTTTAACTTGGATTGCTTACTTATTGTTTAGTGTTAAATGTTCTTTAGTTTTCTGCAGATATTTCTGTTTGTTCATAAATTACCTTTTAATTTTCTTACCAGTGTCTTTTGCATTGCAGACTTTTTGTTTTTCGTAATTATGTGAATTTAAAAACAATTTTTTAATGGATTGTGCCTTTGGTATTCTGTCAAACCCAAGATCACATAGATATCATCTGATGTTTTCTTCTAAAAGGTTTATAGCTTCACATTTTTCATGTAGGTGTTTCATACATTTTTAGTTACTATCTGTATAAAGTGAAAGTCTGTGTATACCTTTCTTTTATTTGCATATGAGCATGTATTTCCTAGTACAATTTATTGAAATATTATCTTCTCTCCACTGAGTTCTTTTTCTGCTTTATCAAATATCAGGTTAATATATTTGAATATCTATCTGGAATATTCTGTCCTCTTGATATATGTGTGTGTATTCTTTCACAATATTTCGATCCCTGTAGCATGATGCTAAGCCTTGAAATTCAATTCAGTATTTAGTGCCCTGATCTTTACTTCATTCAACTTGCATTGACTACCATGGGTGTTTTTGCTTCATATTTAAACTTTGGAATTAGTGTCAGTATTTACAAAATATTTTATAATAGTTTTGGCTGGAATTATGTTGAATTCATAAACAAGTTCTTAAGGGAAGACTTGACACCAAGTCTTTCAGTTCATCAATAAAGAACATCTTTCCATGTATTTAGGCTTTAGTTTACACATCCAGAGAGCATATATACATACACACACACACACACACACACACACACACACACACACACATATAGTTAGTTAGTTAGTTAGACTTAAACCTCAATATTTTATTTTTGATATTATAAATATGTGGTATAAATTTAAATTGCACTGGTTTTTTACATTTATGATTTCAATTATTTGAAATTGATTGCTTTCATTTAAAAAAGCAACTGATTTTTATATTAACCCTGGTTTTTTTTACAGCTTTGCTTTATTCACTTATTAATTTCAGAAGTATTTAGATAGAATCTTCAGAAATTTCTAGGATTGTAGATTATATATGATTATATTATATTTCAGTAGTTTGCTGTCTTAATTATATCAGAAAATCAGTAAGTTTCAGAATGTTACAGGAAATAATCAGACATTTTTAGTTTTCTCAAAAATCTTATTGTTTTGGGGAATTTTCTATATGGTCAATCATATTATCTTCCAACGAAAGCAGTTTTATTTCCTTCTCAATCTATGAGCTTTCATGACCTATTCTTGTCACACTGCATTTTCTAGAACTTCAAACATGTCCTTGAATGAGTGATACAAGAGAAGACAACCTTGCTTCAATCTTAGGGGAAAGAAATACCAGTTTCTCAGTGGCATAATGTTAATTATTGATTTTTGTGGATGTTCATGATCAAGTTTAAGAAGTTGTACCTATTCTCAGACTTTTTATTATGAATGACTATGATTTCATCAAATAATTTTCCTGGATCCACTTACATGACTATATAACTAAATTAAAGTTGTTTCGGTTTTTATGTGTGTTTTGGGGGAGATGTTTTTGGTGTTGAATTTTGACAATCCTTTATGTATTCTAGACACTAGTACTTTGTGGAGCATGTAGTTTGCAAATACACTCATTTTGCAGCTTGTATTTTATCTCTTTTGCAGGGTATTTTTCACAGCAAGTTTTAATTTCAAGGAAATTAAATTCATCTACTTTAATTTACCTAGCATCTCTTTGTATCATTTATTTAATGGTTGTTCTAGTTGTTATATTGTATATACATGACATGACAGTCTTCTGTTGTCATTTTTCCAAGTCAATCACAATATAGAAATCTTTCCTCCCTTAAATTTTTATAATCCTCCAGTTATAATTTTCTTGAAACCTTTCCATTCTTACATTTAGAATCATACTAAAGTGCTGTCATTTTTTCAACTGACAAACATAATTTACAAATTGAAGAAGAGAAAATGTGTGATGTCTTTATTTTTATTCTTCTGTTCTGCCTTATACTCCAGGATTCTTTTCTTTATCATTTCCCTTTGGTTTAGAAAACTTTCATTATTTAGGGCAAATCTCCTGGTGAAACCTTATTTTGTTTTTCCTCCATGTAGGAATGTATTCATTTCTCCTTCATTTCTAGGGGATATTTCCACTGGATATAGAATTCTGAGTCAGCAGTTCTCTTAGTTCTTGAAAACGTTGTGCTGACTCATTCTGTCTTCCAGAATGTTCATTTCTGATGGTAAATCTATTGTCTGTTAGGTTATTTTTCTCTTACAGGTAAGATGTTTTCTTATCGCTGTTTCCCAGTTTTAATTTCCCAAAGTTTGACTATAATGCATGTTGGTGTGTGCCAGTTATTTATTTGGGTTTATCATACGAAGGTTTACTAAGCTTCTTGAATCTGTATCAGCTTATCTTTGGCCAAATTGGGAAGTTGAATTATTATTTTTCTGAATTCTTATCCATCCTCATTCTTTTTTTGTTCTTATGGAATTGTGAAGACACAGTTTAGAGTTATTGCTTTTATCTACCTGCCCTTGAAGCTCTGTTCTCTCTCTTTTCAGTCCATTTTCAAATTGGTCAGGTTGGATTGTTTAATCTTCAAGTTTCCTAATTCTTTCCTCTGATCCCTCTATTCTGCTATTAAGTCCTTCACTGAGTGTTTTTAATCTCAATTATTATACTTTTCAGCTTGAAATTTTCCATTTGCTGCTTCTTTACCTCTTACATTCCTCTGCCAATATTTTCTATTTTAAAAAAAAATATTTAACTGTATTCATAATTGCTTATTGAAGTGCTTTACGAAGATGGCTTTAAAATCTATCAGATAATTGTAATACAAGTTGTCATTCAATTTGTGTCTATTAATTATCTTTTTTTATTCAACATGAGATTTTTCTTGTGCTTGGTATAATGAATCTTTTATGGAAACAGACATTCCGGACAAAACACTGGATCTTATTTAACCCTTTCTTTTGGCTACTTCTGAGGCCATTTCCATAGGGTGTTGAGAGAATGCCTCTTCAGTGGTAAGTGGAAATAGAAGTCCAGGTTTCTTTCTTTGTATTGTTGAACATCAAAGTAGAAAGAACTTCTGGCTGCTGGGTGGGAATGGAGTTTTGAGTTGCCCAGTGGACCTCTACTGATACTACCCTATTTGGGAGGGTATCTTTCTTGTTACTGCTTTCTATGTGGGAGAAATAGTGATACCTATACCTGTATTTTGAGAGAAATGGAATATCCCCAAATTTTGTTGTATTCTACTCCTAATTTTTTTTTCAATCCATATACTCCATATTTTGTTTTCCTTTTCTATCTCTCAGGTCTGTGCTAAATGATTTAAATAATGTTTTTGCAAGAATTCATGCATTTTCATTTGTGGTCTTCTTAAAGGTGAATGCTTCATCACAGTGTCTAACCATACAATTGTAGTTTTGGCTGTAATCATTTTCTGCTTGATGACTTTTAGTTTATGGAGTTTTTATCTAACAAAAAGTGCTTTTTTTTTTTTTTTTTTTTTTGGCCATAAGCTGTCAAGTCACATTGTCCTGCTGATGCTGTTCTAGACTCTTTTTATTATTCACTGTTGAGCAAGCTGACCATTTAGGGATGATTTATTAGGCAGTGGAAGTTCACAGTGGGGAAGGGAGGAGCAGCCCTCCATGTCCACAGCCTGAAAACACTCTCTTCCTCTGTTGCTGCAGTGACAAACATACAAATAAATTTGCATGGGCAACTTCATCTGCTTTGCTGAAACAAGTGAGATTTAAGGATGTTTCTCTTGTGAGTCCTATCTACCTCCTTTTCTGCATATTTATTGCTAATACAGGAGATAAATTTTTCACCACTAAATGACGCTCTCTCTTGACCAAGGGGTGTTACTACTGTCTATTATTAACTCATCCTGAGCCTTCTCAAAAGTCTCATAATTAACCCTTTTTATTTCTTCCCATTATGAACTGTTTTGAGTAACTTTTACTTATGTCATTGAGTTTTATTTGTATCTTTGCTTCACGGTACATGAAGTTTACTAATTCTTTTTTCTTCACTTCTGTTTTGTAGTTGGGATATGATTTCCCAGGAGGAGGTGAAAACATGCTGACTTAGGGAGATATTTTCTTAGTGAAATGCTTTAAACTGCATTTATTGAGTACCTAATTTTTTACTCTTCATGTCATACTTCAGAAGAATCAAAAGAAGACATATATTGGAAGATGAGATAACAAAGGTTTGATAGGGTTTGTTCAAGGGTAACAATTTTCAATTGGCAATTTACCCTTCATCAAAATACTTTCTACAGAATTCGCAGAAATTTTCTTTAACTAAGCGTTGTCTCCAGTTCATTCTTTGACTAGTTAGTGATTTCAAGTAAAGTACTTTCAACGTTTCTGAATGAAGCATTTATTATATGTTAGAATGAAGTTATAAATGCCCCATATACTAATTGCTACTGCCTCCTATGGACTCCAACATAATGCTTATGTTGGAAGACTGAACTAGTATGCTTATTTAGAGTTTTCGTTTTATAAGGAAAAATCACTCTACACATGTAACAGTGCTATGTAATTTGACTGAATCCGTCAGACACCTTGTCACAGAAAGTTGTTTTATAGGTCTTTCTGTGACAAAATGGAACTTTGACACAGCAATAAGTGCCACTTTTATTTTACTATTGATTCTACAGTTCCTAATTCATTGCTTCTTCAAGAGTTTATATACTTTTTCCATCCACAGAACCATGATCTGAGTTAGCCCACTATTAAAAATTTGAAAGCTATAGGGAATTATAGGTGATACATAAAAAATCTATAAATTTTCTACCCAGACTTGTGGGTGAATATTCATATCGTGAATAGAACATTTCCTGTCAATCTGTTTCTGAGTATTTAAATTTAATTAGTATCATACTGTTAGTTTAATTTTATTTCTTTGTTTTTATTTGGTTTAACATTAACATTTTTCCAATGCCTTTAAAATCCTCACAAATATGCTAATCACTGCATAACATATTTATTGAGTTTTGCACATAAAAATAGGCCACAGGAAAACAAAGGCATACCATGCCCAATAGCAAATGTATCACTAGTCAAAACTTAATGTATGAATAAAATACCATCTTAATTCAAAGCCCAAAAGTGCTTTACAAGGTTTTCTTATAGAGTTTAAGGAAAAGGGTGAAATGATCTTAATTCTTTGTGTAAAAATAAAGATCCAAAATTTCTAAAAATTGTATTAAAAATAAAAATTGTTTAAAGTAATTAATTTCTAGAAGTTAAAATCTGCTATAATTTAGCGTGATGATCAAAATAATAAAGAATTGTATAGGAAAAGCCAAATATATCATTGTAAAAATATATTTGTGTATACTTTCAAAGTTGAAAGATAATGAAGATAATACTTTAAATTGATTAAAAGAAGTTTATATTTCATATGTACTTTCACACCTGGTAGCCCATCTGGATACATGCAGTTTGAACTCGCCACTTCATATAATAATCAGAAACAAATTCTAGATAGATAAAAGGTTAAATGATTTTTTATAAATAGCTCAAAACCTGATAAAAACTTTAGGAGAAAGTTGTTGTACCTTTTAAATCAATAAGAGCAATTTAATCAACAGAGAAAACTCAGAGCCATAAAGAAAAATTGAAAACATAAAGATATTTTTGTATGATAAATTATTTTAAAATCTTGTCAAATAAAAAGTAACAGGCTAAAAAAATATTGCAATATATATGACAGAAAAATAGCCATAATATTTTTAAATACCTACAATTAGTTAAGCAAAAAAGGAATTGCTATGAATAGACAATTAATAGAAGCACTCAGAAGACCAATAAACATAGGAAGCAAGGTTTTATTTCATTAATAAAATTGAGATAGTCCTTCACCCAACCGAATGACAAATATTTACTACAGTGCTGCTGAATATATGAGGAAGGTCCCTCTCATCCATTGGTGGTGGGACTAACTACTAATTATAGACTTAAAATAGAAATATACATTTCAAATTTAAAAATATATCCCCTTTGACCTAGTGGTTCTACCTCTTGGAGTCTTCTATCAAAGTAAAAACACTAATAAGCAGTAATATATGCAGAATATTTATGCTAGAGAATGACCAAGCAAAAACAAAAGGAAACAAATTAAAACTTTGATTATCCTGAGTGCTAGTAGAATGGCTAAATATTGGCTGATGAGTACACTGCACTGTAAATGTGCATGTAATGAAATGAATGATCAGAGATTTGCCAGATGACCCACACAAATATGCACAATGTTGAATGAAAAAAAAAAAACAGTAGCAGAGAGACCTGTAGAATAATCACACTTATTTAAAATTAAGCAATGACAAAATGTCTTTTATATATGGATTTATACTTAAAAACAAAAAGACCAGGGGGAAATACAAACCCATATGCAAAAGGACTTATTGGAAGTGGTGTGAACCAGAGTCAGTAAATACAGTTGTAAATTGGAAATATATTGATGCTTTATATAATGTAGAAGCTTAAGTTCTATTTTATTTGTAAGTTTTGCACAGGTTATATATACATGCAGAAAAAAATAGGGTTCTCAGTGTGATAAAAAGCATGAATTGGTTCAGTGCTCACGACCACAAAAAAGCAGAATCAAACCATGAATTAGGTGATGCAGTTTAAGAGAACTTTCTTTTGTGTTGCCATTATTTTGATAGTGAGTTTGAATTAAATTATTAAAAATTTACATTTATTCTTGTGTCCAAAGTTTGCGCTGTACATACCTTGTGCATAAATCATCGCATTTCAGACTATTTCTTAAATAAGATTTCAAAAGCACAGCTACAAGACTAAAATATTCAAATAATTTTTAAAACTCCAGAAACTTTGAAATTGTTAAAAACTTTGAAATTGTTTTTACCACATTAGGTTTTAAGCGAATGCTTCCAATCTGTACTCTCTCCTTGGCTTCTGGCTTCGTCATGCTAGTTTGTCCATTTTTTTTTTTTTTTGAGAGTCTTTCATTTTTAGAATTCAAATGATAGCCAAATGTGGTCACAGGCCTCTAATCCCAATACTTGGTAGGCTGAGACAAGAGGATTACCATGAGTTCGAGGTCAGCCTGTGTTACACAGTGAGTTCAAGGCCAGTCTGAACTATCCCAGCAAGATCCTGTCTCAAAAGTAAATAAATAAATATTCAACCTGCAATACACAGACACATAAAATAACATAATTTTAAAACATTCAAGGCATTCATAAATAAGTTGTAGTAATGCTAATCTGTAATTCCCACTTAGGAAGAAGTAAAAGCACTAATATTTTTATCTTTATCTTTCTTTATATGCTATGGATATAAAAGGGAATTGGAAATATCTAACAAAATCACATATGTATTTAGGTTTAATGTTACACTCTCATTTCTAAGAGGCTATCCCAAGATCCATTGGTAAAGTGTAAAATGGCACCATGTCAAAGATTTTTCCTTGTGACATGTAATGTAATGTCAAATACTATAAGTAACCATTATAAGAATGAATATCTACTAATAGATTCTTTCATTAAATAGTACAAAGAAATGGAGAAAAGATATCCATTATCTATAGGACATTTGTTTCAGAACTACTGTCAAGAAAAACTCCATGGTTCTTCAAGTACTTCATATAAAATGGCTTACTATTTCATAAAACTAATATACATTACCTATATATCAAATTATCTCTAGATTATTACATATGCTATCTAGTACCATGAAAATAGTTCTTATACTGTATCGTTTAGGAAATAATCACAAGCAAAACATCTGTACATGTTTAGTATAAAAACAATTTTTTTTTCTAAAATATTTTTGATCTACAATTCGTTGACTCAACAAATGTAAAACCTGAAAACAGGGCGGGCTGACTTTATATATAAATACAATGATTTATAAGATATTTTGTTAAGTGACTATTCTTTAGGATAAGTATAAGTATGTTCCCCACTATGGCAGGGGGGCTATAACTATACTAAAAATATCGTTATTTATCTAAAATCAAAATTTAACTGGGAACTCTGTATTTTTATTTGTTAAATCTGACAATCCTGCTTGGGAAAAAGACTTTGAGATGCAATTTAGTGCACAGGCTGTTTATAAAGCAGTGCTCCTGGGATCAACACCTGTGAGTGCAAGCTATGAAAGCAGGACGGAGCAGAGGGAGAAATATACCACAAGAGAGTCCCGTTGTGACCCTCAGGTGGTGCCATGAGGAACAGCGGTGCTACATGAGCTCATCAGGTCCTCCCTGAGCCTCACGAACCACACTTTTGCGCTTTCTGTTACTCACTGGATATGATCACACAGCTCTTTGTACTGAATCTGCTCTGAAGAGGCTGACAGCCAAAGACCATCTGCTTGGAACAGTCTCAGCATATCCTATTACTGAAGAAGACTCTGGGCGACTAATTTCCGTGTCTTTCACAGTGAAAGAAACAAAACACAACTCTGTATAAAGTATATTATTAGTTTTGCTTATCAAGCTATAAAATTCAATATATGGGAGAGTTGCTTATACTTGTTAAAATAAACACTAAGAATATATTAAAATTATTTAAAATGGTTAATAATAGTAAAAAAAAGGAGATAAAAAAGGAAGACAAAAGTCAGATGTCTCTCCATGTAATTTATTAAATCATTTGGACTTTTAATATAAATTTTTATATCAGAAAAAATGAAATTTTAAAAAAGGAAAAATATCTCTTAACATTAGTCCAAAATAAATAAATCTATATCGTGTGGCCTGACAAATCAAAAAGTAATTCATTAAGCAGTGCCAGAGCAAAGTGTCTTGATTATATAAGCTTAAATATATTCCAAAGTCAAAAATTTAAAGACTATAAAATATTTTAAATTTCATTGGCATTATTGTGTTGATACTGTAATATGTATATGTCAGATTGCTGCAGAAAATTCTCAAACCAAACTAAATGGAAAGGAAGACTCCTTGCAAGACAGATATGAGAAGGCAGCGATTAATCTTTACAATAGCAAACTACTGCAAGGTAATTCTACAAAGGCAAGAGCACTGAATTTACAGAGCTTAGTTTATATAGAGTTTAGAAGTGGGAGGTACAAAGTAAGTTATAAAATGTTACATAATTGGTCAAATACATTGAGTCATATATTGACAGGCAGGCTAGTCTTGAACAGATTTGTTGAAACAAAGTAATTATTGCAATATAGAAACACTCTGGGGAACAGGGAAGGGGCCTTTGCAGTGTGAGCATAGTTAAAGGCATTACCAGACTACGGAAACATTCCAGGGAGGGGACAAGCTGTCCTTCACTAGCCCAGGGTACCCTCACCTACATAGAATTACTCTGACTCAGTACTCATCAGAGATATGCACCTGGGCTTTAGACACTATCAAGGTCAGAAATTTGGTCAGAGACCTCTAATTGATCATGAAATACCTATAAGTTTGCTATTTTATAATTTTGTTCTTACATTATAATTGTGTCTCAACAGGATAAAACAAATAGTTTTTCTAGTATGATTGGAAACTCAGTTTTTATTTTTTAAATTAATTTTAAAATTTGTATTAGTACAGGTTTGTAGTACATACAATTTGCAGGCATCTTGAGGAATGGGTACATCTTGCAATTTTTAAATCTAGGCTGCTGTTTATGGCACATAATGTTTATATTCACTGAGGATATTAGGTTCCTGTACATGACATATTCTTATTCTACTTACTTCCCCTTTCTCTGGAAATCTAAATTTTTAGTATAGAAAAAAAAGACATACCAATAAAAAATCCAAGAGTTTAAGCAAAAATCTTGTGGGATTATATTTGAATTGGAAATAGCAAATGATACATTTTTTTTAAAAGAAATTTATTTTCTATCCTGGAACACTTAAAAGTCCTCAAGTCCTAAGCGCTCAGACTGTCGTCTCTAAATACCATTCTTTTCAAAGAGGAACCTGGATTTGAAGAGAATTTGAATGATGCAGCAAGACAGTTTTCAGATACTTATGTAGTTAGGAAAGAGAGGGTTCCTTACTCTGAATATTGGGAGGTAAAGCATTTATCCTGCCTTTCTTTACATACTGACTAAGGAAAATTTTAAAGAATTCCAAACAGTTGGCGTGATTACATGCTTGCTGTATCAACTACTCAGCTGAAAGCAGGAGGCTTGGTTATACCCAGGAGATGGGGACCAGGTCGTCTGGGCAGCCTAGTACTGCCCCATCTCACAAGAGGAGGAGGAAGGGGAACAGAAAGAGGAGGAGAGGGGAGGAGATAGAGAAAGAGGAGGAGGAGGAGGAGGGGGAGGGGGAGGGGAGGGGGAGAACGAGGGGGAGGGGGAGGGGAGGGAGAGGAGGAGGGGAGGGGGAGGGGGAGGGAGAGGAGGAGGAGGAGGTAGAAGAAGAAAGCAACGAAGAGGAATGAAATGAATGAATTAGAAAAATCATCAATCATTTTGCAGCCCATAATGAAGTAATTTAGGCAATATTTATCAATAGATTCTAAGACTGTGAAGTAAATCATTGATGGAGTGCAACATATTTTTAGGTTATCAGAGACCCCCCTACACACATACACACACACACACACACACACACACACACACAGAATTTTAAGGGGCACATTTTAATTTTTCTAGTGGAGGTATTAGGTATCTCCACAGGAACCCATATACACCTGCTGATGAGTCTTTGTATTGTGTTACTATTTGGGACAATCAAATTTTGTGGAGCACATTTTGTGTATGAACTTTGTTGAACTTGAATCAAATCAAGTATTTGCATCTAATGAACAAATTGAACAAATTGAAGGGGAAGCGGGAAACAAGTCAAATGGCATCACAAGGAAGAACCAGGGCCGTCCAAAATGGAGCCACCATAAAAGTAGTTAGAGAGGACAGATTCAGTTCATATAAGTCAGCAGCACTAGGGAGGAAAAGGAAAAGGAGAAAAATAAGATATAAAAGGAATCGATTTATTGATGTTGCCGATTCTATGAACAAACTCTAAAAAGAAATTTTAGGAAAAATTGGAAGTATAAACAGGGAGTATATTAAATACTGTGTAGGAACTACTGCTAAACTTTTAGATGTAATGTTGGTTTCTGTGATTTGGTGGGAATATGTCCACTCCTTTTAGGAATATATAATAATTATTCATGGATAAAATATCATGATGCTTAAAATTTGTCTTTTAGCAAGAAATACATGAAGCACATGGGAAATTACATGGCCTTGAGTCTCAGTGAGAGGTATGTAAAGGTGCATTTTTAAAATTTACTTTTGTATGTGTCTGTAAACTTAAATAATAAAAAAGCAAATTAGAACAATTTTGCATTTTAACACAGATATTTCTCCTTTCTTTCCCCTCATGTTACCATATCATTTCTTCATTCTTATATCCTTTTTTGAATATTAAGAATACCTACCTACGCCAAGAATATGGCTCACGGGAGCAGCGCCTGGCTGGCAAGAGCAGCATCCTAGGTTTGATACCTGGTACCCACCCAAAAAAATAAATAAATAAAGGAGAATACCTACAGCATCTTCCTAACTCAGAGAAAATGAGCTCTTAAGATTATGTGATTCTCACACTACATGTAGAGTTTGCAAAAGTGATTTTATGTCTTGAAGGATATTTGTTAATATCTGAAGATATTTATGGGTGTGACAATTGTATGTACTACTGACATTTAGTGAATGTTGTTTAATTAATTAATAAATTGATAAATGAACAAAAACCAGAATAATTTAGTGCAATAGACTAGGAAAACTGTAATAGATTATGGCCCTCCTTTGATGATGTATTAACTCTTATTGGAGTATTTTTTCAAGTAGGGCTACAATTCTGTATGACAATTGTACAGTAGTTAAGTCTAAAATAAGAGTTAGATAGATGGAGGGATTTACATTGTAAATATTATATCATGGGTCAAAGGTAGACTGAAATGCTGAAAACCCTACCTGAAATTTTTTATTTTTCTTTCATTCTTATGTTGTGATGAGATCAATCTTAAAATTTTCCACAAGTATTAATTCAACCATTAACTGTAACTACTATTCACATAGACAACTCTTAGTCTACATTACACGGTTTCTTGTACCTTTTCCTTTGCAGGCACTGCGAAGGAATAATCTGAGAGAAAAGAATATTCCCATCATTCATTCATATGAAGGAGAAATGTTGTCTTACACGTTGGTTTGTTTCTACTTCTAGTAAACGCAAGTTGCTCCTTCCTGGCTTGGCATATACTGCTCTCTCTCTCCTCCGGCTTTTCCGTGCTTCCGTTTTCACTGTAACTGCCTTTCCTAAATCCTCAATCCTAAATTCTGTAGGACATTGGGCTTGGGGAAACTCAAAGCACAAACTGCTATCACATTCTTATTTTTAATTTATATTTTCCAAATTTATTTGTTTTTTACTTTCCTGAAAAGCCGTAAGATTTACAGAATAATTGCTCCCTATACGAAGACATAGGTGCTTGGTAAACCTGAATACACATTTGTTTCATTGGTTGATTATTTGTATGGTTAAAAGCATATTTTTAATAAATACATTCTTTTAAAAAGAGGGTGAAATCCCCAAAACTTATTGTGCTCTTAAACTGAACAGGTAAGAGCAAGACATCATATTGGGAAATAGCTTTCATTTTCATAAATGCTATAATTAATCATTTGAGGACTAAAACTATGGCCGTGACCCCTCCTGTTCTTTGAAGCTTCCACGCCCACTTTCCGTATGAATTGAGGTGTTAAGTCCTAGTGTCAGTGCCAACTCTAACTTAGAAATTACATTCTTCCCACTCAAATTCCTCCTGGAGTTTCAACAGGAGAAATTATTCTTCATTTTCCCTCCTGAAAACTGTTGTGTAATACTGCTTGCAGAGAGAGGATGATTGGTTCCACCCTAGAGCTTGCTGGATTTCTGTGGAAGCTGAAGCAGTGTCTATATATAGTATGTAAAAAGCCTTAGGCTAGCTGTAGATGAAAAGCACTCTAGATATGTAAGGTATTATTACTACTAATGCGTTATTATTTTAACTTTTCTGCAAGTTACAACGAGCCTCTAAAAACGTGCCCAACAGTATCACAGCCAGGTATGCTTTGTACTCTTAGCCCTTCACCTCTCACAATTTGTTTCTCTTATATCAGCACTACCTGTCAATTTTTATTAAGCAAAGTAACTTGAGGCAATTTTTGAATGTTTTTTACTCTACGTGTCCTAGGGAGGGGAGTGAAATGACCAACAAAACCATTGATTAAAGTACCACTAAATAAAGGAGCATAAAGTCTGCCTTGCCCAGGAATTAAAAAAAAAAAAACTTAAAACTTAGGGAAAAAATAATCTGCTCCCATCGCAGTGAGCTTTAAACATGATTCAGTTGCTACCTGATGACTTAATCAGTCCTTTTCAGTTAAAAAGTAGAAATTGGAGTGTAATGTGCATGGTGGACATTTTATTAAAGTACATTGGGATTTCCTTTTCTTAATGGGAAATGAAAATGATCTGAAGGTGACCAACTCACTTTTTCGAACTTTCTGACAAATAAAAAGCAAATGACATGGAATCATCAGGGCCTGGTTGCAGTTCTGTGTGTTTATTGCAATGTTGATCCTGTTGGTATCCATGTCCTTAGAATCAGAGAGATAAATGTGGATCCGTGTGATGACCCGAGGCCTGCTCTTTAGTAAAGGTGTTTTGATTTTGATCTCAGAGATGATCAAATAGTCATGTTCTCTTCTGGGCATAAAACCAGTCAGTTCCCACTCACAGTATGTTTTTGGAAGTAAAAGGCAAAGACAAAAAGACCTGAGGTATGAATTTTTATATATCCATTTTCTTTGTCATTCCAAAGAAAGCCTTTGTATCTCTAACTAACAGGGGCCAGAAACAACTATAAACAAGACAAACTTGTAATCAATAGGCTAAAGGAGAAACTTGCTATTCCTATCATAAGGACAAATCTAGCTCTAAATTTTCTTCCTTGTGTCATGTGAAGGTGATAGAATTCAAATTTTTTTCTAGTAAGAGTCCCAGAAATAAGAATTTTTTCTTATGGGCACTGGCCATCCAATAGAGCTGTCTGTGATGATGCAAATGTCCTGTATCTGTGCACTCCAGTAAAGTCACTACCCAAATGTGGCTGCTGAGCATTTCTGAAATGTGGTTAATGAAAGTGAGAAACTGACTTGTTAATTTCATTTAATACTAATTGTATTTTAGTCACTTTCTTATTGCTGGGACATAACTGGACACCCATAAGGGTTTGTGTTGCTTGTGGTTTATTCCATAGTCAGTTGGCTCCAGTGCAGAAACAGCATGACAGAGGGGAAGAGCAGAGAAAACTGCTCACACTGTGGAGGCCAGGAAGCAGAAAGAGAAGGGAGGAGCTGGGGGCAAGAATACACCCTTCCAGGCCACGCCTTCAACCAGGCTTCTTCTCCTAACAGCAAGTCAGGTATAAATGCATTGGTGGACAAACCCATGATGTACTGGTATAATGCCTCCATGATTCAGTCACCTTCCAAGCACATGAGGCTTTTGAGGGACAGCCCAGATTTAAAGCATAAAGTATTTGTGTTAATAGCTACAACCTGGCTATTGGCTACCACAGGAAAAGGTACAATCTAGGCATTAGGAAAACTAGACATCTCCAACCAATAAACTGTCCAGTCTTTGCAAGGAAAGCCTCGGGCCATGTACTGTGATAGGAAAGATGATATAGGTCAAAGCACAGGAGTCTGGAGTTGGAAAGCTGAATCAGCCCTCAAATTCATGATGTTAAATAGTTACTTCTTTAAGGCATGGAAAAATACCTACCTTGTGAATTTATTGTGAAGATTAACAGACAAAATGTTCTTATGACACCTAGCAAAAGGCTTGCCATGTAAAAGGTACTCATCAAATGTTAATACTTCCTCATAATCATTATAAACATGGTGGTGATTGAAGACCAGGCCTACTAGTCTAGAGCATTTAATTGTTACAGGATGTGGGTGGATTTCTGGGAAACCAACCAAACTATGTGAACTTTTTCAAAGGTTGGATTTATTCCATATGTGTGTAAATACCAGGTAAATATAGCACTCTACTAGGCACGTGAGGGATGACATAGGAGACACCAAGAATACTAGCTAGCCCTGAATTCTTACAGTTTGTAGCACAGGCGAATCTGTGATGACATTTATAAGGAAATTGCAGCAATGGCTGATCAATAGTGAAAGTCTTGATTAATTCAATGATAGATATTAAAACAAGTCCCTTCACAGTTTCCTGTTTAGTGACCATAACTCAATATACTTCCTCCTTTTTCATTCTTATTCATTATTGATTTTAAGCTCCTAGAGGCAGATATGTTACCTTAGTTTTATTTACATGGTGGTAGAATTAGTTTCCTACAGTTCAAAAAAAATCCCATAAATTAGAGCAAAGATTAACAAGTATCAAAATAATGCTTGAAGAACACTATTTGTGGTCTGTTTGCAACAGGATTCTCTATCTTGAGTTTTGAACTAAAAGGATAAATGCCCAGGATCAGTGAATTAAGCTTTGGAATAAACATCCTGACCTGGGGTCACAAATCTGCAACAGCTAGGAAAGTCAGTCACTGTGGGCAGTCACACTGGCTATTTGCCTTGGTGCTCACGAAGCAACACCAGCTCAGTACTGTTGGCCAGAGGGTTTTGATGCTGCCCAGAAAACGTGAGTGACAATCACAGCCTTCTCTCATCAGGTCAGTGATTTTTAACACAAGCCAGGCATAAAATGACAGAAGCTTCACTAATTGTCAGTGTCCCTGGCACATCCCAGTGTCCATCTCAAAGTCAACAATGCTGCCTGGCTCTCAGATTTCAAAAAGAGATTAGGGTTAGTAGCCACCATTACCTGTCAGGGGATTTAAGTAAGACACTTAGTCACAAATAAGTGCTATCAAGATTGTATTCCAGTTTGACAAAATATAACTCACCTTTTAAGCATGCAAAGTGAAGAAAAAAAGAAAATTGCTTGAACTTTAATATTTAGAATAATTGAAAGGAGAAAAACAAATCATTGAATTAGAGATTTATATTGCCCTCTGTTGTCAACTCTTAAATCTAGAGGCAGGGGATTAGACCATGATTCATCTTATGGTAAATTTATGACAGATAGAGGATTAGAAGGTGTTATTTATGCCTGATGTGACTAAAAAATAATTTCTGAAATTATGAGCTATGATGGCTATTGAGTCAGTCAGATGCTAATTTCTCCAGTTCCTGTGTTGGTCCAATAAAGGAAGTTTTAGTGGCTAGGCCTTTTTCTGTACAGCAGATATGGCAAGATAAAGGGAAGCGGTTAAGAAAAAAATGTCCAAAAGAGTTTCATATTACAGGGGGAAAAAACTGACACACTAGAAAATCCAGGCATGCGGCAGCTGATTTCTCAGTTGGGATGTATTCAGGAAAAGATGGCAGCGTGCCTTCCCCACCAGGACTTGGTAATCATTCCACTATTCATGAACAGATGCCTTGGTCAGATCCCCAAGTGTAAGTGAATTCATTAAAAGATCTTGGGAATTGGGGTATTAATTCTAAATCATTACATATTATAGATTTGCTGGAAACAAGTAGGAGGACATGGCAAGGAGAGAAAATAGTAGAGATTATATCTAACTCTCGGCCAGAACTTGGTTTCACGAGATCACCACAAGGGCTCTTTTTGCGTAAGTTTTAAACTCTCAAAGAGAGAGAGAAAAAAAATTAAGCAGTTATTGTCAAAGTGCAGGTGATGAATGCCAGGTGCCATATATGGAAAAATTAGAAATAATCTATTGGATGGAAGAATGTGCAGAGATGATTTTGTTCTTTATATAGTTTCTAAAAGAGTATTTGATTCTTTTATAAAATAGATTGTCCTGTAGAATGCTTGAAATGATGTTTGTGATAGTAAGTAGTGCTTTAAATATATTGTGGCATTTTAATTTTTTTAATTTGGGTTTAGTTGCTCTCTTTCCAGTTTTTTTTTTAAATTTTTTTCACTCAGACAGTTTGGCACTGGTTGATGTGTGGGTGGATATATTTTCTCACCTGCACAATTAAGTTGAAGTTATTTTTGGAATCATTTTCATTTTCAGCTATTATGATGATACCATACTTGGGAAAAATGCTGTTGAGTTTGAGTTAAGCGATTCTGCATATCTAAGGGCAAAATGTAACAATAAGGTTACATGAAGAACTTCAAAATAGCATCGAAATTGTTACACCAAGACTAAAGTTTTTGGGTACACAATTCTAATACAGATATCTTTCTTTTTATGTTTCAGTTGTATTTTGTAAGTTCTTACATAACAATTCTGTGGGGCTATACTAAGTGCTTCTACTTTTCAAATGAATTAAGATCATCAATAAATAAGAGTTGCTTGAGTAGACCATATGAAATTTTATCATAGAACATGACTGAAGTAGATTATAAAAATGTACTTTATTTTTGTAGTGAAGTCATGCATTTAATCCTTTTTTGGGTAGTTTGTTTTGGTTTTGCTTGTCACTTTTACCCTCCCTCCTCCTGATTCCTATCAAAGCCGTTGAATGGCAAGTGCTTTATTGACACACTGGTCCACGAACAGGAAATGTGGTTCTTGGTGACTGTGCACCGTGTTTCAGCAGAGAAATAGAACTCTGAGGGAAAACACAAATTAGACTTACGTCTATTTAAATTATCATTCTAGACCAGGGCCAAGAAAACTGATACCTATGGGTCAAATCTGGTCCACCACTTGCCTTTTTAAATAAAGTGTTATTAGAACATAACTCAATTAGTTTACAAGTTAATCTATCCCTGATTTTGCACTAAAATGACTAAGATGAATGGTTTCCACATAGATCACATGGGTTTCAAAACCTGAGATATTTACTGTTTGGGTCTTCACAGGAAGAGTTTCCCAACCCATGTCTAGAACCCAATTTTATATCTTTTGTTTAAAACTTTGCATTTTTTCCCTTTAAAATGTAGTAACTATTACAGATTCACTAATTCAAAAGACAGTTCAACTCTCTTCTCCCAGGGATTTCTAAATCATGGTCCTAAAAATTTCTATATGCTCTCTTTCCAGTATCCTTTTTGGGAGGCCATATGACTCAGTTCTGGTCTTAATAAATGAGTGAAAGAGGGCTGTGGGATTATAGGAAGCAGCCACGGTTAGCACTCTTCTCACCATGGTCAACACTCCTGCCTTGAATATACATTTGATGTATCTCAAGGCTTTTGTGACAAAGCCCAAGGAGATAGTAAATATATAGCCATGGAACAAGGGATGATCAAAATGTCCAGGGAATGTTTAAAATAAAAATAAATTTATTACATTAAAAGACACATTTCTAGGAACAACAGGAGAAATGTGTTTACAAAGAAAAAGAGTATTTCAAGAAGAGGGGGATTAATAGCCATTGGTCTTTTACTGTAATAAACTTTTTAAATTTAAACACTCTATTTTTAAAAGTTTTTGACCACCTCTTGTTGATCAACAATTTATGACAATTTCTGTCAAATAAAAATGTAGCAGCATCTCCTTTCCACGTTATTCACTGGACCTGGCACTTCTCAAGTTCTGGCTCTTTCTGAAAGTCAAAATGACCAGGAAACATAAACCTGTTCAGTCGACTCAAGACATCTGGGCAGCAGCAACAGCTCAACTAAAAATATCAAAGACTTCCAGACCTTCTTTGGAAAGGGCCAATAATGATTAGATAGTGTATATGAAGCAAAGGAGAGCATCTTGAGGGGAATTAATGTAAGCTTTTTTACACATTTTAAACATTTTTCAATCCCATTGCACGTCTTTCATTTCTGTTAATCAACCCTAAGAAAACCTACATTGTATAAAAGGAAAACTTGAATCCATAAATCTCACTTTCTTGGCGAAAAAAAAGTGGGGGAGGGAGAGCTGTCACAAAATCTAATTCTACCTTAACATGTGGTGCTAAATTATTAATATTCTGTATACATGAAACATAGTTTTCTTGAGCTCCTAATACCTTTTTCTTCACCCACCTTCTTTTTTAGGTGTATGCTAATCTTCAAAGATGGCTGCCAACAATTTCTTCCCTTTCTTGTTTACCCACATGGTGTATCTCTGAATGCCCTTGAATATAGATTGCTCTTTGTTGCTTGATATTTTTTGACCAAAGAAGTGTAGCTCATATTACATGTTGGGATACTTGAGGCCCAGAGTTTGAGAGAAGAAAGGAAGTGATCCAAATAGGAGTCATCTGCTGTGTCCAATGACACTGATAGTTAAGTAGGATTGAGATCAGGATACAGCAATTTGGCTCACTGGATATATTACTATTGGATACAGTAATTTGGATGTCATTCTTAATTTGGATTATAGTAATCTCTGTGGAGTGCCAGAGTAAAATCCTAACTGAAGAATATTTAAGAAAAAAAATACAGAAAGAAATTGAGGAAAAATAGAGATAACTTTTCCATATCTTGCTGAAAATCAAAGAACAACAGACACCAATGATTATATATGGCAAGCATATTTTTTAAAATGGCAGAAATAACATCATCTTGTCTAAATCCTATACTATAATTCTCAGGTTTAACCTACAATTTAAAGACAGTGTCCACACATTGTAAAAACAATATTCCTGGAGAGCAAGGTTAGTGCTTAGTACGTAATTTCTTGGCAAATTATCATCCTTGTGTTTCAATTTCCATAATTTGTAACAAAATTAAAATTAGAAAGTGATTGCCCTGATAATTTTACTTGTGACTTATAAGTTTGATAGTTCTCATTTTTTCCAGATTCTTCTATCTGAACTTGGTAGAAAACATAAAAATTGATTTCAAGAAATATGATCTAATAAATGAGATTTTTCTCCCAATAAGGAAATATGGAAAATTTAGAAATACATAGATGTTAAGTGGAAGAAAGTGCATATATAGGAAAGTAAAAAGATTTTAAGCCAAATTATGAAATTGTTATTGCTCATTTTATTTCCTCCATGTATTCTGTTGTAAATTTGTGTTAATATGACCATACTGTGTCATGATCCATGAAAAATGTGTTTACTATGCTTTAAGAGAGAAACTAGTAATAATTTAGACTGGATGGGGTAAAAATCACTGCCGAAAAATTCTCTCAACTCTGCAAGTGAAATTGTATACCCTAGGAATTGCATGGGTTTATGCTGTGACCACTTGGTTGGAGATCACATCTGAAATCTGCAACTTGGAAAAGTATATCTCTATCACATCTTATGACAAACACCTAAATATACAGTGTATTGAAGGAATGAATAAATGAGTAGAATATTTTGAATTTAAAAGGCTCAGAGTACCCTAGTGAGTATATATAATCATTGTGGTACGTACGCTCTTTAGAATTATGTTCTTTAAAGTATGATATTTTGTAATATTTTGTGTATAATTTTAAGTTTGTTTAACATTGAGACTTGTTTTTTGGATTCTGAAGGGTCTAATGTGTGCATTTTTGGACAGTGTCAGCAATGTTATTGCATGCTTCTTTTCATATATTTGTAGGAAAATTCACCTTGTAACTGAAGGACAGAAATTGTCTATAGTTTAGGTATGTGTATAATTATCTCTGTTCACTATAATTATGGTCAATTATCAGGAGCATAGAAAATAGTGTTATGGTTCCTTTCTATTTTAATAATTAACTATATTTCCTCTTAATAAAAGGAATTTGAGTGTAGTTTTATATTTTTGTCAAACTCAGTTGCTTCCATATCCCGATGTTTAACAAAAATATATCCCTTTTAAAATAATGAGCCTTTGGTTATAGCAATAAAAATTGCCCTTTATTTTTGTCTTCAAAAGCAACTTTACCATGGCCAATATCTATAGGAAGAATTTGATAAATTTTGCATAAAAGAAGATGTTTTTTACTTTTTTGTTGTTGTTGTTTGTGCCGTATTGGAATTTGAATCTTCGGCCTTCATGTTGAACTACATCACTATCCCTTTTTTGTTGTTGTTGTTTTATATTTTAAGACAGGGTCTTGCTAAGTCACTCAGTTGCCCAGGCTGGGCTTCAATTTGAGATCTTCCTGCCTTAGCTTCCAGAGTGCCAGCATTATAGATATACAAGTATCAGGTCCACTTCATGAAACATTTTGACGTGACTTACTGGTTAGCCTTTATTTCATGCCAGATATTCCACTGTCAAGTCAGGAGAACCCTACTGTTGATCTTCTACTGATGAATGAAAAGCCCACCTCTTCACAATGCCCACTTTGCTTTGTCCAGCGACAGCAAGTGATGGCTGCTCTCCTACCCTAGCTGGCAGTAGACCAACTGGAAGGAGATCTGATTTTGTCATTGTAACCCTTCTTGTTCTTGTTGAAAATCTCAATGGAGAACTAAAACATATTCAAGACTCTAGTTATGACTAGCTTTGATTTTTGGTTATTGATTCTATGACAAACATTGTACCAATTATTTCCTATGTTTTATTTCATTCCAGACTCTTTTAGGAAGTAAGAACGGTTGCATCTTCGTGAATTTGAGGCTCAGGCAAGCCATGTATCATAACCAGGATCATGTAGACAGGAAGTTGTAGAAGGCACAACCCTAGATTTACTTGGGTCTTGAACTTTCTGAATGAATAACATGCTTATTGTCTCTCTCAAGGAAGATTTAATTGATGGCAGACATTTGGGGCTGTACAGCCTTTTGGGAGTGATTAACCTCTTTATTTATAAGGCTTATCTAAGTCCATGTCTATTTCTAAGTCTGCCAACAGCTATCCAGAGCCATTATGAAGAATGTTTGAGGGATTTAAAGTGGGAATTCTTGTGCAAGGCCTGTGTGCCTATGTTATCCTGTATCCCCAGCTTTATGACCCCCCCATAAGGCTTAATTCCTCCTATCCTCATCTGTAAAGTGGAGGTAGTTACAGAATAAAATAAGACAAAACAAGCTTGTAATTAACTGACTTAACCTTTGGAACTACTGTTGACTTGGGCCAGGTGATGACATCACACCAAGCCAAATGTGATATTTAACAAAATGAAGATTCAAATGGCAGAAGCTATGAGCAGCAATGTATAGCAGAATTACACTCTGCCTGGGATCCAGGCAGTGTAATTCTCACTGCACAGTTAGTTTGGCATGATTTGGGACTTCTAACAAATATTTTGTTTAGAAAAGGCAATTCGTGGGCATGCTGGTGGACACCTTTATCTCAGTTCTCTGAAGACTGAAGAAGGAAAATTTAAGTGCAAACCCAGTTAAGGAAGAAAGAAAGAAAGAAAGAAAGAAAGAAAGAAAGAAAGAAAGAAAGAAAGAAAGAAAGAAAGAAAGAAAGAAAGGAAGGAAGGAAAAAACGAGATTGAGGATATGAAGCCCCTGGGTTCAGTCTCCCGTACTTCAAAAATAAATAAATGAATAAACAAATGAGTAAATAAATAGGCAGGCCTCTCATAATTCTTTACAAAGAAATATGATTTAAAGCAGGAATGGAATAGGGATTAATTGGAATGCTTTTGATAAAAATCTCAGGCATCTGAACATTATTATGATGTATTTCAGTAGCATATCATTTGATGACCTCTATTACAGTTCTGTTTTGTTTCGTTTTTGTTGTTGTTCTTGTTCTTTAGGACAAGGTCTTGTTATGTTCCATGGCCTTAAATTCATTATGTATCCCACACTGGCCTTGAACTTACCGTGATCCTCTTGCCTCAGCTCAGTGCTGGATTACAGACATGCCCCACCACACCTGGCTTGTACCGTGAAATATTTTATATAAATGTTTCTGTTCACTTACTGGTACCTGTTCTGTGGGTTCTCAAGAACTGGTACACTGATTTTTAATTCACATCACAAAACTCATTTTACAATGTTTTTGCCTTTGGGCTGGTCCATAAAACTCTATGAGCTCCATTCTCTCACATAAAATTGGGATATTAATATAAGCTAGTGTACATAAAGTGCTTTGCACGATGTTTAGCACTCAGTTGATTGCAACAAATTGAGGCCGTTTTACTACTTCTAATAAAAGCACCATCAGTTCTTTACATATTTATTCAACAGGTATAGGTTGAGTAGTTACTATGTACAGGAAGCACATAGGGCAGATCATTGTAGTTGTGACACTTACTTTACAGGGTGCAAACAAATAAATAAACCAGTAAATATGAGAAAAGAATTGATAAAGTTTGCAATAAAAGCTTCTGTAAAAATAAACTGTGAAGGAATAACCTGGTGTGCTTCTGTAAAGCAGTGAGACATGAGCTGCAGCTGGACGGATGAGCAGGAGAGAAAGGAATATTGCAGAGGACAGAACAGGTGGAAAAGCCTGGAGGGAGGAATGAGGTTCATTTTTCGAACAAACACAGGAGACAGGGAGGCTCTGAGCTCACAGAGGTGGCTACATGTGGAGGGACCGGGTTTCTAAGGGGCTGGCTTCAGTCCACATATGCAGAAAACTCATTTAAGAGCATTAAGCTGGGACATGGCATGTTGTGATTTTTGTTAAAATGAACCTGGTGGTCATGTAGATAATGGCTCCCAGGCAGATGTGCCCAAGGGCCATTGTAAGTGTGTCTAGATGAGGGTGGGGGCGGCGTGGGTCCCACAGTAAGTGTGGTAATTGAAATGCCTGGCCTGTCTTCAGAGGGGAAACTGAGATGAAGCAACAGCTGCCAATAGGTTAGTGGTCTCATTTCTGATAACAGGTTTTGCTAGCTAAGAAGGACATGGCTGTTTGTTATCATCTGTGAGAAATACCAGGATAAATTTAAAGCACGTTGGCTCTATTTGGATATGTGAAGAGGGGAGAGGTTCATTGTCCAGTTTGGATGAATCTTGGCGTTTTTCCCTGTACTGTTCCAATATCCCGTAGCAGGACTTTGACAAAAGGAAACATATTTACCCCAGTATGCCTTCATAAAATGTCCTCCCATATTTTGAACCTAGTAGACAGAGTAAATAAAAGCTGTACTGACAGAAAACATGACTGCATGAGAGTTGCAAGAGGCTAGAGGCAAGAATGACTGAGATTTAAAAGCAGTTCAGGTCCAGTGTTTGGGTCTGGGAACACGCAAACATTCTGGAGGTACATGAGGTGAAAATGGGCGAGGATGTTCTTATACCACATACTACTGTACTGGACACCCAAAAGTGGGAAACACTGTAAATTTTATGTATTTCACCACAGTAAAACTTTGCAACAATAACCAAAGAAAAAGGAACTCTATAAGATATGATTTAAAATTTCACCAAATGTGTAAATTTTAAAAAGTTATTACAGCAAGCACAAAATCATGAGTTTGATCCCTGGTACCAAAACAAAAGTTATTACAGTACAAAATATTGTTATTAATCCCCTCAACATCTCCCTCTTCCCTTGAATCCACTTATCCCATCTCTCTTCCCGCTTCTGAAGCACTTCTGGAGGTCCCAATTCCGTAGTATCTTTAGCTGCATTGTTGGGGCTGCCTTGATGTCCTCACTCAGTTCAAAATGTTACTCCTCCTGCTCATTTTGACTTCTGGAAAGATCCAGAAATCGCACAGTGCCCGGTCTGTTGAATAAGTTAGATGAAGACACACCGTGATGTTTTACACAGCAGGCTTTGTGTTGGAAGGCACTCAGCATCAGCATTCACTCTGCTTTTGGTCATGCCTTGTAAAGAGATTCATGAAAGAGGACTTCCAGAATTGGAATAAAGTGCTGGGATAAGTATGTTTGAAGAAAAGGGGAATGTTTGGAGAGAGATTAAAGGCACATGTTTCTTATTGCAATAAATGCTTTAAGAGTTTAAATGTTCACCGTATACTTTCATCTGACATGTATGTAGTCAGCTTTTGTTGTCCAATCATTCAAAGTCCACTCTCAGTCCTTATAAACCCACCCATGGGGGCAACAGGTTGTTGAAGCCCAGAAATCAGAGGCTGATTGGAAATAACCATTGCCCTTGCACAATAACACAGAGGGAAAAAACAACAGTAACTGTTAGATGTAACATTTTAAATATTTCATCTACTGTTACCCTTTCTAAACATTAATTTTTATTTTTTGAATTCATGTTTGAATTCTGGTTTGGTCATGTTTCCTTCAATTTTGTTCCCGAGGCCAGAACCTCAATCACCTGTGCCTTTGCCTGTGGGTTGAGGATCATCCCTAGATGCTCAGACTCTTGCTCTGAATAGAGCATCTCTCAGAAAGAAGCCTTGTATCCAGCTCACCCAACGGTTCCCCACTGGTTCTGATCTAAGTCAGAGGAGTCTGTTGTCACTGCTTCATTTTGCATGCCTGTCCTCTCCCCGACAGTGGGGTACAAGGAGGTAGGAACCCACTTCCTGTGAACAGTTCTCCTTTCTCCCTCTCTTTTCTTTGCTTCTGTCTACTCATGTCCCTCTAATCTGCCGTAAAGGACTTTTATGTCTACTCTTTGAGAAAAGAAAGTGATGGAACATCATCAGTAGCTCTCAGACTATAGTTTGGACTTATGTTCTGGAACATCCAAAGTTTTGACTAATAGTAAGACAAAAGTTTAGGAATGCCAGCAAAATTCTTTTATTTTCCCCTTAAAATGTCTAGTTTGAGTTATTAAAAGTATGCTGTCTTTTATGTTAGTGTGTCTATCATGGCTTTACACAATTGGTTCAGAAATGTAGTAGGTAGATTCATCATAGTCTTTATTGACTCCCCTTGAAGCAATATAACATCGTAAACATCACCATCTACTATGAAAGGCTGAATACACTAATGAGGAAGTATGAAGAACCCAGAGCCAGAAGTCAGCAGTCTGGTGTCCAGCTCTGAGCCCCCAGGAAGGGCCTTTAGTAGGAGACTGCATGGGATGGTATTTAAAGGTCTGATCTGGGAATCACGCCCTGAGTCTAAATCTTGTTTCGTCCAACTCCTTTGTGAGACCTGGGGTATCATTACATCTCATGAAGCCTACTCTCTTTACTTCCCTAACAATTATTGCCATTCCCAGCTTACAAGAGACTTTACTCACTAGGACACCAAGTTCATCCAAAACCTGCTCTTTGCCCTTTAAAATGTAGACTGGAGCACTGAGGGTTGAATAAGATTATGCATGAGAAATGTGAATACAGTGCCTGATGTCTAATAGATGTTCAATAAACAGTGGCTTCTGTTATTCCTCCACCATCAGGGAAGAAATTATCTTCAATTGCTGTGTCATAGTTTTTTTTTTAAAGAATGCAGTCATGTTATAAATGTGATATAGTAGTGCTATGTATTAAAAAGGGTTGGGTCAGCATAAAGAATTCTTTTGCAATGATTTTCCAATAACATCATGACTAATACCCATAACTGGGGGTACTCCAGAAATGGAGTCTTTTCATGCTAGTCAGGCAAGGTGAGTTGTTTATGATTATTACAGAATCCTGTAGGCTCTTTGGGTAATAATTCTCATTCAAAATATGTTTAATGAGCACTTACTAGGTACCAGGCATGACTCTCACATGTTTTATGGATGTAGCAGTGGATAAACTGGAGCCAAGATGACTGGACAATGGATATGGTAACCATGCAACATCTACAGACACTGAGATACCAAGCATGTGGATGAATACATGATTCTAAGTTTACATTTGGCTTTCATGGGAAAGATAAATTTCATAAATTTAGCAAATGTTCCATGTGTTCTTTGTTTAGTCCGTTCCATAAGAGCAGAAAAAAGTAAAGAGATGGTTCCACTTGTTTGGAGATAATTTGATAAAGAAGAGAACAGTTATCACTCAAAATTCTAAATCCTAATTCTAGAAAGCAGTCATAGTAATGTAAGATATTTTCTCACCATTTTTCTTCCTAAGTAGTATCTATGCTTCTGAATAAAGATGCAGATATTGCCATATAGTGTTTTGTACTCCATTTTGCACTTACTATTTTATCTGAAGATTCTTCAGATGTTCTGTAATATTCTTTAGAAACATAATTTTCAATGTTTAGTGAATGTTTGATGAAGGTCGTTATAATGATTGGTTACTTTTTTTCTTAATTGCCAAAAAGTCAAGCTGGAGCCACTTTTGATGCACAGTGTGCATTTGTGAGCATTTGTGTGTGTGATTTGATTTCTTTTTCTTTTTTTTTTTTTTTTTTGGTACTGGAGACCGAACTCACGACCATGTACTTAACAAGGCAGGTGCTTATGCCACTGAGCTAAATCCCTGGCCTGTGATTTCACTGTTACTTCATCTATTTTCTCAGAAAAGAATCCTAAAACCAAGATTACTAGATCAAAAGGATAAATATTTTAATGTTCATAATCTAATTACATTTGGGAAATATGATTCCAATTCCAATTTTTATGCTCAACATCAGGGAAAAGAGCTTATCTAACAATATCTACACTAGAATATTTGGCTATTGATACAGTAAATAAAATGTAATATTGTAATCTTGTATTTATACATTTTTATTGTGAATAATGCTCAATGTCCTTATTTTGTTTTATTGTCTTGGGTTTTCTAACATCGTAGCAAATATTTATGATTTTATCTGCTTCTTTTTTGAACAATCCAGAATTTACAAAAGCAATATCAGCTAACAGTTATCAGAGTGGCCAGTGTCCAGAAGCAGAGTTTTGGCAGCCAATCTGTAGTAAAAAGCTTATGCCAGTGCCACTACAGTAAATATTACCTGAGTTACAGAACAGATATTAGCAAAGAAATATTAAAATATTTAGTCTATGAGTGGTTGGAACATGTTTTCTTTTATTTTAAAAGAAAGAACACTATTTATTCTTATTGGCTTCAGCCTAGACTTATTTTTACTAATCTCATTTGAGAATGAATAAGATTTTTTTATATTTTAGACCAAAGTAAATTAAAGACTTTTCATTGAAAATAGAGCAAAATAATTTTTGTAGATCATATCTTAACGTGTATTTCTAGCTGTTTTCTGATTTAGAAAACCTGGTTTCTTTAACAAACCAGCATGGAGAAGATGAAATGTCTTCTTTCTTAACAAATCAATAAATATAGCACATTCTTACTGCTGACTGGTCTCTCAAGGGCATGTATCTTTGTGATCCTTAATTAAATTATTTGACCAGTTTATATAGTTGAAAGAGGCTCCTACGGCATTTTTTCATATTGAAATAATACTTTACAAAGTAACTGTGTGTGACCTGAAGTTGTTCTTCATTATTTTTGGAATCCTAAAGATGGCCTGAAAATTTTATACTCATCCTTTCAAATTTGAGTTTTTGCTTCACGTACAAGCTAGGGAGTGTGTCATAGAAAATGTAAATGCTCGATGTTCTGCTCAGACACACATAAATATAGATTTGTTGGAATTACTACAGCTATCTGTCAGCCTCTTTGGCTTTTAGAGCCAAAATTCCCTAATTCCAAGATTATGAGCATGTGACAAAATGAAGTTTATATTGCTTTGTGAAACCAAGACTTGCGCACACACAGGAATTAATACAATCAAGACATGAACTTGGGTTAATGAGTTGTGTACCTTAATTCATTCGTTAGCAGTCATTTGAAAACATAATTCTTAGAGCCATTCTGCTTAGAGAGAGAAGCATTTGAAAGAAAATATATGAACCTTGCATTTTTAAGTCTTAGAGAGAATTTACAATGGAAATAGACTGACATGTTTTTCTTTGGAGTTAGCAGCCACCCTGCATTCCTTCCTGTTCTCTTTCTCCTTTTGCTGCTTGGCAAGCCCACCCACTCATCTTCCACAACATCCTTGATGTTTATTTAGTTTTTAGAGAGAGATTTCCTAATACGACACATTAAGAATTCCAGTTGTGTATTCTCCATTCCAATTCTACACTCCCAGCAAATCTTTACCTTCTGAGCCCATGTTACTTTGTGTTTAAAACAAGGTAAGAATAAAGGGTAGATTAAAAAAATTCTTTTGAGTTTTCATGTGAGTAAATTTTATTTAAGTCAAGGGCCTGATACAATGCCAGAAGGTGTGACAGTATTTTAAAACGATATGTGATCATTCTTTGCTGCTAAATTTCCAGCAAGCTGTAGATTAACTAGTTTGAAATGTTGTATCTATTAATACATGTTTATTGATATTATTTTTTTATTTCTTTTTTCAGTACTGAAGATTGAACTCAGGGCTTTAAAGCTGAATTAAATCCTCAAGTCTTGTTGCTTTTTTTTGAGACAGGTTCTCAGAAAGTAGCTCTATTGTCTGGGCTGGGCTTGAGTTTCCAACCCCAATGCCTCAATCTCCCACAGTGCTGGGATTACTTATATGTGCTACCATGCCCAGCATTTGTTGAAATTTAGTAAAATGATGACAAAAAAGTATTTTTATGCGTATCAGGTTTTCCTCATTAATGTACGCCATATATATTTAGTACAGGGCTGTGTTCCCTAACTAACATAAACAGACTATATGATGATTGTGTAATGAGTGTCACAAACATTTCCTCCTCTAATAATTCTGCTGTTTTTTTTTTTTAATTTTTAATTTTTGACACTGGGAATCAAACTCAGGACCTTGTGTTTGCCAGTCAGGCACTGTGCTACTGAGCTACAACCCTGTCTCTAATTCTACTTCTAAAATCTTAAAGTATAACTGAAAAGCTAAACCATGATTTCATAGTGAAAAGTTTTCTTTTAAAATCTGTTTAATCAAGAAAAACAATTGAACTGAAAATTTAGCTCACAGGCATAAGCACCTGCCTGCCAAGCACAAGGTCAAGGGTTCAATCTCTGGTACCAAAAAGAAAAGCAATTGATTAAGCATATATAATGAAAGGGTTTTGGCCCAGACTGGACACTGTAGCTGAAAAGGCCTCAGCTGGAACCAGGGAGCTCCTACCTCCCCCGCCCCTAGAGATTTACCTGTAACTCTATCTCCCTCCACCCTTAGGAATCTACCCCTGGTGCCAAATGTGTGCCAATGAAATACCTGTGCATCTCTAATGACCCTAGGACACTACGCTAAGCTTAGGCTACTTATATACCCCATGCCACATGTCCACCAGAGAGATCTCCGGACTCCAGCGGCCAGAGGGTGTTGGTTATCTCTCTCTGTGTTCTCAGAATAAAGGCCTCTTTTGTTTTATACTTCATATCTTTTGGAAATAATCCTATCATCTGTTGCCATGACTCGATTGGGGCAGGTGATTGACTCCTGGGACATACCCATTTTGAGTTCCCAGTTGAGTCCCCCAAACGATTCATGAATCAGATAACATCCTGGATTAATTCCGTGCTTTTTCCTCTCCTGAGACCCGTTTGACTTGTCAAGAGCTGCCTGCACTCACCACCGACCAGATTGATTTCAGGTGAGCACTCTCTGGGGAACTCTTGGCGCTGGGCTCTGCCCCAGTCGACTGTTCTCCCTGTTTGTGTGGGTCTGTGGCACTTTCACGTCCTTAGGACAGCCCTGGGCAGGGTTTTTCTGGGCAAAACTAAGTCCACACTCTATCTCTCACGTTCTTTGAGTTCTGATAGCCCAAAGCAGAGATTTTTGGACCACCCACTCTGAAAAATCCCTCACTTCCCTTAAAGCCTCATGCTTTCACGGGCAAAACTGTTACTGCCCCACGTGGACTCCACTTGTAAATCTCTCAGCGATGACTAGACTATACGAGTTTTTGGAACGTTAGCCGCTGTGTGGCGCTACAGAACCAGTGACGGCCTGTTCTCTGGACCACGGCTTATTTCTTGCCTAAATCAGTCATGGGAAACGTATTTTCTAACTCCCAAAAAACGCCTCTACAATGCTTAATTTCCAATTTACGTATTCTTAAGATTAAAAGTACCGTAAAGACTAAACTACTAGCTTTTTACTGCCAGGAGGTCTGGCCAACCTATCCATTTATCAGCAATCCTTGGTCCAAAGAAGGAACATTTGATCCCTGCATTCTCAAAACCCTAAATGATTTTTGCTGGGCCAGTGACAGGGTCATAGAACTTCCGTACATAGAGGCGTTCCTTGTTCTGAGAACACACCCTTCTCTTATTAAGTCCTGTAACCGCACTCAAATACTCTTAGCCAGCTCTGCCGTCTACCCAACCTGTTTCATCGTGCCCCCAAGATATGCTCGACAATGTTCCTCCGATCTTTTCCTGGCTGCTGCCTGTCTACCCTCGTTCCCCATCGTTAACTCTGGCCAAACTGCCCTCCCCTGCCCCCATCCCTGTTCCTCTGGGCAACTCTGGTCCCTCTGCACCTGCGCTGAAGTTATCTCCCACTGTGCAATCGTCTCCCAGTACCTCTACTCTGCCCTCTGCAGCATTTTTGCCACCCGCCCACCACACTTGATATCGTTCATTGTGCCCTTCTGGCAAGCAACATGATTGTTCCAGCACCATGCTGTGGCCCTCCACCACGTGATAGGGCGCCACCATGTTCGGATGGGTCTCACGGTCAATGGGCGCCCCCTTGTGGCTCCTCTTGAGAACAGCAACAGCCACCCTGTTGCGGTCCACATGATGGTTGCTGACAGCAATTCTCTCACTGCAAGGCACACAGTGAGATGTCATCTGCCTGTGTTTCCTTGTCCCAGGGTGAGTGGCAGCCGCTCTGTAGCTGCTCTGCAGATAATTGCTTGTATGCGCCTACCGGACGGATGGCTGCCCAATGGCCCTCTACTCCACATTCTTCTCCTCAAGCTCTGCTACCGCTTCAAGAACAAGCTGGCCCTGAGGGGCTGGTCAAGGCAAGGCAGCCTTCCTCCCTTTCTGATCTATCCCAGATTACCCATAAATTAGGTAGCTTCTCTGTTGACCCACAGAATTATATCAGGCAATTTGAGTTTATTACTAATTGTTATGATTTACATTTTAAGGATGCTTATGTGATTTTAAATACCACCCTTAGCTCACAAGAATGAAATCAGCTGTGGCAAGCAGTTCCAGAAGAAGCTGAATGCAGGCATAAGGCAAACACCACTGATAACAACCCTGGGCCTGTACCTGTGTCAGACCAAGATCCTAACTGGAACTATCAGAATGCACAAGGTTCAACAAAATTACATAAGATGATTGAATGCCTGATTGTGGGCCTTAATAATATTGCTCACAAGCATACTAACTGTAAGCTTTTAAAACAGGTCCAGGAGGCTAATGAAAACCTGGCTGTATTCCTAAATCGGCTTCGGGAAACCTTAATTAAGTATACTAATGTGAACCCAGACTCTCATGAAGGGATGATTGTTGTTAACTCTTATTTTATTTCACAGTCTGCTCCTGATATTCATGCAAAATTACAAAAGGTTGAACATGGCCCTCAAACTCCGCAAGGGGATCTACTTAAATTAGCCTTCCATATCTTCAAAAATAGAGATAAGATTCAAAAAGAGGAGAAACAAGCTCAAAAATTAAAGTTTGCTAAATATCAGTCTGATCTCTTAGCAGTGGCACTTGGAGCTCCCAAGACAAGAAATCCACAACAAGGTGTGGCTGCCTGAGTCCCGCCCGGACCATGCTTCAAATGCATCAAAAGATTGTCCTAACCCTGGCATTCCTCCTAGGCCCTGCCCATACTGCAACCTTTAAGGGCATTGGAAGAGCGACTGTCCTAGCTGCCAGCGAACAGGTAAGCCATCTCTAATCACTCACCCTCACAGGAGATTTCATCAATGCCAGATTCGTCACTGACTGACCTGCTCGGACTTGCTGCGGAAGATTGACTGGGCACGGGGCTCACAGCCCCGACTCCGGTAACCTTGTCGGAGCCCCGAGTCTCACTGGAGGTCTCAGGTAAGATAATATCTCTGCTTGTGGATACAGGGGCGACTTATAGTGTACTTCCTGAATTTTCAGGACCTTGTAGTAAGTCCTTGATTTCTGTTGTAGCCATTGATGGCCAGCTGAATCAACCTTTGCAGACTAGGCCTGTCCCATGTAGATTTCAGACTCTTTCCTTTACCCATAGCTTCTGTCATGGTTTATTTCTGTGTCCCCCAGGCCTCATGAGTTTGCATTTTGCATTTGTGATTGGTTCATCCTCTAGTGCTTGGATTGATGGTGTCAGTGCTCCACCCCATAGGGGTGGAGCCAGGATGTGATGTAATGGCAGGAAGAAGGTGTGTCTTGCTTTTTGCTGGTTGGAGCTTGCTGTTTGCAGCCGCCATGAAAGGTGGCCCAGCCATTCCCGCCTGCCTGGGAGCCAACTGAGTGTGGACTGAAACCTCCAAAAACTGTAAGAAATAAACCTTTCCTTTCCCAACTTGGGCATCAGGTGTTTTGTCTCAGCGATGAGCATAAAGTAACTAAGACAGCTTCCTAGTTATCCCAACATGTCCCACACCCCTTTTAAGTAGAGACCTTCTTCAAAAGCTTAATTTTTCTTTCACTTTCTCTCTCCCCACAGCCCTAATCCTCCAAACAGCCTCACAGTGCGTCGCAAAGCCATTCCCCGTGCCCCTTCCTCCCTCTCTGATTGACCCATGGTTTGGGACACATCCAATCCCACTCTGGCTACACATGCCATGCCTGTTTTAATCCATCTCAGGGATTCCTCAATTTTTCCCTGTGTTCCCCAATACCCCATAGCTCCCCAATATTTAAGGAGACTTAAACCCATAATTAAGTGGCTTTTAGACAACCGTTTTCTTTCTTTCTTTTTTTTTTTTTTTTTTTTTTTGTCTTTTTCCTTTTTGTCGGTACCAGGGATCGAACTCACAACTGCCTGCTTGCAAGGCAGGCGCTTATGCCGCGGAGCTAAATCCCCAGCCCCAACAACGGTTTTCTTAAACCTACCCATTCACCCCACAATACTCCCATTCTCCTGGTACTCAAGACTGATGGGTCCTATTGCCTGGTACAGGACCTTAGGGTAATTAACAGTGCTGTTACTCCAACTCACCCAGTGGTGCCAAATCCTTATACCATGCTCTCTTATATCCCTGCCTCCACCACTCACTTTACAGTTATAGACCTTAAAAATGCCTTCTTCACTATCCCCCTACACCCTGATTGCCAGAACCTCTTTGTGTTTACATGGACTGACCCAGACACTCTTAGGTCTCAACAACTTAGTTGGACAGTGCTCCCCCAGGGGTTCAGAGATAGTCCCCACTTCTTTAGTCAAGTTCTCGCTACTGACCTCACAGAACTTGATCTCAAACCTAGTGTTCTTTTTCAATACATGGACGACCTTCTATTATGTTCTCCATCCCATATGTTCGCCATATACCACTCAGCCAGTCTTTTTAATTTCCTTGCTAGTCGTGGATACAGGGTCTCTCCTGCTAAAGCCCAGATAGCCTCCCCAAAAGTCAAATACCTAGGTCTCACCCTCACCCCTACCACTCACTCCATCACCTCAAATCGTAAGGCAATTCTTCGTGATCTCCAGGTGCCCACAACTAAACAGCAGGTTACATCTTTCCTAGGTTTAGCTAATTTCTTTCATCTCTGGATTCCTAACTTTGCAGTCCTAGCTCAAATCCTCTACAAGGCCTCTAAGGGTCCCTTATCAGAACCCCTGGACCCTACTAGGCCCATACAGCCTCTTTTCAAAAATTAAAAGAGGCTCTCCTAAGAGCTCCAGCTCTTACCCTTCCTGATCCCACCCAACCTTTCATCCTATACACTACTTGTCAGGGCCACAACGCTATAGGTGTTCTAGGACACAAAAAGGGACCTTCTTTTCAAGCAGTAGCTTACTTGTCAAAACAGTTAGATCACAAACTAAAAGGATCGGCTCCTTGTCTCCGAGCTCTTGTAGCTGCAGCACTCCTGACACAGGAAGCTAAAAGTTTACATTAGGGCAATCTATTACAGTACACTCACCTCATCACCTACATGACCTTATCTCACATAAGGTGCTCCCTGCCCTAATGACCCCTTCTAGCCTTCAACAGGTACACTTAGCTCTCTCTCAAGACCCTTGCATCTCTATTGCAACTAGTGGTCCTCTTAATATAGCCACCTTACTTCCCACCTCAGAGGGACATCCTCACCATGACTGTATTGAGTTTTTACAGATGACTCCCACCCCTTTCCCTCACATCAATAGCACACTTCTCTCTTTGGCCTTTGACACATGGTTCATAGATGACAGTTCAACAAACACAGACAACCAAAAAAAGGCAGGATACACAATAGTTAACCAGTCAAAAGTTATAGAAGCAAATCCACTGCCACCTGGCACCTCGTCACAGAGGGCAGAACTTATTGCCCTTATAAGGGCTCTTACACTAGCAAAAGACAAGATTATAAATATATACACTGACTCAAAGTATACATTTAGCATTTTACACTCTCATGCCTCTATCTGGCAAGAATGGGGTTTTATTACCACTCAGGGAACCCCACCATTAATGCTCCCCTTATCCTTAAACTTCTAGAGGCAGCCCAATTTCCGAGGCAGGCAGCAGTTATTCACTGTAGAGGACCCCAAAACTGTACAGATCCTATTGCTCAAGGCAAATGCCTTTGCAGATTCACAAGCCAAGTTAGCTGCACAAGGGCCCTGCCCTTCTCATCTTCTCCCGTTAGTCCCAAACAGTCTACCTCAGCCTAATTATTCACCAGAGCAGTTACAGCTACTTCATAAACCAATTACACATAAAATACTAAGGGATGGATTTTTCAGGGATCTAAACTTGTTCTCCCACATCAACAGGCCTCAGACATCATCACTGACTTACACAAATGTTTTCATATAGGATCACAGGCCCTATACAAACTCTTAGCCCCAATAGTTGCACACCCTTTTCTAAAAGCTATCATTCTTAAGATTACTCACACCTGTGATCTCTGTGCAAGGACCTCTCCTCAGGGATGCATGGTACCCCCTTCCTTTCCTACCCATCAGTTTTGAGGACACACTCCTGGTCAGGACTGGCAGATAGATTTTACACACTTGCTCCACAACAAGACTCTCAAATATCTTCTCACCTTTGTTTGTACTTTTTCAGGATGGATAGAAGCCTTTCCCACAACCAGAGAAACTGCTGATGTAGTTACCAAAGTCATATTATAAGAAATCATTCCAAGGTTTGGTCTACCTCAGAGTATTCAGTCAGATAACAGTCCTGCTTTTATTTCTCAGATCACTCAACAAGTATCTTCAAGCTTACACATCATCTGGCACCTACACATCCCATACCATCCCCAATCCTCAGGAAAAGTAGAAAAGGCAAATGGCCTCATAAAGACACACCTTACAAAACTCACTTTAGAACTACACCAACCTTGGCCTCAACTTTTGCCCTTAGCCTTAGCCAAGCTCAGGGCACTTCCCCAGACTCCTACTTTCTTAAGTCCTTTTGAATTTATGTATGGCAGGCCATTCTTACACCACAATCTTCCTACTCCTTAAAATCTCCCTCCCCTGGCTGACTATGTTCCAGATCTCTCTTTCCTCTGACATCTGCTGTGACAACATGCTGATCTCTGCCTTCCACAACCCTCTGGAGAAGCCAAACCAGATCCTCCCATATCCCCAGGAGATCTAATTTATCTCAAATGTTCTAAATCCACAGGACTACAACCAAGGTGGAGTGGCCCCTGTCTGGTCTACATGGCTACCCCCACAGCAGTCAAAGTTGCTGGACTCCCATCCTGGTTTCATATCACTCAGGCTAAGAGGTGCCCTCCCAGCTCTAAATCTGATCATTCTGAGTGGTCATCTGATCTTCTGTCACCCACCCATCTCCGTTTCATGAAGGCCTCACAGCCACAGTTAACAGGCTAAGTCATGTTTTGTTATCCACTTTGGTTCCTAATTTCTTACTTTCTATTAATGATCATTTTTACAGCAGGACTCCTGACAGTCTTTCCTAGAGACTCCCACATCATGCATAAGATCATCTTCATAATGTTCTATGTGATAACTGTCATAGTTCTATCTATCCTCAGCTGTCTGGTTAAATGTGACATCCTTGAAAGCCTAAGCCCTTACCTTCCCTATACTGGTACAGCCACTGCCTTCCTTACCCCCCCCCATTTTTTCCAGCTCAACTCCTGGACCAGAGACAAGTTTTACACACCTACCCTCTTAACTTTTATGCTTTCAGATGGGGGAGTAATCACCTCTCATAACTTCACTCCTAATCTCACACTTATTTTTCAAAATTCTACCTCATCATGACAATGATCCTACCTCAATGTCATCCTGATAGAATGACATGTCTAAATCAAAGGCAACTTTCCCTCTACCTCACCTGGGTCCTTAAATATGACAGTGCCATGTCTCCTCATAACATCATGTCTCTTTCTTTTTCCAGTCTAACATACGTGCATTCACCAGTGAAGTTGTCCTGGCTAAAACACCTGGCATCAGCATCTACCTGGGCATCACCATCATCCTGTCAACTCCCCTAGACTCCAGTACAGTGCCCCCTGCCAGCAGGAAGTAGTTAAAGAGAGAAATCTTTGCCCCTTTTCATAATAATCATAAGACAGGATATGAAAGAGTTTTGGCCCAGATGGGACACTGTAGCTGAAAAAGCCTCAGCCGGAACCAGGGAGCTCCTACCTTCCCCACCCCTAGAGATTTACCTGTAACTCTATCTCCCCCCACCCTTAGGAATCTACTCCTGGTGCCAAACGTGTGCCAATGAAATACCTGTGCATCTCTAATGGCCCTAGGACACTACCCTAAGCTTAGGCTACTTATATACCCCCATGCCACGTGTCCACCAGAGAGGTTGCCAGACTCCAGCAGCCAGCGGGTGTTGGTTATCTCTCTCTGTGTTCTCAGAATAAAGGCCTCTTTTGTTTTATACTTTATATCTTTTGGAAATGATCTTATCATATAATAACATACACTGCTCATAAATATGGTAAGAATTATGAATTTGGTACATGAATTCTGTGATTTAGAAAATGTGAACCTAGAAGAATGCTCAAGGAACAGAGATGCTTCACTCAAAATCTAAAAAGAGAATTTGATCACATCATAGTATGGTAAATACTGGTAGCATTGACTCAAAATATGGTCTACCAGTGTTTTATTAGCCTTTATTCTTAGTTTTGTTGTTGTTGTCATTGTTTTATCTCTCTCTCTCTCTCTCTCTCTCTCTCTCTCTCTGTCTCTGTCTCTGTGTGTGTGTGTTAAAGAGGATAAAATTAAACAAAGTAGAACAAAACAAAGATATTCAAAACAAAACAGTAAAACTGATACAGGACTTCAAAACAGGATAATACAAAATCAACAATGGCTACCATAATGCCTCTTGTTATCTTCAAAATCATTGCCCTTACTATCTGACATAATAAAATCAAACAAAATGAAATACAATCAAACCAATAAAAACAGAACATTAAATAAAACAAAACAATAAAATGGAACAAAACAAAACAATGAGAACAATGTTGGATTTCAAAGATAAGACAGAAGGAAAATTTGCTATATTGCATATTGGTTTCCTCTCAATAGATGCTCAGACTGCCGGCTCTAGGTCTGCAAAGTCAATCAAACAATACAAGCATTAAATTGTTTTTGTACCTCAGTTGCCAACAACTCAGCCTGCATTCCTCTAATCAGCAGGTTGCTTATGGGGCTTAGGGATGAGGTGGGTCAGATGGATATTTTCTTGACTTCCAGACTGCACAGTGGTCAGCTCACAGGAAGGCTGAATTGGCTTCTTGTTTCTCCTCCGAGGACCCACATGGCTTCCACCAGCTCATGGGAAGAGCAAATTGGGAGGGGAGGCAAGAAACCTGTTAGCTTTCATTCTTGTGCATTTTAAAAAGCTGTTTTCTTCATTCTTAATGCAAAATTCATTTCTTGTTCACACTGGTAACTACTAAAGATTTGCTTTCTTCTCATGGGCAGTGACGTACCATCCATTACAAATTATAGTCTGCATTAACAATTAGTTTGTCTGTATAGGCTAATATATCATTACATAATCCAAGACACAATGGAAGAGTAAATATCCACAACTCATTGTCTAGATTAGCCAGTAACACAAGTGCACACTGAATTCAGCAATGCTAAATGAATGCTACACAATTCTATAATGCAAGCTATAGTTTGGCCTTTGCCTTCCTCTTACATCAGGGAATTTCTAAAACTTTGTTTTAAAGAAGGCTCATCAAGGCTCTAGATAAAAGCAACCCTTAGTAATTTGGGTAACACAATTTTGCCAGTTTATGGTCTATTATTTTCTCAAAATAATGTGAAATGAAATATAAGTACCAATTTATTTTTCAAGAAAAAAATTTTATTGCTCCTTCGCAATCTGGGTTTTCCATAAGTTTCTTTTATTTTTTTCTGAAAATATTTTTTCTATTTATTTTCATTTGTTGTGATTCAAAAACATTTTTAAAATGTGGTTACAATTTAAAGATCTTTTTCTTGCTAAAATAATTATACCTTTTTAGCTTAGGTTTCTTTTCTGAAAAAACTCAAAGCAAGTTTATTGGCAAAATCTCTTTTTTGCTTAAGGCAAAAACTAGTGCAATTATACCATATGAAAGAGATTATTAAATATTTTTATTTGCTTTTTGAAAAAAGTCATGAGCAAACACAAGGTTCTTCTTTATACTGAAGTTTATTTTTATTAATCTTTACTAAAGAACTTCTTGTCCTCTTCTTCCTGGTCACATTTATTTAGTATATTTTCAGTATTTACTAAAATGCAACCAATAACTAAGAAATTGTATTTTTCTAGGTTATACAAAAATATGACCCTGTACACACTACTAAAATCCTGCATAATTATGCCCTTATCATTCAATATTACCATTGTCTTCAATCTATTCTTTGGAATGAATATATATATATATATATATATATATATATATATATTCTAAGGTGACTGTATGGCTACTTACAGAATCTCAGTCTTTTAAAAATAATTTTGGTTATTATTTATTCTGCAGCAATAAAACTAGTTTTGAGAACTCATAATGCATGTATTTCTTACAGAAACACCACCTGAAAATATATACTTATTTCCATAAATTAGATGGTCCAGTTGATATCTGTCCCCATGTTTGATATCCGAGAGTAAGGAAGCAATATTTGAGTAACTACCATATATTATGTGCTGTTTTAGGCACTTGTTATATGTTCTGTTAATTATAATCTCACAACAGTTCAATGTAGATGCTACATTGTTTTAGGGACTTCATCAGACCTGGATTACATTGCTATGTTTTTAAAATTACTTTAACAACTGCAGTATAGTGTAGTATAGTGTAGTGTGGTGTATGGTTTTTTAGCAAAATATATTTCAAAATTTTGAACCATTTGTTAGATGAACACTTTTTCCTTAATCAATCTGGTAGTAGTCATTCTTTTTTTACTGTATAATTACAGATCCCCAACTCATAAATCATTCTCATTTTGTTACTTTAATTTATTAATTTAGGGAGGTGGAGGGAAAAACAATAGTGTGGATAACATTCTTATTCTGCATAATGATCTACAAATGTCAAATGAGTCTTAATAGTTCATATGTCTAAACCATTGCACGTTGACTTATGTAGGCAAGCTGAAATTTTGGAGCACAGACACAAAAATGTGTTTGTGTTATTCTGCTTCAAGCATTCTAAAGCAGCAAACACCAGAAATGAGAGATAGGATTAGGTTTTTTTTTTCCTTTGGAGTGATGAAAAATTAAACAAATCCCCAGAGACCAGATGGAACCAAGCACAGAAATGGAGTTAAATGGGAACAGATAGAAGAGCCTATGGTTTGAGTACTAGCCTTTGATTTTACCAGCACCTTGTTATTGGCAGGTTAATCAGGATGGGTGCACAATTTCAGATACTGAACTGTGGTTCAAAGCTAACTCTAGCATGCTTCTTTTCAGGCAATTTTAGGATTCTGACTATCTTATGCTATAGATGGCAAATGACTCACAGACCAAGAGTTGCCCACAATCTTTTGTGTACATAAAGTTTAACAGGAACACAGCCACACTCATTCATGTTCTTATTTTCTATGGCTCTTTTCTACTACAGTAGCAGAGCACAGAACTTATGACAAAAATTTCTGTAGTCCAAAAATTCTTAAGACATTCTCTGTAGAGTCCTATACAGAAAATGTATGCTGACTCGTGTTGCACAGAAATCTTGTTCTGAAATGTCCTCATTTTGAACTTTTAATCATATCTATATATCTAAAAGAGGTGTTCAAAATATATCATGAATGTTAAAAATTTTTAAAGCATATTAGAATGAAAGACACATTCCCATTAATATACCTCAGAACACTCACTTTCACTTTAAATGTACATGTCTCATAATTCTTGACACTTTCTGAAGCAGTTATGGATGGAAGTTCTCTTTCATCAGTGTCATTACTAGGTGTGATATATATATATATATATATATATATATATATATATATATATGATGAGTGCCTTTAAATAGAGAGACACACTCATAAAAATATTATAGCCTGTCCTCACCTACCTTATTCACCATCTCTGGCACTGTGTGACATTTGGCCCTTCCTCAAAGTCAAAATAATCATGAAGATAAACATTTTGAATTGAATCAGGCCACGGAGGCAGCCACAATGGCATCACTAAACACATGAAAGATGACTTGGGTATGAGGGGAAGTAATTTGAAAGATATTAATGGCAAATTGTCTTATTGTAATAAACAATTTTTAAACATTCACCATTTTTTCCATGTACACCTTGCAGTTCTATCGATGGATATGTATAAATGTGTATATATGTTTGTAGGTATGTGTGTACATATGTAAATGACTGTATATTTTAGTAGAAATTTAGTTGGATCTGACAAAAGATTCTTCCTTTTCTATGTACTGGGGATTGAACCCAAGGCCTTTGCACTAAGCTGCAAATAAATCCCTTTTTTAATTTTTTAGGTAACAGGATCTTGTCAAATCACTAATTTTCCCAGGCTAGCATGAATTTGCAAGCCTACTCCCTCAGGGTCCCACATTGCTGAGATTACAGGTATGCACCAACACACTCATCTTGAAGGATCATTCTTGACTCAGAATAGGTATTATAACTCCTATGAAACTTCACTTTTAGGATCTATATGAAATTTTCACATTGTGACAAATGCTCATAAGTTTTGAAATACACATCCCATACTTCAAAATAATTTCAAATATTTTTTCTCAGGTTTCAAAATAATGATTATATGGAATCATTAAAATGAGCAATGAATGAAGTTTTAATTCTGTCTTAGATATCTGGGTGACTATTTCTTTCTACTACTATTAAATTTAAGCTAATTTAGCATGACATCATCATGAATATTATATAATATCTTATATTCCTGATATCATAATCCTTATCATAATGTTTGCTTATATTAGTTTGAGGGCATTGTTTGTCACTTAAGGTTTGTAAGATATTACTGGATCTTATTTTGACCTGGTTTTGACCTTATAGCAGTCTTGATCATGTCAAGATGCAAAGATACCCCATAGACACAGAAGGCTACATGGGAGAGAGACACAATGACTTGGTATAATTAATTTTCATGGGATTCAAGAAAAAGAAAGAGAATCATAGTAAGAACTATAAATAGTTTGAGCTTAGGAGTTTTCATATTAAATAAATAATACTTCCTTTAAATCTCTGAGCATGAAGTAGTGGTACCAGATCTTCACTTATGTCATAGTCAACCAGAATCTGAGGGACAAAAGACAATTGTTATCAGATAAAATACCAAGCAAAATTATAATCTATGAGTGAAGGCAAAAATAAGCAAATCCTATGGTAACTTTAGAAATTTATCTCAGGCACTTACCAAAGCACAGAAGAAAGGAAACTTAAGCAAAGCACAGTGGTATTTAAATTGAGAGCTCAGAGCTCAGAGTTTGGTAAGCCCGAAACAGCTGGAATTATGAAAGAAAGGAACCATTTGAAGAAAGGACTCTAGAGGTTTATCAAAAGTTCACACTGAGTCCTTGGTTTAGTGCTAAGATGTTCATATATAGGGTGAGAAGCCATGACATAAACAAAGACAACACCAGTGAAAGAGTAATTACCAGGTGACTGGCTATAAAGTGAACAAATCCCAAAGCATTTACAGCCTGGGAAACATTTGCATTCCAACCAGAGTGGCTAGACTTTATTAAGCAAGGGAGGTTTTGATAGATTTCACAAGAAAGCCAGTGCATTGTAGTAAATAAGTTGAAAAGCCCTAAATAAAAGCTATTCTAGATCTTCTCTAATAAAACTTTAAAACAAAACTCTTGGCATAAAATTTAATTGATGGCTAGGAGAGAGTATATTTTAACCTTCAACATATTAAATAAACAAAAATGTAGATACTCATATTTCAGAACCCAATTGCAAATTACTATACATCCACATTCTAAAAAGGAAAAACAAGAAAATGTGACCCATAGTCAGGAAAAATTCATTCAGTGAAATGATTAAGAAATGACAGAGATAATAGGGTTTGGGAACAGCTATTATGACTATAATAAATTAAAGGAAAACCTGAACATAAAAAGGAAATAAATATGGTCTACAAAACATAACCACACAAAATTTCTAGAGATAGAAACATAACAGCTGAACTAACAAATGCGGTAGATGAACTCAGATTTGTTACTGCAAACAAAAAACCAATAAACTGCAGACATTACAACAAGATAGAAATTACTGAAACTTACACAGAAAGGTAAAAATCTCTAAATACAGGGAGACAACTTGTGGAACAATACCAAGTGTGATAGTTAAGTGATTGTGTTCACTTGAGTAAGAAATGCCCAGCTAAATGGAATCATCATAATTCTGGGTGTCCTCTCCTGGCTTTCAAGGCAGACTCTTCAGCCTTCCATTGCAGGCCCTTCAGCCTTTTGATTTGGACTTTCACAGGACACTGTAATGAGCTAGATCCTTAGGATCTCCAAAGTGTAGTCAGATCTCTGCACTCTTCCACTGTTAACTCAGGGGACCTCCGCTGTAAGCTAATCTTGTAAATTCATAGATATAGATATATAGATATATAATATCTTGTATTAGAACTCTTTCTCTAGTAACCACTCACTGATACACCAAGCATTCTAATATGCATACAGTTGGGGTCCAGAAGGAAAGTAGACAAAAGACAAAAGTAGATAAGAGACAAAAAAATTAAAATATAATGATCAAAATTTGTCCACTTTTTATAAGAACTATAACCCTATGGAGCCAAGAAGCTTAATGAACCATAAGATGGAAAAACACAAAGAAAAATGTATCAAAGTGCACGACAATCAAATTTCAAAAAGTAATAAACAGAAAAATCTTAAAATCTGACAAAGAAGAAAGGTTATTAAATACAGAGTATCTATTATATAAAATTGTCTTCATTACTTTTCTTCTCATTGCTAAGACAAAATACCTGACACTCAAAATGAGGGAAAGAAAGTTTATTTAGCTTCCCGCTTTTGGAGGTTTCAGTCCATACTCAGTTGACTCCAAGCAGGGTAGCGTGGCTAAGGGACAGTTTTCATGGCAGCTGTAAGGGACAAGAGTGAAAGAGGCAAAAAGGGGAAGAGCATGCCTCCTTCCCTCCCCTACATTGTATGCCAGCTACTCACCCCTGGGTGGGTGCAGCACTTACACTCTGCCAAGCTCAGTGCAAGACAGTGAACTAACCCCAAACACTAGATTCAGCCATTTCCATGACTGCATGAGGCTTTAGGGGGACACCCAGACACAAACCATAATATTCCACTCCCTGGTCCCCTAAAGACTCACATATGTCTTTTATGCAAAAGACATTTAGTCCATCTCCAAGAGTTGACAAAGTCCTAACAGTTTCAGCATTGCTGAAAAGTTCAAATCCCGTATCTTCTCTGAGATCTAAAATTAACTCTTAGCTCTAACCCCTATACTAATGAAAACAAAGTTAAACACTTCCAACATTCAACAGTACCAGATAAACATTACCATTGCAAAGGTTACAAATGGGAATACAAAGGAATGAGACCAAAGAAAGTCCAAAATCCAGTAGAACAAACAGTAAGTCCTATAGTTACTCATCCAGCATCTGAAGCAATCTGGTTGTGAGCTCTAAAGGGCTTAAGTGATTCCACCCCCAAGGCACTTCTGCTGTTTGTAGCTCCTATGGCAGCTCTGTTCAATTCTTGCAGGTTTCCTTACATGATCCACACTCTGGCTTTTCCAAACTTCTGGGTTCTCCATTATACCTTTGGCTTCATATTCACAGCTTCACACACTTCCCTCTTGGGGCACACTGCCTAACTTTCCAGGCCTTCTGGAACTGGAGGTGAAGCCTTTTTAATGTCAGACCTCATTCATTTTGCATGCACTTAAAATCAGCACCATCTGGATGCTGTCAAAGTCTGCTGCCAGTTCGAGCAGTGGTCAGGCAATGCTCTCTCTTGGCCATAGGGGTTGAGTGCCTGGATCACTGATCACTCTGAATTTATCATGAGGAACAGATTCTCTATGCTACTGGCATTCTGGATTTTGGTGTTGTCACTGCCATTCTGGAACCTTGCATGGCCTTCGCCACCATTCTGGAATATAGTAGGACTGCTACCATTCTGAAACATGGCACTCTGTGATTTTCTTCTCAAAGCACAGTATATCACTTTTGAAATTTGCAAAATGTGGGGACCTCCTGCTGCTTTCCATGATGCCCCCCGGCTATCTTTTCTATTCTCATGTTCCTTCTCAGTAATTGACATCTAAACTCCACTTTTATAGTCCACAGCTTTACTTGAGCTTTCATTTTGGCCAAACTCACAAGGTTTCAAATCATCCTTCTAGGTTTTTTGCTCTTGATTTACAACATAAATCTGGCTAAAATCCCTCAACAATAGCCACGCCATTGCCTCAACATTCGCCTGCCTAGAAATTTCTTCTGCCAGATTAATTAATTCACTGCCCTTAATCTTAGTCTCAGACAAAGCCTCTGGACATGCGCAAAATGCAGACAAACTTTCTGTCAAGCCATAATGCACATTGTCTAGAGCCCAACAATCAGTGCAGTCCTTTTTCCCAGCAGAAACCATCTGAGCCTGGTCCTCTGAGCTCTGGCCAGAATCTGCCGTAGAGAACAGCCTAAGCTATTCCAGGGCTACTCTTAGGAGCGACATCTCTAAATCTTCCCAGACTCTTTCCCCAAAGGCTTTGGACCACATGATCAGGTACAGTCACAGCAATAATACCAGTCCACTTGTACCCAAATTCTGCCTTACTTTTCCTCTCCTTGTTGAGACAAAACACCTGACATTCAAAATGAGGGAAGGAAAGTTCTATTTATCTTAAAGTTTTTGGAGGTTTCAGTCTATACTCAGTTGGCTCCAAGGCAGGGTGACATGACTAAGGGTCAGCCTTTCATGGCAATTGCAAAGGGGAAAACCACACCCCCTTCTCTGCCCTATATTTCATGACAGCTGTCCACACTTGGGCAGGTGCAGCACTCACTTCTCTAGCACAGTCCCATGCTAGAGAACAAACCAATCACAAATGCTTGATTCAGCCACCTCCGTGACTGCATGAGACTTTGAGGAGACACCCAGACACAAACTGAAACAAAAATCATGAGAACAGTTAATAACAATACATTCTTGAAAACTGCTAGGAGAGCAAATAAGTATACTCTTCAAAAAATAGATTCTTGAGGTTTTAATGTGATGTATACATTGGCTTGATTTAGCCATTCCTCACTGTATGCATATTTCATGGTATACATCATGGTGTACATGAAAAAAGTATACAATTTTTATTGGTCAGTTAAAATACACATGCATATACATGTGTATACACACACGCACGCAAGCAGAGGCAATTTTTGAGTAGGCCAGATAATATTTCATTCTGTAGCTACAGAAATGGAGTGGACTAATGTCTGGACTGCCACTCGCACCTGCTTTCTGTCATTTCTGTTCCAATCACTTCTTCAAATAAAATAATAGCATGTGAACTGTCCACACTAGGGATATAGAAAGCTAGCATCCAGTCTGTTTTCCAAAAAGTGTGACTTCCAGGTAATCTAAATGTAAGTTTAGTCGAGGAGAGAAAAATTTTCCAAGAGTAAACAGGTTAGAGAACAGTAGGTTAAGGTAGAGTAAGCAAATTTCTTCCTTGCAGAATTTTTCTCAAAATGGAATTTATTTTAATTAAGTTTATTGTATGCATTAATGAGGCAACATGTGCTGTTTAAGCATGAACACATTGTATAAAATTATTTCATGTTATAGGTATAAGGTATACATAAAACAAAGGAGTTCTGGTTTAGATTTCATAGAACTGAAATCTATCTTGGTCTCATCATCAAGATATGTTGTTATATAGATGCAAATATTCCAAAATCTGAAACACCTGCAGTCTCAAGAATTTCAGGTAACAGACATACAATCTGCACTTTAAAGAGACTGAAATATTCCAGAATTATTTAGGATAACGAGAAGGCAAAATTAGGATTTGTTTTCACATGCGCTTTTTACATTTTCTTTGTCAAATATATTTGTTTTAGATAGATTAGATTCAAATCTTTCTGTAGAAAGGACTTTTAAGTTAACTTTAAAAACTTTAAATTCTTAATTTGTTTACAGAAATTTCATTTCATAGAGAAGTGTCCTTGAACATTTCATTCCGTTTTTCTTGACCTATAGTTAAAAAGCCATTACAATTAGATGAGAAACAGTCAATATGTCCATTTGTAATAGTAGAATCAACAACTATTTTTTCATTGTTTATTTCTAGATATTTTAAATGTTTGGCTACTGTGCTAGCTTGGTATTACTATATATATATATATATATAGTATTATATATATAATATAAATATAAATATATATATATATATGGGAAAGACAATGAGTTTTCTTATACTTTTCTGTGATGGGCATGCATTCGCATGTAAAATGTGCAACAAAGATTTCTTTGAATGTTTGGAAGCCAGAAGGACATTTCCTCTTGGTTTTGAATAATTTTTAATGATCTCACAACCATTCTATTCACTTTTCCTTTCAATTTCCTTTCACGTTAATGAGGGGAAGCTTTTAAAGGACTAATCCAATGCTGATGAAATTAAAAGAAGCAGTTAAACTTCATGAATTAAATATGTAAAAACACACTAACCATTGTGGGCTTGTCTTACCAAAGTGATGAGACAGATTTCTTTAAATGTGATGCAGTGTATGCACCAGGCCCATATTATATCGCCTGTCCATCCTTGTTTAAAGTGTCAGACTGATAGTCTTCCTAAAATTACATGTTTAATGTTTTCTTTAAACATGGTACATTTAACAGTATTCGATCACTAAGAGTTTTTAAACAAATAGAAGAATGAAATACTTAAATGCATGTTTTATTTAAACTTTGGGAAATGTGTAAACCTTCAAAGAATGTGTGGAATGTCAGAAGAGCTGTCAATTTACTAAGTGGTTGTTTTATTTATACAATAATGAATGGTGCAGGGGTGCTTGTTAAAAGGCAAGACACAAGCACGTGTGCTTCCTGGGTTCTGATTAGGAGATCAGTAGCACAGATCAACAATGTATTATCAGTATTTTAGCACACTGTTTCCCTTTCCTGCTTTGATGGCAGACAGGTGCACCTGCTGTGACATAGCAGCGATTAGATGGAATATAGTCAGTAGGTATGAGTCTTCTTAGATGCCCAAGGGACCTCATTTATACAGCTAAAATCAAGGCAATTGGTGGTTGTCTCAGTTACTCTTCTCACTGCTGAGGCAAAATATCTAACGCCCAAACTTAAAGAAAGAAAGATTTATCTCAGCTTACAGTTGGTAGAGGTTTCAGTCCATAGTGGGCTGGTGCCAAGACAGGGTGGCATGGCATCAGAGAAGAAAAGCAGTTCGTGACTGGCAGAAGGGATCAAAGCAATGAACTAGTGAAGCAGCAGAAGCCTCTTCTCCCTTAATATCCCTTCCAGGTTACCAACCTTTGGATGATGTCACACACACCCAGGGCAGGCCTTCCATTAAATTCCTAGCATTGTGCCAAACTAATCAGTGGGCTAATTTAGTAATCATAAACCCTTGAATCCAGCATCACACACTTAATCCAAACATCACACATCCTAGATCCAGCCACCTCTGAAAAGCCCCATCTCTGAGTGCTTGAGAGTTTTTTGGGGGTTTTTTGGGGTGGGGGAGGGACCTCTAGACACAAGCCATAACAGTTACATCCTGAGTGTAGTCAGGACCTCAAGTTACCATGCCGAATAAAGTTGTTCTTAATGTATCAACAGTATTCTTATGTTTCACTTATCCTACTGATTAGAAAAATGTATATTAGCTTGACCAACCACAAGGATATTTCATGTCAAAACTGAAGCCTGGCAAGCTAAATTTGAGAATGAGAGCATCCTCAATTTGACATTAAAAAAAAAATCTGCAGTTCCTAAGAAAATATTTCATAAGTAAGTCTTTTAAAGCCTATTTTTTCCTAACTTAATAAAACTATAAATAAATGAATCAAAATATCAAGTAAACTGAGGTAACAGCAAATATCTGATGTGGTCTGAAGCTTCAAACATGAAAACATTTTTAAGCACCTAATTAGAAAGATATACCGATGGAGATTCTTTAGCCTTCTTTAGTAATCTGCCCCAGAGTTCAACCTTTATTCTCCCTGCATGTCAAACTCAACTCTTTGTTGATTTCATATTCATTTGGGCTACATTTCAGTTTGCACAAACATTTCTGTGTGAATTGTTCTATGTACATTAAGCTTTCCAAAATCACTCTTCATGTGTGACATAGTACAAGGAGTTTTGTGCAAAGTACCCTGAAAAGAACCAGAAGGAAATCAGCATCCAACTGAAGCCTCTTATTGTAAACCTGTCCTACAAGAGTCAAAGTAATCATACAAGCAGAAAATGGATGCACAGTAATCAAAATATAACATCAAATACATTAAAATTACATGAAAAGAAACTAGAAGCTGGAATTTCCCCCAAGAGAGCACAACCACAAATTTGTCCTCAAGACATTCCTGAGACAAAAGACAGCCAAATACCTCTTACAAAACATCTTGTGGAGATTCTGCTTGCTGCGCACATTCTGTGTGTTTTCAGAAATTGTGTGTATAAATAGCATGTCAAAAAGGGCACTATTTAGGGAAATAATAGGCATTAATTAAAATATGGACAATAGGGAGTGATGGTTCTTCAGTTTCTAAAATTAGAGGAAGATGATTTAATAATAAATAGCTCTGCCATTATTAGTTTGCAGTCGCTTCTGTTAATCATACCTTTTGTTACCTTCACAGTCTGTCTAAACACAGTGTGCTTCAAAGATTCATATTGTTTTCTGGCTGGTCCTTTATGAAAACTGAAGCTTACCAGCCAAAGCAAAAGTAGAAGAGAGAGTCCAGTCTTTTGCAGAGAAGAGTTTAATGAATAGAATACAAGAATATTTTTTAGATATGTTCTACCTTTGTCTTAGGTAATGTTCAACTGAAAAGTCTCTGAAAATGTCTGGTTTCTACTCAATAGACAGTTCATAAAGCACTGTGTATGTAGACACACATTTTGACAAGTTATGAAGCTAACTTGCTCTGGTCATATGTTACATCATTTCACGCATCCTGGAAATACTAGGGAACAATCTCAGGTTGACTTCTTACTAAATTCCTGCTTTATAAATACAGCAAGCTCCATTCTTTCACCGTTGGTTAGCTTATTAATTTTGGAATTACTGAAAAGGAAAATAACTGTACTGTTGCAGAATATAATCATGAAAATTTGTATTTTTATAAATAACATAGTGTATTATCACAGTAGAGGTTACTTTGTGGGAAGGCACCTGTGCTGACCACAGGGCTGTCACTTACTGTGTGACTTTGACTAATCATCTTCTCTGAGGCTATTCTTCCATATCTATAAAATAAGGAAGATTGATACCTGATTTTTCCCTGAGCTTTTGAAAGAATCAAAATCAGACTACAAAATAAAACTGAAGACAATGTGCTAAGTGGTTTTACAACTGATACCACCACCAGGCACTCAATGTGACCTTAGCTGAACTGCATTACCTCTCTGGGTCCAGGTTTATCGTTTATAAAATGAGCAATTTGCACTCGATGAACCCTGACAACTTACGATGTTAGGAAATGAAGTCATTTAATTGAAGTCTATGAGAATGAATGTTTTTTTCTAACAAAGAAATTTTAAAGTTGAAGCTGATTTTGGTTGAGTATTTTCAAATTAGATACAAATGCACTGTCCCAGAGGTAAACTAGATGACTGTGACTTTGTAATAGAAGTGAAGAGAGAAGGGGGAAAATCCTGAATATACAGAAAAGATGAAGAGACTTGGAGAGGGGGAGACAAACTGTAACAATTACTGTCAACCGTAAAATGGGGGGAATCAGAAGGGGAGAGATGGAGGAAATTACACCCCTGTTGACTTCTGCTAACACAGCCCCCTTCCACTTTGTAGAACAAAGGTGAGTGAAGCATGGCTGGTAATATTTAAGATATTATGAATTCATTTTGTAGACAAAATTTAGACTGGGAATGAGGACTCATCTGTCATCACCGCGTCTTCTGTCAAACGCATGTTGCCCTTGGCAATGGGTCTGCTGTTACTAATTTCGTTTTTGTTTAGAAGCTTGCTTTTCCTCTTTGGTTCTCTGAGTTGCTGTGAATAAATTTTTTTTAAATCACAAAAGAAAAGTGTCTTTGATTGATTTCTGATGGTAGCTCTGACACCATTGTACTTGATGTCGGTGCCAAGCTGATTGTGTGATGTTTATTACATAGGTGGGTGGGAGGCACTCCCCTCCTTTCTATTGCTGCTATTGTTATAAGACTGGATCTGGATTTTAGTTAGATTCCCAACAAAAAAAAGCAGTAGTGATTAGCTGGTGACAAATGGGAAGACCCAGTGGTTTTTTGTTTTGTTTTGTTTTGTTTTTCCCCCTCAGCTTTTCAGTTTTTTTTCTGATGATTGTTAGGAGAGGTCACTGTTCAAACTCCGTATTTCCTGTAGCCCAGAGAAACTGTTTAGATGATCTTTCTGAGACATGTTGCACAATCTTTTGAAGAAGTATCTCGGAACACCCCAAATCGTGTTTGGAATTCTTCTGCCTAATGAGCTATCCTTTAATTATTTAGTCTTACAAATGACCTTTTACAATAACCTTCCAATATACATTTTACTTTTTTTCCTTTTTGCTGTTGAGTTAGGATTCTGTGTACAGTAAAATGTCTATCTCATTTTCCTATCCATCACTATTTTGCTGTAAAGACAGAGGAAGATCTATTTTAAATTATTCATAAGCTTTGGATAGAAACCTAAGCAAATTAAAATGTAGGCCAATATAGAGGGAAATGATAATGGGCATATAAGTATTTGTAGCTACTGTAGCTTCCATTGGGACAATCATAAAATTAATTTCATACTTTGCACAGTAATTTCAATGGGAACAATTTCTTAGTTCGTGGTCAAACTTGTTTCCTACATTGATAGAGATGAGCACTAGAGAAAGTATTGAATTTTCTTTCTAATTAGCTTTTTCTTATGAAATAGCTTCTTAATAATTTCCTTTCGTGTCCAGTACATAAAGGTAGCTATTCCTTTTAAACTGTATGTGAATTTAATTTATATGCCAATGATGTTTAATGCATTGTCTTGTCTGCATCTCATTACTGTCATTAATAAGCATTGGAGTACATCTAGTTACAAGGTTAATTGGGACAAATCTGGACTCCTTTCTACCGTAAATATGCTATATCTTAGCAGTGTAATGCTCACGGATGGGTGGTAGAAATAACAGTATTTTACATTGTATTCTGCCTTTTGTTGTCAACCAAATCAATCTAAATATAATATGAAATGATTTTCTGCATATATTGTGCAGACCTTGGTCAGGTTTTTTGGCTTTTTAAAATAGAATTTCTATTCATATGTGAGGTATGTACTACCCTCACCCTATGTTACCCTCATTTTAAACTCTTTAAAGGAATCAATATCACAAGGAAGAATCCCTTCAAATTTAGTATAGGAATTTCCTCATAGGAATTTTCCATGAGATAGTTTCAAAGGTGAAATATTTTTAGGTGTTTGTTTTTGGGTGGAATGAGGTGGAGGATGAGGTTTTCCTGCCCTGAATGGTCTCAAACTTATTAGCTCAAGTGATCTTCCTTTCTTAGCCTCCAAAGTGGGCTGGGACACAATTTCTCACAATCTTCCTGGCTCTATTTTTAATGTTTGATACTGCCCATGTAAATTTCCACTGGGTGTAAATGCCAGCAGCAGCTACTGATTTGTTTCATTGACCCTGGAATTTCTTATTGAGAAAAGCCTTTGCTTATGAGCTCTACATTAAGAATGAGACTATATAGACAGGGCAGGGATAGATAAAGCACATCACATAAATCCTCCCATTTTTCCTTTCAGCTCTTATGACAGGCATCACTAATCAGGTGAGATCACGTCTATTGTTCCTAGACCAGCCTCAGAATCCTTTGCTACATACTAGTCCACATTGTTACATGGAACAAAGCCACTAAGTAGCTTGACACAGGAGAAAACTCCAGCATATTTGCTAATACTCCTTGAGGTATTTTACTTCTTTGCCAGTGTCAACTGTCATTGGGCCTGGTCAGCCTACTACCTAGACCAATCATCAGCCAGTTGAAACTGAAGTCAGCTTTCATTCATTCATTAACTTCATGACCTCTAAGCAGAACAAAGCACTAAGACATCATTCTATTGAAGTATATCTTACATAGTTTTTCCCTAGGACAATGTCAATTTGATGCTATCCTTATCTAGCTTTCTCTTTACAGTAAAATCCATAGTCTTTCTTTAATTCACAGCTTTAAAAGATATATTCATCAGAATTTTTGAGTTCCATGTGACAGATAACAAACTCAAATTGATTCAATTTAAAATGGGAATTTATTTCCTCAGGAAACTTAAAAATCTAAGAATGAGCCTCACTTCAATGGTGCCTGGATTGTGGGTCTCAGCTAAAAATATTATCTCTTGTCTGTGTTTCTCTCTGTTAGTAAGTTAGCTTCATTTTAAAGAAGATCCTTGCTCCAGACCAGATGATAAAGACTAGTAACTTTGAGGTCCTCATTATAGAGAATTTGATCATCAAAGGAGAAGAAGCACTTTTCTCCAGCCCCGCCTACCCCCAAAAGACACCCACAAAATTCTGATTGGTTCATCTTGATGATGTTTCGGCTCACAGTTACATGCTGCTGGGGTTAAGCCAGTCTGGCTCCCAATTCATATTTGCAAGAATGGAAAGGGCATATGATGAGCAGACTCCTTTATGTCCCATCTTGATGGGGTAGAAGCATCATGGAAAAGAACCAGAGGGTGTTCTGGCAAAAAGAAAAAAAAAAAAAAAAAGACAATGAGTAATCTTTGTTACATTTCATAAATCAGGTTAGGAAGGCCTTCATATTGCAGATGGCAGGACCTTAATACTTGAGTGGCCACATTCTTAGGTCTGTGATTATTTCAGCCTTTAGTAACACCGGTTTTAACTTCCTAAGGAGTCTTTATTTTTATTTTTGTCTTTCAAAGGAAACAAGAAACAAACTAGGGTACTTTTTCTGTGAAAAAGATTCATGCCAAAGAGTAAATACTTTTACACTTCAATTTTTGTTTTGTTCTTTTTTTGGAGTGAGATAAGGGGAGATCTCCCTGTTCAAGTTGATCTCAAACTGCTCCTGGTGTTGGATCATCTTTCCAGTTTAGCATTTGAAGTAACTGCAACAATAGGTATTTCCACAACACTTAGCTCTAACTATTTTTTAATGTGCGACATTTTTCAAGTAAATTTCCCCCAAAACTAACTTAAGTCTGTTTTAGTCTAATATACCTAATGTTAGATAGCTCGATCTAGGAAACTACAGGCTTTCCCTTTCCCTTTGTGCATTTGCCACCTCCAATTTATGTCTCATCAATTTAGAAGGTCTGCTCGGCTTTCTTCTACCCCGTAGGGTAGCCTGTGATAGGTGTCCTTTCTGAGTGGGGCAGGTTTTTATGACTTGTATCTATATGTCGCTTTTAAAGCTTCATGTGCTCGTAGGTGCAGCTTTTTGGAGAGGGCCGATCTAGGATGTGTGTATATGGATTAAGTGTATGTGATGCTAAATTAGTCACCTGCTTGGTTTCTCATAGTACGGGGTATGGATGATAAGAAGGCCCACCTTGGGTGTGGGTGGCACCAAACAGTAGGCTTGCAGTCAGAATGGAATAAAAGGGAAAAAAAGGCTAGCTTCTGGCTGCTTTTTGTGCCTACCCTGCCAAGAACTTTTTTTTCTTCTCGCCATTCAGCCCTGCTCTAGATCCAGATGACTGTGGACTGAAACCTCTTCGAACTGTGAACCAAAATAAACTTCTCCTCCTTTAATTTGTTGGTATCAGGTGTTTTGTCTCCGCAGTAAGAAAGTAACTACAACACAGGGATTGGGAAGTCTGCCCTCTGACCCAGCTTACCTACTTGTGCCTTTACTGAGAGCTAGCACTTTGCCTAGGTCCTTGATGTAAATGCCCTGCCTCACTGGGACAGAGGTGTTTCCATCTCCTAACAACACGGATGGCTAGTATTTTTCTCTTCCCCCATCAAACTAAAGAACACCAAGAGTCATTACTCGGCCAGCTTCCATATCTCCCTCAGAGGACAGGAAAATTTAGCTCCCTGACCATCCACCTGCCTATGGTGACCACTAAGGATGTCACATTGCTTGGCCTCAATTTTCACCTCTGAGGCTTATCTGTTACCTCCATACACATTTTTCTCCTGGTGACCAACTTCCTTGGGGACAGCTAGATGCAGGAGGCTTGACTGGCCCCATGACTTTATGCCTTGCAAGGAACACAGACAGGCCAGAGACTGTCTCTCAGTGTGATCTCCTGGAACGTGTTGCCTCTCTATTAAGCCCAGCTATTAGATCTCTTAAAGGAAACATGTTTGGGTGGTGTCCTGGGAATTACAAAGGACTTAGCCTCAGAGCCCCCCTCTCCATCTGTGTGTGATTTCCAGGCAGTGATAGACTCCAAATCTGTAAGTACCAAAGCTTTTTCACATCCACATTGTGGTTTTATCCTTAAAACTCAATCCCAAATTCAACCCCAAGCAACAGGGCCACACTGAAGGGACTCATGCAGGGAAATTCCTTCTAGTGTTCTTCTGTTCTGCCTTGAGTAACTACCGGGGATAGGAGTCCCCAGTGAAGTTGATGGAGAAATTCAAGAATTTTGTTCAACCTCCCCCCCACTTCAAACTTTTAGGGGGTTTTAGACCATAAATGTGGTACAGTGCCAGTGCTATACTTAAAAAATTAACAATATAAAACTTTCTCCCTTCCCAACTGTCCAGCTCTAAACTAGGTAGGCTTTATCTGGAGAAGTGGTCTCCTAGAATTCTCTTTTAGACATCATTTTATCTGTTATGGATATGATAGTGTTCCTACTTCCCAGACCCCAGTTCAGGTCCAGCTGCTTGTAATACTGGCTCCAGATGACTTACAGCTGTGGCCCCTGGAGCCAAGAACTGCCTCTCCCAAGGTTATATTCCCACCCTGGGACTGGCTGAGCTGTGCAAGGATACAAAGGCACAGGAGGTTGGCTCAGAATGGACATCCCCATCTTCAGAGCTTTCCTCAGGAAGAGGAGGTCTTAGCCACACCCCCACAACAGGTTCACTTCTCTTTCAAACCCACCCTGCTTTTTTCACTGTGATATCGGTGGCCGCCTCAGGAGGGGCTCTAACAAGCCTTCTACTGGCAACTTTGTGACAGGGAACATATCTCCAGGCAACCTAGCACAGGGCATGCTTGACTTTTTCAGAACATGCTTTTAATCCAACTGAGATTTTGTCATCATGGATAGTAGTGGCTGACTTCTTGAAACAACTAGCAATGGAACTATTCCTTGCTTGACCTGTTTCTGATGTTTTATTTTACTTTCACTAGTGTTTCTAGTGAGCATCATGGAGCTCACTGAGCTCAGGTGAGGAAACCCATGTATTTCCAAAAGTACAATGAAGTCAAAGGAATTCTCTGTGTGTCATTAGAAGAATGAATAATTTGTTTCTAGAAATATGTTCTTGGCTTTGGTGCCACGATTTAATTGTGCTCCAAAATAGCATAGTTGTGTATTAGTGTATACTTTCCAGCCATTATCTGAAGAGAACTACTGTTCCCTTAAATCACTATTAACAGTAAATATAACTAAATATATTACAGAGCTATTTTCATTGACATGTGTTCATGATTTGGAAAACGGTTCAATAAAATCTATTTGAACATCTTATATAAGTAACATTACACACAGTCAAATTGTGCATTTCTGTTAAATTGCAAAAATTTAATAAAATGTTAAGTAAAAAGCAGATTTGTGCTATAAAAAAGTCTATTTGTATCTCCTAGGAAATTCATGACATTATTAACTGCTGTTGATTTTATTTGGGACAGTTTGAGATGGTTAAAGTTTCATAAGTAAAATATAAGAAGAGTGTGTGGGAATTGGATAGAGATTCTTATTTTGTTTTCCTGGTTAAAGACAGTTACTGATATTTCTCTCCAGTTATTTAAGTTGGAAAGAGACAAGGCTAAAGGTAATTGCTGGGCAAGACAGAAACTCTAGATCCAGGATCATAAATTAGAAGGTCTCATGTGTCTTTGCATGTAATTTAAAAGCATGCATAGAACCAGAAGTTTGATTTTATTCTGTTCCCATAAGTTTATTGCTGGCTGAATTATGAAACATGTTAAACTATTTAGCTAAATAGTAATTACAACTCTAATATCCTAGAGTTTTTCAACTGTATATATTTATCTTCAATTATTTCAATCTCCCTTTGCCAAAATAAGGAAAGATCTTACAAAGCAATGGGCAATATAACTTGTTCAGTACCAGTTAGTCAAGGCATTTTACTGTATATTTTTTAAAACAAGCAGTGTGGGCTCAGTCCAGGCATAAGGAAAACAGTAAAAGACAAAATGTCACATATGCTCAAATTAAAAAGAAAAGTATTCATCTGAGAAACAATCTTAGAACTGGAAATACATCTTCAGAAGTCAATTATGCATTTTAAAATTATTGGTAATTAATGCTCTCAAATTAATCCTTTTTCTATAGAACCTCTAGTGGTTCTTATTCTCTAGCTGGCATAGAAAAACCAGATCATAGTAGGATTTCCTGCTAACATCAGAATGCTCATCCATACAAGTTTCCAGAATCTACAAATAAAACCTAATCAGTTCTGAACGCAATCAGGTCCAGCCAATCAGAAATTGAGCTGTGGGGCAGAAAATCACAATTTAAATAAAAGTTGCAATTAGAATCCACAGAACTTGCATGACATTCGTTTTAAGTTCTCAGCGTTAAGAGACAGTAAGAAAATTATATCCACAGTAGGAATAAGGGCTGGTGAAAATTTTTGCCTCCTGATAGAATATTGAAAATTATCTTCATCAGTGGGTTAATTGGCTTAATTTTCCTTCAGATGGTAACTTTCAAATGCTTGGTCTTAATTAGCATGGGTAAATGAGAAATGTAGGTGATTCACACTTTTCGGTTTTCTTATTCTCTAGAGTTCCTTTCCCGTAAGATACTTGAAATTGCTCTGGGCTATATTGATTGAAACAAATTATGCTGGTATTTTACACCAGTAAAAATATAGATGAAATTGACTCAAATTTGGACCATTTAAAAATGCAACTTACAAATATAAAGGAGAGAGTGTGAACTAGACAAACTTCATATCACTGTGCTAAAATTGATAAACTGTAACTTTTTAATATTATGCTATATGAGGCTTGCTGTTCAATTGAGAAAAATAAAAATGAGAGGAATAAGGAGCATGACAGAAAAAATAGATATTAAAAAGGAAGACAGTGGCATTAAAGGATAAAATACTGTTTTTAATTGTTAGGCTGTTTTGTTCAAATCTGCCTTATCCCAGTCCCTCCACACACTTTAACCTCTAACAGAATTGGAGTCAGCACCAAATAATGTTTTTCCAATCTATGAAGAGCTTTTATTTCTCTTATTTAGCTATGGCACATTTTTACCTAAATTTTTTGTTCTTTCAAATGATTATTTTGTACTGAACAGCATGTTACTTATTAACTTCTAATGCAGAACAATCAGATTATGGAATTTGAACCAGCAGAAAACTAAAGTACAATTTGAGTTATCTGACATAAATTTATCAGAGTTCAAAAAATATAAAGATCTACATTGTGTTTTATGCCTTAAAAAATCAACGTTTAAAAATTATCTAACAAACCTAAACTTTTCTCTTTTCTATTCAATTAACCTCTAGAAACCTTAATAATGATGATAAAACCCAAGTTATAATCACATTTAAAATGAAGAGAATTTTAAAAATTTAACTTGTACTATATGTTTCTTCTGGTGAAACTTACCTAAATAAAAAGGAATTAAGATATGAAATTATCTTAGTTTTCTAGAATTCGATATAAAAGCAAGTAACTGCAATGTTGTCTTTGAAAATAATATGCATTTTGAATTAAAATATAAGATCATTTGATCATATTATGTCATCATTAGTGCTTAGATTTTAATATATCCTTTGTTAAATCATATTTGTTACAAAACTTTCAAGTAATTCATATTTTATTTATAATTTAAATATGCTCTTATGGCATTGTAAAAATATCTAGGAGCACAGAAACATCTTTCATTACCTGAAAAAGCAAGTTATTAAATTTATGTATGTAACATTTATAAAATAAGTTTGTATAAGCAAATAGATAAATATATATAGAGAGAATAACAATGGAAAAAATAGTAAATAAAAGAGATTAATTGTATGAGAGAGAAAAGAAATATATACCAGTATGTTAACAGTATTTACCTGTGAATCTAGGGATTAGAGTTATATTTTGTGTTCTTTGTGCTTTTCTGTTTTTCATAAATTTGCTAGAAAATATTAGTTTCTGGTTTTTCCCCCGATAAAATGTTATAAATTGGCCCCTTTCTTTGCCTTTCCTTGGAGAAATAGGATCAGCATGGCTTTATTTCTTATAAGAACTTTGATTCTAGAAATTGCCTGTGTCTCTCTAGGTAGACACACAGTGCACTCAAGCATGGAGATCACATTTTACCCTTCTACCTAATAGCATCTCCGTTTCCAGATTGCTCCCCAAATAAAAACAAGCATTGAACTTCCAATCAGTGATGATAATTTAATTTCCCTCTCAGCTGTAAGTACCAGAAAACAGTCAGGCAATCAGCGAGAAAAACGTGTTCTCCTGGTTTATTTTTACATTAAGTAATTAACATTTCCCTCTCTAACTAACATGAGGTCTAAAAAGTATAGGCTCAGCTGACCTAATTGCATAGGACTTCTGAGAAACTGAACCCAGGGAATGTTTTCAGGTCAGACAAGGAACAGAGAAATGAAGTCGTTAAGTAAAACCTAGAAACGACTGAATTCTTGAAAATCTTCAAAAGAGGGAGTGTTATGACTGATAGCATAAGAAAAAATTGTCACTGTCTTGGAAAAGGACAAAAGAAATTATTAGGTGTATTTTTAGTGAATGGAGTGTGGGGCATTGTTCACCAAGACTTCCAGGTCTATGATTACCAGATTCTATAGAGGTGTGTGCTTTTAAGGGTCTGTCAAGCTGATTTGGTAACTCCCTAACTCCCTAGGAAAAGAAACTAAGTTCTTATAATTTTCATTCATGATAAAGAAAATTAATTTTATCATTTACCTGTCCACTAGAACTACATTTGATTTCCATCTTATAAAAAGATTACTCCCCAAAATATGAACATCTCTAACTCTGTTTCTGTTATTAAAAATCTCCTTTAAATCAGTTGTAATGTTTTACTGGTTCCTTCATTAATTGATTACTTTTGACATAGGTGAGTTTCACATTTGCATAAAAATTATATGATTTACTTTGCTAGAAATGATGTCTTAAAATATGGAATATACTACTTGTGACTGCCAATGAGGACAGAAATGGTCCACCGAACAAATATTCTGTAAAGGTAATTTAGGCTAAGGTGTTTGCATTGACTTTTGCTTTTAAACACATTCCACGTATTTTTTCAAGTAATAATGAAAAATTAAAACCAGACTAAAATCTGTAAAATAACAAATTTCTATTCATCATCAACTTATTAATGTGGATTCCACTGAATGACCTTGTAACATGTAAAAGTGATAGATTTGAGCTCATAAAACAAATCTAATCAAGCAAATAATGCCTATATTTACATAGTGGAATTGATGTAAAAAAAGTCAAGAAGAATTTAAAAGATTCTACTTTCAAAAATCTCTGTAGAATATGTTTACCCCTTTTAATCAGTACATATTGTAAGTAGAGGAGGGTTTATGTATTTCACCACAGTTGACATTGTGATCTGAGTAATTCTTTGTTATGCAAAGCTGTCCTGTATATTATATTTAATATATTATTTTCTGACCTTTGGCCCTCTACATTTTAGTGGCACCCCCCTCTCCAAATCAAAATGTTTCAGAACATAACCCCAAGTACATAACCACTGCACTCAAGGAATTAAGGAAAAGAAAGGAAGAGAAAGAAAAATTTGAAGAATACAATTAGACTTCATAGAACTTTAGGCTGTCCATAAATTGGTAGGTTTTGTGATTCGTGCTTAAAAAAAAAAAAAAAAAAAAAAATCAGCCGGATATGTAGCTCAGCAGCATAAGTGCCTGCTTTGCAAGCACGTGATCATGAGTTCAAGCCCCGTACAAAAAAAAAAAAAAAAAACAATGAAGATGTAGTCACATCATTTAACAGTCTAGTTTTGCAATTTATTCATTGCCAAATAAGATTATCTGAATTCATGATCTCTGAGAAGCCTTATAGCAACACTGTTCTGTCAAGAGCACAAAAGAAATTGAACCTAGAAATTTTTAATAGTATACTTGCTTGATGGCTTGTTTTAAGTTGCCTGTTCTATACTAATGATGGAAATGGCACATACTAATTTAGAAATTATACTAAACCAATAAAAAAAATTAGTTTTACCTGCAGCCCAAGTGAGGACTAATGATAAGTGACATCTAAAGTTTAGATGCATATTATTTGAAAGGAAATATTTCTAATATTTCTACAGTGGTCAAGTACAACAGATATAAATAATTCTACAATTAATTTTATATCATCTGCAACAAAGGTTCCTTAAATCAATGATATTGTTGTGAAACTCTGTTGGTCTAAATTTATGGTTCCTTTTGAGAATTTACCAAAAGAAATACTGATTGGAAAAAAGTTCCAGAAGTGGTAACATCTGGGATATGTTATTTTGTAACTACTTTTTAAATCCTTTATAAAGCACTCAGTAATATAGTATTTTGTTGCTTTATTGAACACAGAATGACATGACAATAATTAGAAACTTGCAAGCCTGTTTTCCTGTGTCATCCAGCAGGTTTTTTTTCAAGGCACGCTTTGATTCTGACCATTTGTCTGACAGTGAAGAGACCAAGTATGACAGCTGAATGAGGTCCCTGTCCCCACATTCGTTAAACCTAACACAGCAGCTCTTTTATTAGACACAATAGTGTGTTACACTGTAGAAACAAAGATTTGAATGGGAACTTTAAGCAACAGATAATTTTGAGGAGCCTCATATCCTAATCAACAGTTCTCCCCATGTATGTGAAATCTGCAAGGATTTCTGTATCAAGGATTATGAGCCACTTAATGTTGCACACTTAACATGAAAAGACAAGAGTTTTGGTTCTGTCTCTTCTTTTCCTCTTTCTTCTCCTTTTCTTCTTCTTCTTATGTTCTTCTAAGCAATGTGCCCAGGAAAAGGGTGTGAATTTCTACCACTTTGATACTCTTTTTAAATGTCTATGTTAGTAGACAGAGATTTAAGCTATTTCCAGAACAAAGATGTAATAAAATAATGGAGTTATGTATAATCTCTTGAACAACAGAGACCTATTATATAGGATCCTTGGAATCTTTGCTGTCCCAGAGTTATAAAGGTTGAGTAATAAGGATTAGAAAGGTTGAATGTGAAACTGAAGGAGAGAGTTGACCTGCCTATTTGGATCATGCAGAATATTCATGAATATTTGAACAACTGTTCTTCTATCTGGATCATCTTCATTCTCTGGATTTTCCATACAGGTAAGAGATTGTTCTAGATGAGATGAATGAATGTGGAGTAAAACTTTTTAGTTTGAAACAATAAGGATATTATTAGTTATGAATGATTTAAATTCTTGACCACTCAATCTATGCTCAATAAAAGTGCATTATGTTTGACTTGTATAGATTAACATAAATGATCAAATTGAAGAGATGACTTGGGAAAGCTTGCAAATATCCACATTTCTACTAATGCTGCTCAGCTGCTAAAGTCTGCAAAGCTGAAAAAGTTTTCTGTGTTTGGAGCTGATCTTCTAAGCACTGATTGCTGCAGTCATCTGTTCATTTTCTTGCTCAAACAACTTGTGATTTGTTAGTATTTAATATCATCTGATATTTGTCTGGAGTTTTGAGGTTTGTCAAGTGTATTACTCCCATGTTATCTCACTCAGTCAAAGTCCAGGATGAAATGTTCAACAGTAATAATACCTAAAACTTAATCCTTTTAAAAGTGTTATAAAGATCTCTATGATCAGTTCACATGGTAAGGTCCTGGTTTTGAAATGACTGTGGAATGTCTTGCTTTCAATTTTAACTTTAATGACGTCTTTATCAGTGAACATAGAATCCTATACAAGTTTGAAGGCTAAAATATCAACATTTAAAATCTCTTATATTTCCATATGCTAGCAGAGAAACAATCAAAAAGTAATATTCTAAATAAAAATTTTGTAGCATTCATAATATAACATGAGGGTGGGGAATCTTATAAGATCTGTGAGAAACCGTCAGATTAAAAACTACTAAGTATTGCAGAGAGAATTTAGAGAAGAATTAAAGAAATGGAAAGATAAAGTTTCATTTATAGATCAGGAGATTTAATTTTGTCAGTATATCAGTTCTCCGATTGATGTATGAAGTGGATACAATTTACTCAAAATAGGCTTTTTGTAGCAATTGATAAGGAAATGCAAAGGGCCTAAATTAGGCAAAAATAGCCTGAAAAAGAAAAAAAATGTATAATTAAATTTACTTGATTTCAAAAATCAATAATCAAATATTGATTGATTTTGACATAAGCATAAATTAATGGAAAAGAATAAAAACCACAAACAGCGTTTTAGATTTTTGCCATGGATGAAAAGACAGATGCACTTAGGATCTAATGAATATCATTTATAGGAGTATTGTAATCTAAAAATATGATTCCTTCTTCTTTGATATGTGGTATAGTTTACTAGTGTAAGATTTTGTGAATGATTTACACAAGTCACCCTCCTTTCTTCCCATGATAATTCATTCATTCAGCAACTATTTATTCAGTAATTACACAATGTCAGAGATTAGAGCCACACTGATGAGTTAGATAAGCATGATCTTTGCCCTTATGGACCTTTGGATTGAGTAAGTAATGGAGACAAATTAATCATCACAATATTAGTTATGCAATTAAAATTATAATAAATTCAATTAAAAATTACATGTTGCTATGAGAGCAAATGACTTGAGATCAATCTAGCAGAAAGAGTAGGAGAGCAGTTGGAAAAGGTTTCTTAGAAAAAGAGACACTGAATTTAAGTCCTGAATGAAAGTTAGCCAAACAGCAGTGTATAGAAGACTATCTCTGAAATCCTTGAGTTGGTGAAACCAAAGAAGCAGTAGTCTTAAGGTGTACATTTTTAACTTTGTTATAATTTAAGTGGCATTTGTGTTTTTGATAGTAGCACCAATGAAGACTACTAAACTCAGACAAAATTAGAGATTTCAAAAATATATGTCAACCCAACATTGTTCATTTAGAATATTGTTAAAGTATTATTTAATGTGGTTTTGCATTTGTAGTTCAATCACAGTATAGTCATTTCTAGTCAATGTTATTTTATCTTTGTAATTTTAGTTTCAAGACAGTTCCACCATGATCTTGTGCAAAGAGGACACTTTATTTAACTCAATACCTGAGATCTCATTTAATTTGCTTTCACACCTGAGATATTAATGTTTCAACTCTTCAGTAGCTGCATAGATGGGTAATCACTGAATTTTCCTTTAAACTTCTGATTTCTTAGAGAATCATGTAGACAGTGTACTGAATTATTATTTTGGGAATGAGTATAAACTTCACTGGAGAAAGCTCAAATTAAAATGGAAAACGATTGCAAACATATATAGAGCCTTCAGAAAAGTTAATGCCTTAAGCTTTGCATGTTTCGTTCCAGTAATAATGGAAACCTCAACAAGTTGTTGATTCTTTTCATGGATGATTTTTTTTTTTTTTTTTTTTTTGGTACTGGGGAACAAACTCTAGACCTTGTGCTTGCTAGGCAAGCGCTTAAAGCCGCTGAGTTAAATCCCTAATTCATAGACCTGAATTTTAAATGATGATATTTGTAAGAAATATGGCATCAATAATTATAGAAGTAAATCAACTTGTCTAATTTGGAGTTGAAATGAAACCACTGAGATACTTCATTAAGTACAACATATGTTTATCTCTGACACTTTGTAGCACTCTGAGTATATTCTGTAGAATGCATCGCAGAATAAGTATTCCTAGAAACAGTAGGAATATAGTAAAATGTGTTAAAATTGATGAGCCAATATCAGCACACTATTTTAATCCATAGTTTATATAAAGCTTCCTTTTTTGTTTACTTTCTATATTTGACAAGTGTTTACATGTCAACACTTGTCAAATATAGACATGTATCCACCATTATGGTGTCACACAGAAATGTTCCAGTGCCCTATAAACCCTGTGTCCTATTCATCCCACTCTCTTTTGCACAGAATCCTTGGAATTCATCGATCCTTTTATTATCTTCATAGTTTTACATTTTTTTAGTTTGTTATTTTTTTGGAATTATACAGTGCATAGGCTTTTCACATTGGTCTTTTCTACTTAGCAGTATACATTTAAGATTCCTCCAAATATTTTCAAGGCTTGATAGTGCATTTCTTGTGTTGCTGAACAACATTCCATTGTATGTATCTACCACATTTTGTTTAGTCATTCATTATCAAAGGGCATCCTGTTTTCAATTATTGATAATGTTATTCAAACATCTATACGCAGGTTCTTGTATGAATGTAAGTTTTCAACTCAGTAAATACAAGGTATTATGATTATTGGATCATTAGGGCTCTGTTTAGTATTGCAGAGAACTGTCAAACTGTTTTGCATTTTGCATTCACATAATGAGTAAGAGGTCCTGTTTCTCTACATCTTTGCCAGCATCTGGTGCTTTCGAATTTCAGCCATTCAGAGAGGTATGGTGTGCTTATATGTTGGTATTTTAATTTGCAATTACCTAATGGCACTTGATGGTGAATACCTTTTCCTATGCTTATTTATTGTATGCATGTACACATTTAGTGAGATATCTATTCAATTCTTTTGCCCATTTTAAACTTGGGTTGTTTGTTTTCAGATTGTTAAATTGTTAAACAGTTTGTATATCAATTCTTTATCAGATATTTGCTTTGCAAAATTCACTTCAATTGTGTGGCTTGAGAGAAAAGTCTTATACTTTAGTGGATTCTAATTTAACAGATTTTTCTCTCATGGATCATTGTTTTAATGTTGTACCTAAAAAGTTGTTACCACACCCAATGTCATTTTGTCCATGTTATCTAGTAGTCTGAATTTTCCATTTAAGTTTATGTCTCATTTTGTGTTAAAATATTTGAAACGTGTAAAATCTACATCTATATCTTCCTCATTTTTTGTGGTGCCATGGTGCTTTTCCACTAAGCATACATACATATCCAGCCCTGTTTTTCATTTTTTAAAAAGCATGTCAATATTTGGATGTTCCAGTACCATTTGGTGAAAAGTTTATCCTTCCACCATTTAATTGTCTTTGTTGCTGTGTCACAGATCAGTTAAATATAGTTACATGGGACTATTTTTCTGTTCTCTACTCTATTCCATGGCTTTATTAATGCTTTCCCCAACATCACACTGTCTTGATTGATCAAGCCTTACGGTAGTTCTTCAATTTTAGTATGTCTGTCTTGTAACTTTGAGGTTCCTTCAACATTTTGTTGGCTTTTCTGAATTTTTGTCTTTCTATACATACTTTAGAATCATTTTTTAAAATGCACAAAATAATATGCTATCATCTTGATCGATATTACATGGAGCCTATAGATCAAAAAATTGAAGTTTAGATAATATTGAAGTTTCTGATACATGTGTATGGAATATTTCTTTATATATTGTTTTCCTTTGAGTTACATTGAAATTTTATTTTTCTTGTGGCTCTTATACATATTTAGTTTTATATTTAAGTATTTCATTTATTTGGTGATAGTATAATACTATTTTTTTAATTTAAAATTGCAATTATTTGTAAGAATGCAATTGATTTTTGTATGTTTACCTTGTATCATGCAACCATGCTATAAATGTTCATTAGCTCTAGGAATTTTTTTTTGCTTTATTTATTTGTTTATTGATTGATCCCTTGGAATTTTTAACTAGACAATCATGTCATTTGTGAACAATTTATCTTTCCCTCTCAAATTATATATTTTTTATTTCCTTGCCATGATTTATCACATCAGTTAGGACTGTTGGATAAAAGTAATGAGAGGGACATCCTTATTCCTGGTGTTAAAAGTATCAAATTTCTCATAAGAGAGTTGATGTCGGATATGTGTTTTTGTGAATGTTCACTATCATGTTGAAGAAGGTCCACTCTCATTTGCTGACATTATTTCCTTTTAAATCAAGTGCAGATGTTGATTTTATTTAAAAGTCTTTCTGTACCTGCTGCTATCATAGTATGATTTATTTCTGGCCTATTGATCTAATGGATTACATACTAATCAATTTCCTTTTATATTAATTATTTTAATTGTATAAATTTATGGAGCATGTGATAATTCATATATATATGAATTTTATGATGATCAAATCTGAATAGTAAACATTTCCTTGTCAAACTTTTTTGATTAATGGATAACATCTATGCATATTTATGTGGCACATTATAATATTTCAATATATATAACATATGATAAAATCAGAATAATTGATGGTTTCATCTTTTATTACTTTGTATTTTGAGACAGATTTTCTACATCTATATCTTCCTCATTTTTGTGGTGCAAAAAATTGCACCACAATTGTACTAAGTTACTCTTTTATTTATTAATAAGATGCGGTTAGTCACAGGATATACTTTAGTTTTTTTAATATTTAAATTTTTTAAATAAGGTCTTGCTGTGTAGTTCAGGCTCGCCTTGAACTCACTGTGTAATCTAGGCTGGCCTTGTTGGACTAATGCAGATCCTGCTGTGTTAGTTTCCCGAGTTCTGGGATTATAGGCATGCACCACCACCCCTGGTGGTGAACTAGTGCATATAATCCAACTATATAGTTGCTCTGCTGTGGTGTAAAAGAGTAGAACTTACTGTTTTTGTCTGTGTTTGACTGTGTTTTATCCAACTTTCCATTCTCTGTACCTCCTCTGCCCTTCTCAGCCTGTCACAACTATTATACATTCTGATAGACATTTTTAAACATCAAGATGTTCCAGAATATATACAGTATTTCTATTTCTGTATTTGATTTTATTAACATGATTTCTTTTTAAGCCATCCATTTTGCTGTAATGAATTTGTTTTTATGGTTGAATAATATTCAATTGTTTCTATATGCCACCTTTTCTTCATTTATTCATCCACTGATTGCATTTAGGTTGATTTCATACCTTAGCTATTTGTGTATAGTGCAGAAACAAACATGGGCATGCAGGTGTGTTTGGTATGCTGATTTCATTTCCTTTGAATATACACCCAGAAGTAGGATTCCTGGATTATACAGTAGATACGTTCTTTAATTTCTTGAGATGCCTTTATACTCTTACCCATTGTGGCTGTACTAACTTACATTCCTACCAACAGTGTGTAACAGTTCACTCTTTACCATGTCACCTCCAGCATTTTTTTGTCTTTCATAATAGTCTTTTTTATGTTTTTATTTTAAAGAGAATAAAACAGAACAAAGCAGATCAGAACAAAACAATGCAGCACAAGATTTCCAAACAATACAACAGGAAATCAACAGTGGCTACCATAATGTCTTTTGTTTTCTTCGAAGTAGTTGTGTATATCATCACACACAATGAATTCAAACAAAACAAAATAGTATAAAGTCAATCAAAACAAAAGAATAGAAACATTACAGATCTTAAAAACCAGACAATAGGAAAATCAACATGGCTACCGTAATATCTCTTGTTCTCTTTAAAATAGCTGTTCCATACCTTCATACATATTGAAATCAAATAATAGGAAACAGATTAATACCAATAAAAGCAAAGAATAAAAGGATTTTTGGACTTTAAAAAAAGATAATAATAAGAAATCAGGAGTGGCTACCATATTGTCTCATCTTCTGCTAAGTAGCTGTTGATAAAAACCATCACACGTAATAAAATCAATTCTTGTAAACTCTTTAGGAGAAGATCTAGGCATGTTTAAGCCTATACAGGTACATCTATTCTTTCTGTATTAGAGGGAAAAAAACAAATCAAAACAAAACAAAAGAAACAAATAAATAATAACAAACAGCCCCAAACAATCTCAATGTAGTCTTTCAAAACAAGGTGGTAGGACCATAACTAAGGTTGTTATTTTGCATAGTTATCTTCAAAAGAGTTACTCAGATTACCAGATACAAACATGCAAAATTGATTTAATCCTATGAATATTAGCTTTTTTGTTCCAAGAACTAATAGAATTAGTAGTACAATCATATTAACTATCTTAAGTTATATGTACAAATTTATATCTTTTTTCTTTCTCCTTCCTTCTTTTCTCTTTTCCCTATTTTCCAGCTTTGAGTAGGTTTCTTATCCTTTCACACTATTTATTAAAGATTTTGTAACTTATTTACTCTTTCAGTTTTTTACACTAGGGAGACAATACAGTATTTATACATGTGAGCTTGATTCATTTCACTTATGAGTATAGTCTCAAGTTGCATCTATTTACCTATAAAAGCCTCATCATGATCCTTCTTTATAGCTGAATAGTGCTCCATTGGATAAAAATACCACAGCTTTTTTATCCATTCCTCAGCTGATTGGCATTTGGGTTGTTTCCCAGAATTGTGCTGCTATAAACATGGATACATATCTATCACTGTGATATGATGTTTTCAGTTATTCTGGGAATATGCTCAGAAGTTGAATAGCTCAGTCAAATAGAACTTCCAATCCCAGCTTTTTGAAGAGCCTTCAGGGTAATTTCCACAATGGTTGCACCAATCTACTGTCCCACCAACAGTGCAGAAGAGTTCCTTTTTCTCTATAGCCTCTCCAGCATTTGTTATCGGTGATTTTCTTTCTTTCTTTCTTTCTTTCTTTCTTTCTTTCTTTCTTTTTTTTTTTTTTTTTTTAATCGGTACTGGGGATTGAACTCAGGACCACCTGCTTGCAAGGCAGGTGCTTATGCTGCTAAGCTAAATCCCCAGCCTTATTCCTTTTTTTTCTCTGTCTTATGTAATTACTCTGCCTAATGTTTCCAGCATTACATAGAATAGGAGTAGTGATAATGGGCATCCTTGTCTTGTTCCTGATTTTAGAGTGAAAGCTTTCAGTTTTTGACCATTTTTTGGCTGTTGGTTTGTCATATGTAGCTTTTATCAGACTGAAATAAAGACCATCTATTCTGATTTTCTTTGTGGTTCTTACCATAAATCAATGTTGGAAACTATCAAAAGCTTTCTCTGCATCTATTGAAATGATCATGTGATTCTTGTCTTTGACTCTATTAATATGAAGATTATGTTTATTAATTTGTTTATGTTGAACCATTCCTGCATTCCTAGGATGAATCCTATCTGGTCATGTTGTATAATCTTCTTGATGACTTGCTTCATTCTGTTTGTCAGTATTTTATTGAGGATTTTTGCATCTATGCATAAGGGAGATAAGCCCATAGTTCTCTTTTGGTTGGGACTTTCTCTGGCTTTGGTATTAGAGTAATTAATACTTGTCTCCAGGAATATGTTAGGTAAAATTTCTTCCCTTTCAATTTCACTGAAGAGTTTGAGGAGTGTTGACATTAAGTCTTCCTTGAATTTCTTGTAGAATTCAGCAGTGAACCCAGTAAGACAATCATTGTGATGAAGCTCATTCTCCCTAATATTGTTATACAGATTTAATGCAATTCCAGTCAAAATACCATTCATATGCCTCACAGATCTAGAGAATTCATTCCTAAAATTCATCTGGGACCAGAAGAGACCTAGAATAGCAAGGGCAATTCTGTGCAACAAAGGCAAGGTAGGAGGCATCACAACCCTTGACTTGAAGTTATACTAGAAAGCTACTGTGTTAAAATCATCATGGTTCTAGAATAAAAACAGACCTGAAGATCAATAGATTTTCTTTGTTGGTAAGGTTTTAATTACATTTTGAATTTCATTAGTTGAAAATGATTTATTCAGCAAGTTTATATCTTCTTGATCCAGCTTTGGTGATTCATGTGTTTCTAGGAATCTGTCCATTTCTTGTGTTCTTGTACCTATGAGAGTAATGGTTTTCGAAGTAGGTATTGATGATCTTCAGTATTTCCACAGGGTTGGTAATGATTTCACCCTTTTCATTCTTTATTGTATGAATTTGAGTTTTTTCTTTCCTTTTTAAAATATGTTTGGGTAGGGCCTTATCAATTTTATTTATTCTTTCAAAGAACCAACGCTTTGATTCATTAATTGTTTGTATTATTTTCTTGGTCTCTTTTGCATTAATTTCTGCTCTGATCTTTGTAATTTCCTCCCTTCTTTTGGTTTTGGGCTTAACTTGCTCTTCTATTTTTAGATGTTTGAGGTGTAACATCAGGTTGTTTATTTGTGTTCATTGTGTTTTCCTGATGTGGGAATTTACCACAATAAATTTTCCTCTGAGCACTGCTTGCATTGCATCCCACAGATTCCGGTAAGTTGTATTTGCATTTTTGTTTGTTTGTAGATATTTTTTAATGTCTTCTTTAATTTCATCTGTGACCCATTCATTGTCCGGGAATGCATTATTTAATTCCTATGTTTATGAAGTTTTTGTAATTTTTTAATCATTAATTTCTAGTTTCATGGCACTATGGTCAGATAATATACATGGGATAATTTCAGTTTTTTGAATTTACTTAAACATGTTCTATGGGCTAGTATGTGGTCTATTTAAAGAATGTCCCATGTGCACTTGAGAAGAATGTATATTCTGATGTCATTGGGTGGAACACTCTGTGCATGATTACTAAGCCCATTTGTTCACAATTTTTATTCAGTTCTGTTATTTCTTTGCTGGTTTCTGTCTAGTTGATCTATCTCTTTGTGTCCATAGAGCATTAAGATCTCCCATTATAATTGTGTTATTGCTTATTTGATTTTTCATTTCCATTAATATTTGTTTTACATAGCTGGGTGCTCCCGTATTTGGTTCATATATATTTAGGACTGTTATATCTTCCTCTTAAAGTTTTCCCCTAACCAGTATGTAGTGACCTTCTTTACCTCTTCTGATCAACCTTGAAGTTCACACTGTCTGCAAACAGAATAGCTAGCCCTGCTTTTTTTGTTGTTGTTGTTCCTGTTGCATGAAGTATTATTTATTATTTTCCATCCTTTGACTTTCAGTCTATACATTTCCTTTGGGGTTAGATGGATTTTTTTTTTTATATAGCATATGATTCGATGTTGTTTTCTGATCAATTCTGCCAATCTGTTTCTTTTAATTGGTGAATTGAGGCCATTTACATTAATGGTTTTATATATATATATATAATCAGTTCATTTTTGTCATGTTATCTTTCTGCTGTTGGTTCTTTACCTTTACCCTCTCTTTAATTGTTTTCCTTGCTTAGTGGCCTTTTTCTGTTGGTGTTGTTGGAGTCATAGGTATTTTTATGTCTATCTAGAATATCTTTCAGTATTCTTTGCAGGGAAGGTTTGGTAGTTATGAAGTTATTCAGCTTTCTTTGTCATGGAAGTATCTTATTTCTCCATCAATTTTGAAGGACAGTTTTGTAGGGTACATCAATCTGGTTTGGAAGGCAATGGCCTTTAAGATTTGAAATACTTCACTCTGTGTGTTTCTTGATTTCATTTTTGTGTGTGTGTGTGTGTGTGTGTGTGTGTGTGTGTGTGTGTTAAGTGTGCTGTAGTTCTGATGGACTTTCCTTTGTAGAAAATCTGTCAATTTTCTCTAACAGCTTTTAATATTCTGTTCTGTTGAATTTCTGGGATGTTGACTATTATATGTCTGGGTGTAGATTTATTTTGGTTTTGGCTAATTGGAGTTCTATATGCTTCACTTGTCTGTATGTCAGTTTCCTTTCCCATGTTTGGGAAATTTTGGCCATTATTTCTATAAATAATCTTTTTATATCATTTGTATTGTCACCTTCGTTTTCATTGACATCTATCAATCTTATGTTATTTTTATTTGCATCATCTTGCAACTATTGAGTTATTATTTCCCGACTCCTTGTTATTTTCTAAAGATCTTTCCTTTCCTGTTCCTGCAATCTTATGCCTGCAGTTGTACCTGCAATCTTGCCTTTGAGAGCTAAAAGGCTATTTTCAAATTTATTCAGGCAGTTTTGCTAGCTTTCAATGGAAATTTTGATTTCTTGGCTATCTCCTTGAATCTGTTTCATGCATCCTATTGCTTTCTTATTTTGTTTATTCAAGGCTTCCATTTTTTTTTTTTTGCAGTGCTCCTCAATTTTTTTAAACTATGTCTTCTTTAGATGTGTTTAGCATTTCTTTTACTATGTTTTTTATTTCTTGTTTTACCTGGGAGATTATCTCTGATCTGAGTTCCTTTACAGCTTCATGGAGTTGTTTATTTACTTCAGTTGCTGTTATTTCAGAGATTTTAGGTGTATGGCTTACACTTTTTTCTATGTCCATTTCTCCTGGGCTTGTTTGGGATGAGCCGGAGGTTTGAGATTGCATTTGCTCTTTCGTTTTATCATTTTCCTGTATTCCCTTGGGGAAGCCAGGGGAATGCATTGAAAATGTCTGTCTGTACTGCAGGGAGTTTCCCCAGTTGAATGAGGATCTTTAGACAGGACTTATCAGGTCCATAGCAGCACTTCAAGGGTCCACAAATTGGGAGAGCACTCCCCATGTGGTGCTCTGAAGCTCCTTGGCTGCTTGTAGTTGCTGGATGGGACTCTACTAGGTTCTAAATGGTGTACCAAACCTGAACAGCTAGATGGAATATATTGTGCAGGCCTTCAGCTCATGCCACACGGTGCACCGAAGGTCCCTGTCTGTTTGGATGTGCCGGGTAGGCCCTATGGGGTTCCAAGTGAGGTACATAGCTTGCATGGCTAAGTGGAGTTCACTGTGTAGGCCTTTGGCTCGTGCCCCTCAGCCCAGGCAGTTCCCCTGCCACTTGGAGTCACTAGGTATGATAGTCTTTATAACTGGTGTGAGAATCTCATTTGGTTTTGACTTTTTGTTTCCCTGATGCTTAATGAAAGTTGAGCATTTCTCATAGATTAATCAGTCATTTAGATTTATTCTTTTGAGGGAAGTGTCCGTTCATATCCTTTGCTCATTTCAAATTAGATTATTTGGTTTTTATGACAGAGTTTAAGTTCTTTAAATATTCTAGATATTAATCCATCATCCAATGAATAGTTTGCCAACTTTTCCCCATTCGATAGATTGCCTCTTGGCTCTGTTACTTGTTTCCTTTGCTGTGTAGAAGTTTCTTAGTTAGATATAATCCCATTTGCCTACTTTTGATTTTTTTTGTGTGTGCTTTTGGGATCTTAAAAAAGAATTGCACGTACCCAAGTCTTAAGGTGTTTTCACCTTGTTTTCTTCCAGTAATTTCATAGTGTCAGGTCTTTCATTTAGATCTCTGAGCCATTTTGAGATCATTTTTGTATAGGGTGGGAGATAGGGGTCAATTTAAATTTTCTTCAATAAGTGCCTGCATCACTTATTGAAGAGCCTGTTCATTCTACAATGTGTAATTCTGGCACCTTTGGAATTTTCTATAAGTGTATGAGATTTTCTGGCCACTCATTCTGTTACATTGGTCTTTGTGTCTGTTTTAATGCCAATGATATACTCTTTTGATTACTATAGGCTTATAATATACTTTGAAATGAGGTAGTGAGATATGTTCAGTTTGGGTTCTTTGTTTGTTTTTGCTCAAGATTGCTTTGCTAATCAAGATATTTTTTCCTTTAATGTGAACTTTAGTATTTTCTCTAGCTGTATAAAATGTGTATTATTTTGATAGAAACAAGAACCAATTTTGAGTTAGTCTGTCTTTTGATGAGAAGAAATATTATTTTGATAAAGTTCCACTGATCAGTTTGTTTTCTTTTATAATATCTATGCCCATATCTAGGTGGTGACTTCTTTTCTTTGTTTCCTCCTTTTCATTTTCTCCTTCTTTTCCTCTTCCTCCTCCTCCTCTTCCTCTTCTCCCTTTTTTTCCTCCTCCTGCTATTTCTACTTCTCCTTATACTTTCTTTTTCATCAGTGCTTTGAATTGAGCCCAGGGTCTCCCTCACGCTAGGCAAATACTCTGCCACTAGGTAATCAAATAGTTGCTCAGAATGTTTTCAACTGGGCCTGTTAAAAATTATGCATCATGGCCTCTATTCCAGCTACTCAGAAGATTGAAGCAGGAGGATTGCTTGAGCTCAGGAGTTATAAGCCCAGCCTGGACAATATAGAAAGACTGTTCAAAAATCCAAAATGAATTATATGATAAACCATGACAAAAACCACAACTGTATCAGTGGAAAAGAAAAAGAACATTAACATTAAACTATTTGGAACTTCAGCAAAGTAATCAGTAAATTTTTAGCCTATTAATCCTTCATGGTTCACTTTAGTTTATGAAAACATCAGCCTGACTGAGAATGTGAACATATCTGAAATCCAGCCAGCACCCCATTCAGCAAGCAGTGCCAGCATTTTCTAACCAGCTAAAGGTGCTATCCCTCATATAAGCCAGCTAGTGAGGGTACATGGTTCCCAAGGTCATTCAAGCTTTTTAAAAACCAGTCATCTGGAGGAAGGCTTAACAAAGATAAGCCAAAAACTAATATACGTAGTGGAAGATCTGCTGTAATAGTACTTTTAAAAATGTGAATTGTTCTAACATGAATGATATACTAGAAAACATTTTTGAAAAATATAAAAATTTTACTTGCTTATGTGTAATTTATCTACAAGAAACATTAGGTAAGTGTTGGAAAATCCACTCTGCTAAACAGGGCTATGTAAATACATACAAAATGCACACAGGAGCTCCTCTCCACACATCTACCACAGTTCCCATGTGTGGTTTGTGTCACACTGGTCCACTCCAGTGTAATAACTTCCTGTCCACATTCAAGAAACTTTTCTCCTACTTCACAGTAACTCAGAATCTGCCACCCTCTGAGACCCACTTCCACAAGCAAAGTTCAGCTATTTCTGTGATGAAATACTGAATTTATTGTCATGGATGTGTTTTTCTTAAGTATATATAAAATTGAGTGAGTATTTTTGTTAAATTCCTTTTTCCAATGAAATACTTTTATATATAGGTGCTTTTAGTGTCATGCCCCAAGTTCATTTCCCCCATAAAGCCTATGATCTGCATTGAGGGAGTCAGAATAAGACAACAGATTACTGTCTCTGACTATGATCTGTTTCAAAATGTGAAAATTCAAAAAATGCGTTTTGTAGAGTTTAAAGGGCTCATTCCACAAATAGAAGGTCTGACAATGTTAAGAATGCCAAAACTGCATTATTGTAGAACTGATATACTACTGATGTAAGCCCAGTCTTGAGATTTATTGCTCCTCTCTATTATGGTGGGATACTTGTGTTGGTCTCTGTACTGGATACGAAGGCCAAAAACTGTTACCTGATACTCATTTCAAGATGTGCATTTATAACATGAGAAACTCATGTTATAAATAGGAAACCCCAAAAAACACCTTGGAAAGCTGGATAAAATATTAAAGATAAAGAAGCATTTATGTTTAAAATCCAGGCGTGCTAACACCTAATATACCTGCTCCACACAGTATTCAGATCATAGCATAGATTCTAAATATTTGATGAAGGAAGGAAGAAATATTTATAAAAGCAAGTGGTTGTTCATAGATCTATTTAATCTCAGCTCGCAAAAGAATGTAGAGATTCAACAACAATAAGAAAATATTCAATAAATAATACTTATATTACAGTGGTGTTAATGAAATAAGAATAATAAAACCCTTAGCATGGCTAGGAGTAAAAGTTAGAAACCTGTAAGAATTTTATATAAAATATGCTTTTTAAATAAATTGATTTTCCCAAAATTTGATCTTAATCTGAAAATAGGAGTGTTATCTCAGCTTCTGGTTTCCAATTAGTTTACGTAAGAAAAACATTCCATTGTATGTAAATAATTAGGAATCTGTTAAATTAAAATCAGATTGTGCTTCCATCACTGTGCTAAGGCTAAGCCTGCTTCCTCTCTGTTAGATTCTAGACTCCTTTCTCTAGATTCTTGCCTTCTATTCTCTTGTAAGTCTCCTGACAGCATGTGCTCAAAACAATACACACTTAAAATAACCTGCATGAGATGTAAGATAGATGAGCTCATGCCTCCACATACCCACACTCAGCACCCTCCGATGGTCCTCACTGCCCCCCATCTTTTCCATGGCTGGGAGTTGAACCCAGGGTCTTTGACCTGTGCTACATTCCCAGACATGTTTTTCAGAGTCTCATTAAGTTGCAATGGTCCTGTTGAGCTTGAATTTAGGACTGTCCTGTCTCGGCCTCCCAAAGTGCTGGGATTATAGGTGTACACCACCCCACTCAGGTATTCCCCCTTCATACTCAAAGTGGGAAGTTAATGACCACACATTGCTTTGAAACTGTCCCTCTCTCCTCTTTGACTTATCTCCATGTCTTCTCTTTCTCCTTGCTTTGGTTACACCCACAGCGTTTGAGCATCCTTGTGCCCATCATGTCTCCTTCCACATAGCCTGAGCACTGGCTGCTGTGCTGGAAATATCCTCCCCCAGGTACCAGATAGCTCCCTCCCTCCGCTCAGTAGTCTTCCCTCATGTGACGCTTTCTCGGTAAGCCTTGCACAGATTGTGTCATTTAAAAGGTCAGTTCTCACCTCTTTGCCCATTTTCCATCTGTCCTGGCCCTCTGTCCTCTTTCTTACCCTCTAGCATTTCCACTTTCTGACCTCATGTGTACTTTATTTATTTGTCATATGTTAATTGCTCATCTTTCCCCTGCGAGAATATAAACTCCACAAGGGCAGGGATCTGTATGTGTTTTATTCACTGCTGAGTTTCAAGGGCTTAGAACAGTGCTAGGAGCATAGTGGGTGTTCAATAAATACTGTTGAATTAAATGAAACCAGACCATTAACATTGCATAAATCCTTCTTTTTCAGGGGTGTATTTTTAGTGTTTCCAAAGCTCACCCACACAACAGGCTTAAAACTAGAAAGATAATGATGAAAATGGAAAGCAGAGTTTTTAAAATATCCCATGTTTCAAGTAAACTCAGACCTAACACTAGAGCAGTAATGTTGATGATGAAAATGCTCAAATAGGGGCCATTTACAAAAATGAGCAAAATCTAAACCTGCATTATTGCTAAGGTAGTATGTGTGGTGAAAACACATATAGATTGTCCTTTTCCATTAAAATTACTAGGAAATATTCATTATTATCTGTGACGTTTTTACTCATCATTCTATTAAAGATAAAGTTATATTGAGTATGATGATATTGACTGAGTTCTTTCAAAGAGGGAAGAAAACTCTTAGCCTATGTTTTCCACTGGGATCATGCTATTTAAAATAGTATAGCAGAAAGGCAAGAGAGCATGACTGTTTAATTACACTAGCGCACACCACCAATTCAAGTATTGATTTTACTTCATTTGCCACCTTATATTTTATACTTTTTCATCTGTTCTACATAATTTTAGTACAGAATTTTATATTCATAAATTCTTGTAAATATTTAATGCCTTTCCATTTACGTTCTTAAATCAAATTTTCTAATAGAAATAATCAACATTACAATGAAATTTTAGGAAAAAGATATAGAGATGGAATAAAGCACATGATATATAAGAATTTTAGAAAACACAAAGCCAGGTATATGAATACTAAATGTGTCAAATTATAATGTATTAATTAAAATTTATGGATTAATATAATAGAAACTGTAATGATATGAATACTCTATAGCAGTATATAGTGAAATGTAATCCACATATGCAGCTTAATATGGAAAGTGAAATGTAAATTTATGTGATTTAATAAGCTTGTTATTGAACAACATATAAAAATTGAACAGGAACAAACCTGGCTTCATTAGCATGTGATATAAATTATTTTAAAACTGTGAAACAACTTATATAACTATATACAAGGGTTCTAATTTTCTTGAGTAATAGAGCCCCAATATTTCAGAAAAGTAGAGTGAACACAGATAATAATCTGAATATCAATATGAATGTATGTGTCTATGTGTATGTTTTAGAGTATGTACAATCCTAGGTATTGTGTAACAGTAAGTAGATAATGATAAAACTTATGATACATAGCAAAGCAAGTAGGCATTGACATTTAGCCATTTGTAAAACCTATAACTGGAAAAAATTTTGAAATATAAATTGATGTGTTATTCAACTTCAACACTTTGGCACTGTCTGCAGATTGTTTTATTGATCTATGAAGGCGTTAGGGGATGACCACTCATTAGTGTTCTACGACCAACCAATGGTAGTGTTGGGTGCCACTCGGGCTAGCTAAGTTGCTAATATGCAATCTCTTTACAGAACAGTCACTATAAAACCAGGTCAGCATGGCAACAGAGATCTATAAATATAGGGCCTGTGTCATATCCTATCATCTCTGGAAGGAGCACGCACCTTGTCTTTTTAAGAGGTTTCCATATGCCATGGAAGACATATGTGATAAATTAAGCACTTCTTTTTAGACACTGAAAACATAATAGTGATATAATTAATTACAGTCATATTCTTGTTAAAATTGTGTGGAAAAATTACACTGTTTTCGATTAGCATGAAATATAAGTGTCAAATCCGTAATAAAACCCTGATCAATAAAACAATAATAATTGTGTTGTTAAAAGCGGACACCGAAAGGTGTTCATGGCAACATATTTTAAAGGTTAGAAACCCTTTTAAAATAAACGGATTTCATCTTTAAACTGTGTCATCTAAATCATTACTGTGTTTGTGTATACAATTATAATCAGACGATAAATTGCAGCTATTGAATGGATTAAGTCTGCACTTCTTGACCTCGTAAATCTGAGATTGTCATAGCTTTAGAAAATGCTTGTGTAACAATCAGTTGATTACATGATATGAGCAGCTGTGTGCATGTTAACTGGAAAATAGGAAAGGGGAAGGGGGCCTCAGAATTCAGCGGGAGAACTTTATCACACATCTGACACTTTAACACTTTCGGAGCCTTCTCTCAGAATATGCTTTACACGTTTATAAGTTTTTTGTGTTGGTAGAAGAAGGTTCAGAAAGTTTAAATGAAAGAGATCTGGTCCAATTGCAATGTCAATATTATGATTTCCCAAAAATATTTGTTCATATCAAAATTACTATAGATTTGAAACGTTTTCAAAACCTCCTGAAGAGCAGTGCAGAGAAATAAGTCACAGCACATTTTCAATGATTTGGAGAAAATCCTCACTGTCTAATTGTGACATTTATTTTCCAAGTATAGTATTTCTACCAGGTACACAGTACACTTCAAATCAACTGCAGTTTATGTAAAAAAGAAATGAATTGATAGCAGTTTGATGTTTTAGATCACTGAAAAATTTGAAAGTTGTGAAAATGATTATCCTACTACTAATTTGTATATTACAGAAGCAATACACAAATAGTTTTTTGAAGTTTGTACTAGAATCTGCTCTTTTATGTTGACTACAAGAGTCATTATGGCCACTTCAGATCTTTTTAAGGAGAATTACTTTTAGTTCAAATTTATCTATTTGTATATAGCTCCCACCTTCAAAAATTTATATAGAATATGATTCAATTTTGAAAATCTCATATATTAAAATGATATTAATCAAAGATTCAAAGAAAATTAGATTATTAATAATGAAATATTTTCATTTACTTTAATTTTCTCAGATGAAAGGAGCTAAAGCACACTTTTAAGCATTAGTTAGGAATTTACGATCTGCTCATAAAAGTGGCATTTTTCTCATTTTGCATAAAAAGTTAGGGTATAGAATAGCTAAATAACTAATCCCAAGGTCATGACAGAAAGGGGAATCAGGGGCAGCTAAAAAGAGAATCCTCAATTTCAAGCTCCCGAGGAACGATTGCCTTTTTATAACCACTATTTAATAACATTTGATGATTAAATTACCATGAAAATAAAACATCTTGTTTGAAGGCATTCTGCTGTGGAAAAATAGAAGACAGCGATCTATGATATGCCCTCAGCTTCGTTAAAACTGTCTTAGATTAGACCCAACATACTTCCCACCTGTCTGGTACCCTCACTAGTTTTTAAAGAGCTGTGTGAGGGAATATCTACATTGCAGAAGAGATGGAATTTCTTTTGCACCCATGAATTTTGATTGAGAAACTTAATTAGAAACAATCACACAAATGCTGCATTGTGACTGGGGACATAAAATGCACATAGATTACAACTTCTTTGATGTTTGTTTTGTTAACTACCAAGAGCTATGCCTAATCATAAAGCTACATGTTGAATCTCCGTTTTGTATTGAGCAATTTATATACATTATATTTAGGATTAGAAGCAGTCTACAGTGCAGTTGTTCTTGTTCTGAACATCCAGATTGACAACAAAAGAAGTAAGCATGTTATTCAAAGACAACAAACTAGCAGATAGTATAAGTGGATATGAAATCTAAAATTTTCCACTTCCATAACTCAAATTCTCACCCACTAGAAACACTGCCTCCAGTCTTTGCTTTTCTTAGCTCTCATTGCTCAGAGTGGGCTTCTGAATATCAATAATTAAACCCACAAAACAGGCCCCTTCATAAGCCCCAATTTTGGTCTGCAATTGGCCACTGTTAATTTTTAAATATCTTTGGCTAATTTATGATGGAATATAATTACTATCGTTACTGGTATTTAGAGGTCTTTGGTTTATATAAAAATACATTTAATCAGAGTTTACTATTTTGTCAAACTTTCTTTTCCAATAAATGTTTGATGCACTCAGACAACTGCTGTGAATTTTTATCTCTTGACAGCATATTTGTGTAGCACAGAATGGGTAGAAATGAACTTACAATAGATCAGATTGGTTGGTTGTTTTCTTTGGCATCACCTACATGGGCATTCAGTGAATTCACACAATTGATTCACTATTTGAGGTAAATAAGACAAACGTAAGCAGTGACAGTTGGCTGCAACTTTATCTCTGTAACTCACTGGTATTAATACAATGTTGGTGATTTTTTTTCACAACTTAGTTAATGAAATGTGTCTACCATTTCCCCATCACTTTCTGGATTCCTGTTATGTATGTCTTTTAGACTTTGAAAATGCCCATTGTCACCTGCCAAGAACCGCTAGGCGTGCTCTTTCCCTGCCTGGAACCTGTTTCTCACTCCCTTGCCCTACCCTGCTTCAGAGTGTGGTTCTAATTACACCCTAATGTATCTTTAGACCTCCATCCAATTGTCTCTTCTCTGAGAACAGTCCCCTGACCTCCATGCTTAGGTTAAAAGCCTGTACTGCACAAGAGCCCAGGTCCTCCCTTCATAGTGGTTGTCAGCATCATGAGTTTTTATCACTCAGATGCCTGATGAGTACATCCGTGACAATGATCCTCTAACATAATGATAGGCTGAAAAACTCCTGCATGATGACTTCATAACCAATGTAACTCGTAGTGCAATGCATGCTTACTTGTTTGTAGCAACGCTGTTGCAGAGAAACCTATTGCACTGCTAAGCAGACACCAGTATATTTCCTCCAATCATGTGCAGTACATAAAACTTGATAATGGTGATAAACCATTATGTTACTGACTTACATAATTACTATACTATGCTTTTATCATCATTATCTTAAAGTGTATCCTTACTTATTAAGAATAGTTTACTGCAAACCTACATTGTACACTACAGCAATAGTGTACATTTCATGTTTACTATACCACTTGATTACATCATTTCTCTTGTGTTTGATTTAAAGGGATTTTTTGTTTGTCATGGCTCTAGGAGTGATAGACTTCACCATATAAATATTGCATGCCACCCAGGTTAGTTGTTGGCTCTATCATCTAGGTTTTTGTAAGTCTTTCTACAATGTCTATAAGATAACTGCCTACTAATGCATTTCTCAGAATATGTCCCCTCTATGTTTATTATTGTTACTATTTGAGTGCATCTTTCCCAATGGCCTTTGTACTTTATGTGTTACCTAACACATATGCTATTGCTTATCACTTATTCCCAGTGCTTACACGGTTCATGACATATATTAGGTAATCAATAGGTATATGTTGAATGAAATTAATACCCTGCTGATTAAGTCAGAGACATGATATATATGTGATCAAAAAGTAGGGGCTGGAGATTTAGCTCAGCGGCATAAGTGCCTGCCTTGCAAGCAGGCAGTCGTGAGTTCGATCCCCGGTACCGATAAAAAGGAAAAAGACAAAAAAAAAAAAAAAAAGTGAATACTGATTTCTAATCAACAATAGTAAGCTCTGCTATATAGCAAATAAAATGTACCCATATTTAAATGTATGGTCTCATAGCTATGAATGTAATGATTTTTCGTGGTTGCTTCTCTGATACTGAGCTAAGACACAATATAAATTTTTAAATATTTGTGGGTTTTAGACTCTGAATATGTAATGAGGTACTGTGCTGTTACCTAAGGACCCTGCCTACCCATTCTGGGGTTGTATGATTGTATGCAGGCCATTGCATTTCAGACATATGTTATTTTGAAGAAGCAGTTATTTTTCTAGAAATTTTTCAAAAGATAGGATCATCCTGTCTGCTTCCAGTAGTGATTTGATTATACACTCCTTAATTCATCAAATTTGAATGTTTACATTACGTTCACTATGATAAAGGAGGATTAGTTCACTTAAAATAACCATTCATTAAACATATGATTCAGCCTCTTTGTCCTAATTTTCCTCCTCTAGAATTAAATGCAGACTATTTAAAAGTCTCTTCAACCAGGTTTCAGTAGCTCTTTTCCATCCAGAGCAAGGAGAACAATAGGAAAAATTACACAACAGTGACTTATGTAAAAAGTAGCTCAGATGTTTCTCTTCTTTCTTTCTTCCATCTTTCCTTTGTCTTCAAACTTCTGTTCATTCTCTTATTCCTTCTTTTAATAACAGATGTGTGAAAATGGTGCATCAATCAAATTTTTGAATTGAAATAAAAGAATCACAAATTATTCACTAAACTTAACAATTTAACGTATGACACCATTATATGGGTGACATACAGAGAAAATCAATTGAAGTTTTAAAAAGCAGTAGAAAGGCAACACAGTTGATGAGAGCAAGAACCTGCCAATAGACGAGCTAATATGTACAGAAAGGGAACAAGAAGGGAAGACAGGAGAGAGTCACAGTCACCACACAGTCATGAGTTTCGATAAAATAGCTCTTCTGCGTTTAGGTGATCTGTATCAGTTGTGAATATTTAGGACATTGATTCTCAAGTGATACCCTTGCACTGGGTTTTTGATACAAAATATTTTGAGTGCTCTAATTCACATTGAAAAATATTTCATAAATAAAATCATATCTCTAAAGATTATCCTTCCTTTATTTTATACTTGTGCTTCTCTAGCTGAATCTGTTTACTCTCCTGATATCTAGATTTAGCATGGAAATAACTAATTATAAGAGGAATACAAAATTTTGTATTTTAAGATAAGATTTTCTATCAAAAAGTAATAACAACCATTACTGAAATTGATGTTAAGTGTATTTTTTCTGAATGCTTTTTCTTTATAAAATTTTGATAAGCTATTCCATGTATATAGTAAAAATTAAATGAGACAAAAAGCCTCTAAAGAGTTGTAAGAGCTCTTTTTTTGTGGGAGGGGATCAAGAATCAGACTCAGGATTTCAGGCTTGCTAGGCAGGTGCTGCACCACTGAGCTAAATCCCCAGCCCTGAGAATCGGTAATGAAAACATCAGATGGCCACCTTAGTCTTTAGTAACATCGGTCCCATTAGCTGAGTAAATTACTTATAACAATTTCCTACTTAGATTTTTTGAATGACTGCCCAGAAGCTAAATGGTATGCTTGATCACTACACATCATTTGTCTAATTTAAATATAAAATGTTGGTTCTAAAATATGAGTTTACTTTACCTAATTTACCTTATTTACACTATTCTGCTTGCATCTAATATCACCCTACTTAATGTTAAATTTTGATAATTCTTTAATTTTTCTTTTTGTGCCAGGGATCAAACTCATGACCTTGCACTTGCTAGGCAGACACTTACATCACTGAGCTAAATCCTGTCCCTAACTGTTCAGTCTTATAAATAGTATTGTATCTTTAAATAATGTACTTAAATTGCCATTTCATACTTGTCAACTATTCTTGACAACTCTACATAAGATGAAAACCTCAATACTCCTCTTTATATTTTTTAATTCCTAAATTATACCCTTCATCATGCTTCTACCTCACAACTTATTTTTTTTTTTCATTTTTCATCTATTTTACAAAGACAGTTTGGCCTTTTGCTTGTTGTCTGCAGAAATGGTGTTTGGAACAGATGGTGGGAAACTATTTTGTAGGTTAAACAGCAGCATGCAGTGGATAGTACACTTCTCATAAGGAGTGCATAATACCAGTCCTATTTTTTGTCTTGTCACAACATCTTAAGTAAGATCAAGATTTTTTTATTAGTGAAATTTATAATAGAATGTTTAAAAGTGCATTCTTGTGAATCTCAGCCACAGGTGAGTTTGTATCAAACTAGTTTTCAGGGTGTTTTCATCATCCTTTAGAGTATAAAAGCATCTTTCTTTGTAGGGTTAGTTTGGAAGTATGTCTTAGGAATAACTCTTTAGGAGGCTATCAGAGAAGTTACTAAGCTCAGAGAACAAGTGTGGGGAAGAGGTCATGCAGTGGTGGGTAGAGTGTACTGCCTGGGTCCAAGTAAGTTGAATCTTAGGAAAATGCTGTGCTAGGGAAGGTAAGAAAAGCAGTTTTATTTTTGGAGAAAATCAATTTTTTTTTTGCAAAAAAATAAGTGAAAACCCATGATATGGAGTTTAAATGTAGAAGTACAAGGACTTGTTTGGGAATAGAGTAACATGGAGTCAGATCAGCAAGGTATTGAGTGAAGTGCAGGAGAGTCGCATCCAGAGAACTTGCTTGAAAAATTCTGTAGGAAATTTAGCAGAGAACTGGAAGGGAAAGTAGGTCTCATTTGTTTCCAGAGACCCATTGCAGATTCCGTCTTTCCATTGCCTCTTTCTGCCCTTTCCTGACTTATAGTTCAGTCCTCACAGCTCAGTATTATTTTTCCTCTTTCCATTGTTTGTCTTTCTTTGCCTCTCGTGGGGAACTTTTCTAACTGCTCATGTTAGGTTGTTTACAAATATTTGACATCTGTTCTCCTAGACAGGAAATTAGTGTCTAATTTGTCTTTACTTTCTCAGAACCTAGCTCAAAGTCTTACCTTTAGCAATCACTCCAGTAAATGAGTTTGAAAAAATCAGTATGTGTGATATTGACCAAAAGAAATATTTTTACTTTTTTCTTGCTTCTTCTTCTCTCTCCCTTTCATTCCTTTTGCTGTCCGATTTTTTGCATCATTTTTCTTCCTTTTTAACAAAACCATGACTCATATATGAAAAAAGAAAGAACAAAGGTCCATGAATTAATAGAGTTTGAAAATATTAGAAAGAAAACAAGACTAGAGGTAACAAAAAAGAAATGCAGTTCAATATTTTAAAAACAACATTCCTTCAAAGAAGAGGTACATAATCCTCTCTTTGAGACTGAGGGACCACCTCAGAAAACCAGCATAATATCTTAAGTCAACTTGAACTAAAGTTATTTCAATGATGCTTACCTGAGTGTGTCGATTGCTCTACAAAAAGAATAGACTGAAAAACATGAAAGAATTGCGTTACCATAAACATATTTCAGATAGCCATGAACAGGGGATTACATCTGAAGGGATTGGGGAATGTGGAGGTTTGCATACTGTTTGGGAGACCAGCAGTCCATAAAGCAACTATCTATATTGAAATTTATAGTCAATTAATGGACATTTTATATAGACTATTTGTTTGAGTTTTATAAGTCTCCCATAGATTCAGTTAAAGGGACTTTCAAGAACCTAAAGAAAATTTTAGCACTTACTACACTTAAAATATAATAAATGGAATAAAAGTTTCAAGACAGAGGATGCTTGCTACTTGCTAAACTATTACCTAGGGTCTCTTGGTGCATTGACAGGTTAAGGTTATCACCCTGAAGGCTCACAAATGTGACTTTATACACTAAAAGTAGAGTCTTCTTTCAATACCAAACTCATTGTAACCAATTTTATAACAGACGTACTCACAAGAAAACCAACTTCTTATATTACACTGAGAATTATAATTGTCAAAGGCCTCAAATGCTCCTATTCTCTGCTCGGTTCAGGGTCTCCTTGTATGCAAGCTCTGTGGGAAAGTAACTTTTTTACTAGAATTGTACCTGAAACATTGGAACCCAGAGCAACAGAGGTGCATGCAAAGGGTTTCCTGGAATTCAGTGATAATGGTTCAGCACACCAACATCTTTGAGAAGAGTCAGTATATCCACCACCAGGTCTCCACAAGGTCTACTTTTTTTTTTTTTTTGGAATTGCTATGGGAATTTTTATATTGATATTCCAAGCAGCCTTGGTGCGAGCGAGTGGCGGGCAAACCAGGAAGAGAACCAGTCAGCGCCTCCCTGTGAACTACTGTGGTGTGGGCTGAGAATCAGACATCCTCTTTCCGCACCCTCCCCTCCGTTAGCAACTGGGGGCCAAAGGGCTGAGCATCTCTCAGGAGGATGACCATATTCAATATAGCAAATATGGGGGGTTTCCTTCTATCTTCTGTTTGAAGGCAAATGTTGTTTTCACTGTTTTGCTTTGTTCTGATTAATTCTTTTGCTCTATTCAGTATTCTGTTTTGATAACTTTTATGACGTTCTGTTTTTGGTTTGATTTTGCTATACCTGATTGAATGGGCAACTATTGTGAAGATAACAAGATATACTATGGTACCTGTTACTGTTATCCTGATATCCTTCTCTGAAGTTCTGTACCAATTTCACTGCACTGTCTCAACTGACTTTGTTCTTGTTTTGTTGTATTTTACTACCTTCAAAAAATATATGTACAGTCATTTACATTCACAAAAAGCATTTATGCAAGTTTTATCTTGACCTCCCACAGCAGATCTGTGTCAACATTATAATCTTGGTATCACGGAAAGGGAAACAGAGGCTCAGAGATGTTAAGTGACTTAGGCAAGGTTGACACAGATGCCAGCATGTGAGTGCTTAAAAGTAGGAAGTGTATGTTACATCTTTTATAGTCCTAAGAACAGTGCTCCAAAAACCAACCAGCATTTGTAACATATTTGCTGATGATCATGCTAGGTTTATAGAAATATGTATTGACAAAACTGATGTGTTTGTATATTTATAGAAAGACTTCACAAAATATTTCACAGATTTTTCTTTCCATACTGTTTCCCTTAATACATGTAAAATATGACTTGGTTTACAAAAAATCAGGTTTTTCCACAATATTTTTAGGAATTCACCTATTTTTTTTTAAGTTTGCAAAAGATGATTTGCTTTTCTTTGGCATCTGTGAATTATTCTTCAAATTGTAGACACTAGCCTCCTCCAGAAATTTTATTTATTTTTTGTATTTTTTTGAAGAGTAGAATATATTTATTGAGAGAAAGCTTCTGTTTGAAGAGGGACAGAAGAGGGTCCTGAGCGAGTTGCCCCATCTCTAGAAATTTTAAACCAAAAAACAGTAAGTAGACACACCTCTTTCTCTTATGCAGTAACCCTGAATCCATTTTACTGTCTCTCTGTACCTCCCAACCAGATTTTCCAGGAATTTTTTTATGAAGTTCTCACCTGAGATTTTCTGCAAACTCCTGTTCTGCAGCCATGGTTGCTGCTTTACCGTGAGCACGGAGAGCCTGTGGGGCAGCCCTCAGACCCACTCTACTCATGGGGTGGCTGAAGACCCAGTTCCCTCACTCCAAGTTGCTACAAACTATGAATGTGATTTAAACTTCAGAGCTTCTGACGCTATGAGACTGGGCTAGGATAGTGTCTGAAGTCTCATCCTTCCTGAATCTCTAAAGCTTGGCCTGTCCTGCTTTCTCTACTTTCTCTGGTTCTCCTGTGGACACTTTCTTAAAAAATTAACTGCTAGGGGGCTGGGGGTTTAGCTCAGCGGCATAAGCACCTGCCTTGCAAGCAGGCGGTCGTGAGTTTGATCCCTGGTACCAATAAAAATGAAAAAGAAAAAAAAAATTAACTGCTACTGAGTCCTTGGCTCAGGTTCTCTTACTGAGGAACTCATCTGTAACATTTCCTAGGACTGCTGCTATAACCAAATATCACAACCTAGGTGGCTTACAGTAACAGAAGTTATTCTCTCAGACTTCTGGGGACTACAAGTCACAAATCAGTGTTAACCAGGTTATCCTTTTACTGAGTCTGAGCGGAATCCCCCCTTGCCTCTTCCCAGTTTCTGGGGGTAGCCACCATCTTTAGTCTTGGCTTGCAGCTGCATCAGTCCAGGCCCCTCCTTCATTATGTGAAATTCTCCCTGTGTGTCTTTGTGTCTTCACATGGCATGCTTGTCCCTGTTTTTTAAGGGTTCTTTCCTCTATAAGGACAATAATTGTATTGGATTAGGGTGAGCCCTTCCTTATCTAGCATGACTTCATTTTAAACTGATTATCATTGCAAAGACCCCATTTCCAACTAAAGTTACACTCACAGGTACTAAGAGTTAGGACTGGAACACATCTTTCTGGGGAACATGATTCAACCAGCTACAATATCCTAAGACAAATGAAGGCAGGAGGCTCACTGCTTAAGGAAGAGCATTAGGTTTGGAGACTGCAAAACAAGACCACTCAACCTCACTAAAATATGGTTCCCAAGACCATGTCTTAGCCCTCAGCATGGACCACAGCTCAGCATCTGACTGCTGATGTAGACAGAATTCCAGAACCATGGCCCTACATCTCTACTGTCATCTTTTGAGAAAATTAATGCTTGTGTAGCATCAGTTTCTTCTTCTTGCTTTCTTTCAAGTGAAATCTCATATGACAAAACTGAGAGTTGAAAGACAATTCATGAAAAAGCCAGTTTTTCTTTGTTTCAACTATGGGGACACAAGTCTTTCAAGATAGGAAATCCTTTAGACACAGGAGCGAGGCTCAAATGGAAAACAAAATTAGAAAAAATGACAATTTGCTAGTCCAGTTGGACTCAGACACAAATTTGGATAGCAGGAGGTACATAGAAATTGCTTTAAAATATACGAATGTAAATCTTTTTGGAAAAGAAAGAAATAAAAACTACAGACTTACGGAAGTTTACTATGATTCCTTTTTTTCTCATATAGAATCTAGTGTAGCTCACTGTGCCGTTTCACTGTGTATTTCATTTTCAGTGTAGGGTCATATTAATTTATAGAATTATTTATTACTATATTCTTAAAAATATTACACTTATTTATGTAGGAGCAGAAAATGAAATTTGAAGATAATTTCATGATTGATTTGTGATTTTTCCATAAAAAGCTATATTCAGACATTTAATACTTTAATCATGGTTTAGCTATTTTTATAAATAGCATAAAGATATCATTTATTAATGTTATCGTTTTTCATTGAAGATGTTAAGGACTGGTTAAGTTCATAATATCAGTCTTATCTGTTTTTCTTAGTGCAAGAATAAAACTTAGAAAATGAAAATAAATACTCATTGATTGAAAGACCAATAATAGAGTATTTTTTTTAATTTTAGTACTTTCAGTAGACGACATCTGATACAAAAACTTTTTAAGAAGATGTTTTAAACTGTTGTGTGTCTTATTATAGATATAAAGATAACATCTCTTTGCTATAGTATAAACTACTAGATGTTAAGTTTTGATATGGAACTAGATCTTTGTTTTTAAATGGTCCATGTTCGAGATCAAAGGTCACAATACACTTGCCAAATCTGGCCCTGCCACCTGCTTTTCTAGAGAGTAAATGCCAAAAATGGTCTTTACATATATAAATGTAGAGTGTAAAATATTAGTATTATGTTTCCATGAAAACAGTTGCTCAGAGTGTTGGGGACACTGCTTGTTGGCCTGCCAAGCCACGTGTCGTTATCATCTGGCATTTAACAGGAAAAGTTTGCTGACCCTTTGTGAGAATATAACCAAGGAAGACTTCTGTATTGAAAGCATTTCACCAACCCAAGAAATTAGAGCCTGGCAAATGTATGGCATACTTTTCACCATGAAAACAAGTCATAAAAGGAAAGAATTATAGTTTGAGAGAAAAAAACTAAAAGTGAAGAAAAAATAGGGACAGAATAATAATATTAGGACTTCAGAATGTTCCTTTCATCTTTTTGCTTGCCCTAGAATAGCTAAGTAACACTGCCCATTGTAAAGTATAAAAATCCACACTAAAAAATGATTTCTTATGTTTGTATAACACCTGTAACTTTCAAAGTTCTCATGACAGTACTTAATGCCTTATAGCTATGTTATACCAGTAACTCACATTTTTTATTGTTTAGCACTATGAAACTCAATTGTGTGTACACATTCTTTTTATCTTTCATGATGACAGTTATTTTACTGCTCAGGCAAGAGATTTAGGTGAAAATCAAGAAGTTTCTTGAACACACTACTTGCTTAAAATGTTTTCTGGGTGGAGTCGGCTCTTAGGCTCAAATGTACTGGAACAATCTTAAAGATCTCTTTTTTTTTAATTTAGTAAGAGTGGTATTTTAGAAGAAATAACAACTATATATGCTCTGAAAATGTGGTTTAATAGATATTGTGTACAGCATGAGTATAAATGTTATCACAAATATTTCAACATCTCATAAGGGTATAATTTCAAACATGGTGGTTTGGGTTTTCAAAAAATTGCTTTCCAGGCTCAGTATGGTGGCTCAATAGTAGAATACTTCCTCAGTATGCAAGAGGCTCTAGGTTTGATCCTTAGCACTAGAAAAACAGAGAGAGACATGCTTTCTGGTCATGTGTTAAGAAGTTTTATTTATGACCATTGATAGTAATCATGTTGATTTAGGATAAAGATCCAAAGTTATGCTAATTTGTCTCAATTAGCAATAATCACAACTTGGATAAACCTCATTGGCTATGATACTGTTATATCACAAAGCTGCTAATTTGTTTTAAATGATTTTTAAAGGGGAAAAAATAACCAATAAATGGAGTGCAAAGCAATTTTTATTAGGAAGGACTGGCCAATGGGTGAGTTGCACTACTCCAGATTAGGTCATCGAAGTTCTCAGTTAAATCGCATAATATGAGATGTTAAAACTACAAATACCAAACTAAGGGGAAAAGAGTCCTGTTTCCAAGATATCATCTTGCACCCTTTTGCAGTTACGTGTGCTCAAAATTCTAAGGAATTATTTTAAACACAATTAAATTAGGCCTCAGTACAGTTGAAAAAGTTTACTAGAATTGACTCATAGAATTCCATAAAACTGCATAAAATTGCAAATGAGAAGGTGTCTGAGGGGATGGAAAACTCCTATACAATAAATTCTTACAGGCCTTGGAAGAAAGTAATGGGTCAGAGCACAATGTTCTGCAATGAGACAGTAAAGATTGAACACATGGTGATAGGGGAATTTAACAGTAATACATGAAAAGCCAAAGACTAAAGTGATCTACCTTAGTTCAAAAAGTTCTAAAACTAATTCTCAAACAGAAGCTTTGAGTAAAATGTTTGGAAGAATAGAATCATTACAACGAAACAAGGCTGATGGTGTACACCTGAGTAATGAGAGTAAGAAAGCACATTTATAGATGCCAGCTTCCCTTCTGCCTCCTCTACCAGAAAAATCTTCGAACTGAGATGGAAGCAACGATCTTGAGGACAGTGTAGGGAGTGAACTGAGTATGGCGTTCCTCAAAGTGAATTTTCCAGAAACTCTGATAGATATGTTCCAAGATAACCCTTGAAGTTGTAATACTGGATCTTATGTTGGTCACCCACAGGTCATTCTGCAACATAAGAGAAATGCTTGAAATAAGCAAATATTACTATCATTTTTCAAAAATGTAGAAAAATTCACATCTAAGAAGTCCGTTTAATGATATAACACTGATTTTCAGAAAATGTGGGAAATTTGTTCTATTAGTAATAAATTAGAAGTCTTGAAGAGAAATTATTTTTAATGAAAGAAGATGATTTATTTGAAGGTGGAGGAAAGGGGAAATAGAGACATGGCAGACAGCCTCTCTGAATGAGTATAGAGTATTTGAAAGGAACGTTCTCCTTGGAGAGAAATATTTTCTGCAGTCCACAGGACAGGTTATAGTAACAAGTCTTGCCAGGAAATCCATTTCCTTACCTAGCACAGGAGGAAAAATTAATCTATTAAGAAACTTTTGATTTTGTTGGTACGTCACTGTTTTTAAAACTGCTAATGGGGGCTGGAGGTTTAGCTCAGCGGCATAAGCGCCTGCCTTGCAAGCAGGGAGTCATGAGTTTGATCCCTGGTCTTTTTTGTGATACAAAGAGGAACATAATAACTTTTAAAATAATGAGATCTAAAGCATTTTGATTGTTGACCAATGCTAAACAGGAAAGTATTCTTTCTAGGAATCCATTCGTGGCCACATCCCTAGTCATTATAACTTACAGTTTTATCAGCTCCTTAGAAGGAGATAGCTTGTCCTCCAGGCTGTAACATTAAGTGTGAGGCATGTCAGTCCATATCAGTGAACTTTATCACTTGCTAGCAAAATGACACTAACAAGTACATGAGCTTCTCTGAGCATCAGTTTCCCCGTTTTAAACAAGGATAATAATTAATTCAAAAGGATATAATTACATGACAAATGTAAAATGTACATTTTAGTGTTCGATACATAGTAAATGTTCAACAAACAAAAGCTAGTGATTGTGCTGCCAATAGAGAGTAGGACAATGAACTACAATTAACAAGACGGCACATAATAGGCACAAAAAAAGTAAAGTTTCAGACTCAAAGTTTTAAGAATCCATCATATCAACAAAGGAGAAAGAATTCCATGTGGAGAAAAGCATAAGAGCTTTCTTTGCAAATTCATTCTTAGGCAACATATAATAGAATAAGCTGAGCTGAATTTTATTTTATTCCATTTGTATGACAGTAGAAATAATATGTTGTAACATAACTGTATGTAAGATAAAGTATCTTAAGAATATCAACTAATCACCTTGTGGACATAAAAATTAACTAAAATGACTAAAATTTATAATTTAATAAATAAATAAGTGCTTAAGCTAGAAAAGCTTTGACAAAAGCATTGACAGTAACTGTCATTTACACACAGCGATTGCCATGCAAACGTGTAGAATAATCGGTGTCATCTGTATACTGATGCAGAAAGAATTCTAAGGCACAATAAGTGAAAATAGCAGGTGCAGGATAGTGGGAATATTATATGTTCTACATTGTAAAAAAAAATGAATATACATTTGTATTTGCTTGGAGATTCACAAAATGAAAACTTGAGAAGAAACTCAGAACACTACTTGCCTCTCCGAGGTCAGACCTGTGCAGAGAATGAACAAAAACAAGGACAGGGAAAGACCTAGTTCATACGTCACTTGAGTGGTTCCCCTAGCAGCTGACCTGAGAAGACAGTTTCTGTGGAAGCAGTTTGTTTGAGGATGATAGTGAGCAGGGAAGTAAAGTAAACAGTAGATGTGTACTATTAAACTGGTCTCCACCGAGCAATATCCCACTGGTGAGCTACAAAGTGAACTGAATATCAGGGTTACCTTAGCATAGGGTGAGGACACTGCCCCCTCATGGACTCCATGAGAGTGGGGACCCAGAGGAAAGCCTCTAATGCTGTCTGTCTTGGGCACCAAGAGATGCACCCATTATCTATTATGATATTTTCTGATTCTTTCTGACATTTGAAATAAGTGAAAATATTTGGTTCAAAGAAAAAAATACAAATGAAATTTGTAGAGGAAAATAAAAATAACCCTCTATTATAAAATAGTAGCAATACTGACATCTAGAAAGGAATCAGCTCTATTTTTGTGAGTTCTGACTCACAAATAGAAGCAGTATAGCTTCTAATAATAATATAGTAAATATCAGTTAAAGTAGGAAGAACTTTCTAATAATTAGAGCGGCAGTTTTGTGACACCTTGACAATAATCTACCACTGGCCTCACATAGAGAACTCACTCAAAGATCTATTTTAAACAAATATTTATTGGGTATTAACCACAAGGTAATAAACAAGGGAGTTAATCTCCTGAAGTGACTGCCAGAAGATGAAGTAGCTTTTTATGCAACAATAAAGAACCTAGCATCCCATTACATGATTTTTTCATTTAATTCTCTTAGTATAATATTCTTATAAAGGGGTTAGTTCATATAAGGAAACCAAGGAGCAGAGTGATAAATCCTCAGCAAGGATGTCACAGCACATCTGTAGCCTTGCTGATCTAGTGAGCAACCGTGTCACTGTCCTCGAAGGGAGCTTATTAAAAATGAAGAATCCCAGGCCCTACCCCAGAGTGAATCAGCATCAGAATCTGCATTTGAACAGATCCCCAGGTAATTTTATATGAACCACAAAGTCTGAGAAAGGAAACTTTACAGAGTTTTGCACATTAGTCAGCTTTCTGCCTCTGTAACAACTACCTGAGATTATCAAAATAAAGAGACCAGGTTTCTTCTGGCTCAAAAGACTTGAAGTTTCTAGTCCATGACTGGTTGGTCTCGTTGCTTTCAGATTGTAGTAAAGCAGCACATTATGATGAGGCCATGTAGCAGAGCAAAGCCACTCACCTCCGACCAGGAAGCCAAAAAAGATGAAGCAGAAGGGCCCAGAATCCTACTACCCTCTCTAAGGGCACACCCTCCGTGATCTAAAAGCCTCTCTTCAGGTCCCACCTCCTAAAAGCTCTACATGGTGATTAAGGCTGAAAACACATGGGCCTCCTGGTAGACATCCAAGGCCCAATCTGTAATGTTTAGAGTCTACAAATGGCAAGTATAATTCATCTTATCCTTAACCAAAAATTATTAGTCCATATTTAACCTATATTTAATTTTAATTAAATTAAAAATTATAATCTATATGACAACAATACATAAGCTGAACCACCGCCAACAATTGCAGTACCTGATGATCATGTATATCTTTAAAAATATCATCTCTCAGGGTCAGGGATTTAGCTCAGCAGTATGCACTTATCTGGCAAGCACAAGGTTCTAAGTTCAATTTTTGGTACAAAAAAAAACTCTATAAAAAGAAATCTAAAAGTATCGTCTCTGCTGGGTGTGGCTTTAATGCCTGTAATCCAGCACTTGGGAGGCTGAGGCAGGAGGAACATTGCAAGTTTGAGGCTACAAAGTGAGTTCAAGTCCAGCCTGAATTGCATAACGTAACATTGTCGCAAAAAAAAAAAAAAAAAAAAAAAAAAAAAAAAATTGTCTCTGACACACTGTGATGGGGATAGATCATTTAGAACTGAAAGGTGTTTATTTGCTCAATTTGAGAATGGTGATCAGTACTGTTATGTGCATAATACCTAGATATCCTCAGTGCCAGCTCAGTAACCTATTAAATACTATAGTTAGGGAGTTATCTTCAGTTCATTGTAAATCGCACTCATAATTGTGAGGCACTCTATTATGAATTGAAACAATGATACCTGAAAACATGAATAATACATCACACTAACAATGCTTTTGGAACCATTATGGCATAGAATATTGTATCAATCTATAATTTTAAGATGGGAGTAAATGGATCTTTCATCTGAAAGAACTACTGTGATGTGTCAATTTACACCAGATGTTAATAAGAATATACTATCACATGAAATCCTTATTAAAATATTTTATATAAGATGTACTTGCATTAATAGATAGCTGTCATTTGTTACTAAATACAGCTGCTAAAAGAACCTTTTAAGTGCTATCAAAATTTGTTTTCAAGACCTTGACATTGGATTGAATAAAAAGTATTATGGAACCAATCTTTCATGGTGAAAATGGACATAATGGATGAAATACTGTATGTTGCTTACTTCATTTTTGCCAGGTCAAAGTGAAATTCCCATCAGCTTTGACACCCCTTACGTGGCCATGTAATAAATGAGCGAGAGCCTAAATATGGACATTAAATATTTCATTTGCCCTGGACATTATTACCATACACTGCAGTTCAACTTTTGAGACTGTCTTTCACATTTCTCTTTTGAACATTATAGTCTTTTCCTTGTGAACTTCTATATTAGGGGTGCTAAATAAGGTAGCTCACTCAATTATGAATCATTCGGGATTATAAATTCATGTATCATTAACCATGAATTCAACAAGTACACAGTGATCTGTTTGGTCTGAAATTGCATCAGAGTGTGAAGTAGTACTTTAGGATGATTAAATTAATAAAGTACATTGAATAAATGTTCAATATAAGTGAAATATGGCCCCCTCACCTAAGGGTAAATAAATAAATCCACTGTTTACATTGTTCCCCTTTGACTTCATTTTCTCCATCATCTTCTTGCTGACACTAACTGTTCCTCCATTTGATGGAATCAATATTTTAAATATGAATCAAAATGCAAAGTCGGGGGGCTTAGGCACACATAAGTTTGCAGTAATATTTTTCTAATGGCTTAGAATCATTTATCTTAGTCTGAAAGGCTTTTGACTAGAGAAGGAATCAAGTACTTCTCATTTTCATTAAAGTTTCTCTTCAGTTTCAAAACTACCTCTATGTTTAAACAAAAGATGCAAGAACTACTGTCCTTTATCATCATTATTGCTATTATTATTATTTTACAGAATAAATATGGAATATGATTTCTATGCTCCTTTGGCATCATTATTAGTAAATACCATAATTTTCTTCCCAAAGGTTTGCTTTATTTGGTGTTAATAAAGCTGATGTCTCTCTCTCTGCTGGGAAGAGATTTCTCTGTTAAAAACAAGATCCCTCAGTCTTACAGGGGGATCTTTTAAAGAGCCACTTTGTATCACTAACTAGCATTAGCCCAAATTAGACCGAAGACACATACGTGATTAGGCAGTGTTATTTAAGATTTCCTGCTTATTTTTAATCTTACTCTTTTATTCCCCATAAGGTAAGCACACAACAGTATTGTTTGGGCATGTATACTATAATCTAGAAGTTCTGAGATAATTTGTTGCTCAAATCTGTAGAACCTGAGTTGCTACTTAGAGAAAGGAGTCAACACGTCTTTAGCAAAAAATTACCATCTACTCTCTGCGGATTGTAAATTCTAAATAACCTTAACATAGCACCTGCTGGTTTCCAGCAAGTTCAACTAAATTAGGAATTGAATGTTCATGCTTTCACTGATCCCTTATTTCAGAGCTTCAGTAGCCTGGGATGGCGTATCTTTGTGAGCTTCACTTATAAAATATATTATTTGCATTAGAATTTTGGAAGTGAAACTTCATGTACTTGGGAGAGAAAAAGAAATAGAACCACAAAATTGATTATCTCTTAACAAACTTGAAAATCTGCAAGAAACAACACCCAGCCTCTGCATTGAGTAGAGGTCACATATTTGTACATTCCTACTAGACTGTTAGCTACTTCCTCTCTCGCGTTTTACCGTCCCAGCCTTTGCCCCATCTACCGGCAAAGAAAGCAACCTTTCAGTGGGCATCTGTGCCACCTTTAAATATATTCCTTTTTTGTCAGTCAGCAGACAAACCCCACACTCTGTATCCCCCTCTGCCCCTCCCAAGCCCCATCCCTCTGTCACTAACACGATCTTCCATTACTTTCAGGCCACACAATGTCACCATCTTCATGCTTTTCCTGCACTCTCCCAGCTGATGTCCGACATCCTTCATTCCGCAGCATCTGAGCAGAACCACAAGATGACAACTTTAGGATCATAATGCGAATTAGTTATGCTCTCACCATTTCCCATTCTCATTAAATCATTGTCAGGACAATGGATTCATGTGGTACCATTTCCTGTTCTCATTACAATTTTTGTCACAAGAATGAGGTATCCGAATTTCAATGCTTCTCCCAGCCTTTGAAAAATAATAGTTAACTCTGCTGCTTTGACCTATTTTTCCTGTTCTGCATTTGCCTCAGCTCTGGCCTCATCTCCCAGGGCTGTTATGGCTTTGACAATTAGAAGATAAAGATAAGCAGTCCTGAATAGGGTGAAAGTTAGGAAATCCAGAGACAAGGTTTGTTGACATGTTGCCTTTCCTTTTTCAGCGACAAAATTAAACCCGACATTGTAACGTGCTTTCCACAACACTTAGGTAGTCTACACATGCTGGTTTCTTAGGGAAATGATGAATCAATCTTTTATTCCACTTTTACTCCAGTTTAAAAAAACAAATAACATGTTCTTTAAAAAGAAGAGGAAAGAAACCACTCTTTATGTTTTTCTTGTTTGTTTTCTCTTTAATGTAATTGCAAATGTACGGTTACTTTTAGGGGGAAAACCCCCACATTCTTACTGTTCAAATATACGATATGAATAAATTACTTTATTTCCCCTCCCTGCTGATCCTAGCTGCCTTTACCCAGGTTTGTTTTACAATTGATGGCTTTGTTCTTTCAAGACAGTTACACGTTCTGTTTGGGTTCAGGTGGAAGTCTTACAAATACTAAGTAATGATTTGTTAACTAAACGCTCCTGAAGCTGTCTGTCAGCTCTCCCTGCAGCATAATAGCGGCTTCACCTGCCTGCAGTCACTTCAGGGCGCTCTAATTAAATGCAAACTTTGTAACACACCAAAGAAGCCCAGACAACCCAGAAATGCTGTAGAAATGCATACTTTTTCCTTTGGTAATGGACTGTTACATCTGTTTTGTTGTTGTGCAGGCAGTGTGAACAAAATTCGTGAGAAAAAATGAGAGATCATTTAATTGTTAGCTCAGGGGCCCCGTGTGTAAAAAATGTTTTAAATGGTGATATGCTTAAAGCTAAAATCCAGTTCTCTTCAGATTCTTAATAGGAAAACTGACTTCAGTATGGCGAGAAAATTTTAAATTGCTGCCTGACTCGTCATGTTTCCTATCTTATTTCTACTTGTTTTTTTTTATCGTTTATTTTTATACATATCTTTAATTATTTTGAGTTGTGGCCCAGCAAAGTGCCTGGTATGTAAGAGCCACAAAATGAGTATTTGTCCATGACAAGGAGAGAGGATAGGGAATTTATTAGAGAAGGTTAGAAAAATCAGGTTTAACCAGAAAGATGAAATGGTTTCCAGATTACTTTTTTATTGGTTGATGGTAAACATAGTTTGTTTTCTTCAAGTAGTTTCTTTCTATCTAGTCTTCTTCATGATTCTGTCAGATTAGTTTATGCACATGTTTATAAACTATTTTCTCCTTTATTACTGATAATGCTTAATCATGTCTTACTTTTTGAAACACTTCTAGATTTTATATTTAACTAGAATCGTGCGTCTCACTCTGAAAGTCAGTTTGTATTGCAGTTTCATTTGGTTTGGTTTGTGCTATCTTTGCTGAGTTTTATTATTAAAGGAAACTGACTTGGCAAGAATTTCCATATTTCATTTCATTAGCATGACAGCGTAAGTAGCCTTCAAAGGTTAGATACAACTCAGCTTTGAAGGCATCTGGAACTGGTCATTTTCATGGCACATGTCTAACCACCTAATCTTTTCTGGAGTAAATGGTCCCCAGATTATCATTTTCTTTGAGAAATAATTTTGTTGATATCTATTTTGCCAGGAAATTACACATTTTCTCTAGGATTATTAATTTGTTGCCTAGAATTTCAGGTAGTACTGCCTTCAAATATCTTTAATTTTTCCTAGATCTGTGCTCACTCTTCCTGGTTTTTATTCTTAACCACCTCTGCCTGAGAATATATATATATATATTATATATATATGTGCCAATCGTGCCTACTGGGGGACCATCTATTTACTAACAGTTTCCAAAACAAGTTTTCAGATTTTTCTATCTTATTTAATATTCATTTTCCTCTTCTTATTAGTTTGAAGACTTTTCTTTGTTTCATTCTGTTTATGTTGTTCTTTTGCAATTTAAAAAAATGTATAATGATTTTAATTTTTAGTCTGTTTCATTTTTTAATAATGGAGGTTCAAAGCCAAAATGAGTCCTTCAGTTACAGCTTTCACTGTAGTTTGATGTTTAAAAGAAAGTAGATCCCATCTCAATATATTCTAGATTGCATTTAATTTCAGTTTTTCATCCTCAGATTTTCCAGAAATTATCCAGGAGAATTATTTTTTATTTTTAAGTAGGTACAATTATTTTAATCATCTGTGTCCCCTTTTTTAGTTATATTAGTTTATGATTTTTAAAAATGAGCCTGAAAATCGTAGTTCTGCTTTTTAACAAACTTAAGTGTTTTTAATAGTTAATAGATTAAAATAGTTTCTAGATATATAAAATATATATTTTATGACAGATGAAAATATATCTATGTATTTAATAAAGCAAGCTTACTAATACATTCTTGTATGTCTCTACTAATTTTTTAGTTAGTAAATCTGTCTAATTCCATGAGGACTATTGAAAATTCTCAGTCTAAAGCTCTAATACTTTCATTGCATTATGTTCTGTTTAATGTTTTTTGCTGAGTGATTAGTTGTGAGCTCATTTGGAGATTCACGTGTATAGTTGTATTTGTTATAAATTATCACTTTACATTTCCTCCAATGCTGCTTTTTCCTGCCTACTACTTTTGATCTGCCTACTACTTTGATCTTTACTTTGTCTGTTACTGACATTACTACTCCTGTTTTCATTTTCTTATATTTGTATTCACGAATACCCTTTGATCATCATTTATTTCTTAATATTTTCTATCTTAAATGAAATAATATAGCTATTTTTTTAAAAAATCCATTGTTATAATCTCTGCTCTTCGATGGGAGAATTCAGTCATTCATATTTAATTTAACAACTTCAATGTTTTATTTTGTGTCCTCCAAAATTTAGTATCAGTTGAAGTACAATGATAATTCAAGGAATTCAATCAAATATGTTATGTCTAGCCATATGTCTATTTATTATGGGCTGTCACCGGATGTTACCTTTGCTAACATTTAACTGTTGTAAAACTAACTCATACAGAGCTAGTTCAAGGCTGTTTTATTATTTATAATTTTTTCTATTATTCCTAGTAGTAACTGAGTTCCATAATGTTCCTGAAAAACTTACCTGCACCTTGTGTGCTTAAATAACCCTGTGAGGTCATAATTATTATTTCTTCCATTTTGTAGATTAGAATTTGAGCCCTGAAAGTTTCCATGACATTCTTGCAAAACACTCGACTAATACAGAACAAAGTAGGATTTAGAACCCGAATACTGAGTCTAGAGTCTGTTGTTAATCACAAGTGAGCTTTTACATCAATTTTCAGTATTCACATGCCAACCATTGAGGTCATATATTAAAAGGAAACATTGTCATTACATGAAAATATTCCCTTTGAACTGGCTAATAAAATACCTTCCCTCTCAACCTCCTTCCCCAATGAACAATAATATCTACTCTGGCCTTGAGGGCTTCTGAATCAGTTTGTGAGTTACTCTTCTCTAATTGCTAACAACAAAAATCAATTTTCAAGAACTTAAATTCTTAAAATTTAATCAAAATATTTTACAAGTAGCTTATAAAATGAAGTAACATTGGAGGTCAGGATGGATACAAGTCACTTTTTCTTTGCGTGTTTGTTGTTTCATTTACCTTAAGTCAGGCCACTGTGATGAGCATAAAATTTTAAATAAATTATTGTCCCTTTCCTTATGGAAGATAAATTTATTTGAAAGTTTCATTGGAGAATCTCAAGCAGACGGCAGTAGATAGAGAACAAAGTCTGACAATAGCTCATGTCTATGAAATGCTCAGGTTGCACCTTGGACTACGCCAAACCCTGTATTGCACTGGGCTTCAGAACATCCCAGAATGATACCCATTTTATAGTGTCGGGTACTGAGTCTGGGATTCAAGCCCAGCCACTCTGACTTCTACTTGTGCTTTTAATGTCTCTTATATACTGAGACAAAAAATACTAGTTGGATAAACATGCAGATATGCATATGCAGAAATATATATACCATATTCCTTTTTAGATTCAGTAGCACACACTACCTTTATCATTTCTTTATTTTTGGAAAAATGCATTGTGTGAATGTATTTCTGGCTCTGTCTGGAATCCTTTCTTTGAATAATAATAGATCAATATGAAAATTTTCTTTCCCAAAATTTTATGTCATTTCAATTTCTCTAGTTGCTTGGTTGGTCCAGAACAAAAGGTGTTCCAGAATTAAGTACAGAATTTGAAATCTCTATATGACATTAAGCTTTAAGGGGAAAAAAATCTCAGAAAAGAATGTTTTTACCATAGGTACAGAACTCAGGTGACAAAATATCATACACATTTCTGTTTCTGTTTGTGCTTGATATAAACAGGTAGCCACATGAACACATGCATACAAACTCTTGCAACTTAGTACAAAAATCCTAACATTGGTTTTCTCTGAAAGTAGGTGTATTTTTATCTACATTTCTGTTTTCTTCTTAGTGTTAACAGGCTTTATTAACCGAGAGAGAGAGAGAGAGAGAGAGAGAGAGAGAGAGAGAGAGAGAGAAAGAGAGAGAGAGAGATTTTTAAAAGTCATGAATTTTTTATACAATTTCCTGGGCTGTGTTAGTTTACTTCATGAGTGTTCTCTCTCCTGTCCTCTACCGAGCACATTCTTTCGAGGCAAGAATGCCTGCACAGCATCCCTTCAGGTCTCTAACATCAAGTCCCCAAACCATACTAAGTAAATGGAGTAACATAATTATCTCCAAAAACTTTCACTAAGTCTTTTGCTAGCTATGTATTTGAATATACCAGTTCACAAGGAAAATTCAGTGTTAAATTCAATGCTGAAGCAATTATGCAGGATTTACCAATGCCTTTAAATTAAAGATTTCCATGCTTTTTCTTGCTAAAATAAAGCTATCGTTTTCATTTTTAAAAAATAAATATAGCCCAGGAGAGAATGACAGTAATATTTGCAAGCAGTTATATTAGAACCACATTTCTACTTTTGGAAATCAATATATTGTTGGGGCACCCTAAATTTCCACTGACATTCAAATAAGCTGTCTGAAATCACTAATATTATGGTAAGAGGATCTTTCTGCTGAAAGCATGTGCCCATAAGAGTTCTAAATTCAGTGTAGGATGAAGAGTTGGCAGAGCAGAGCTGTTGCTTGAAATATAATAACAAGGAAGGAAACCAGGAGAAAGATGCTTCCATTAAATTTTCCATCTAGTCCTCATGTTCCCACTATTAAAATGAACTCAATATTTTGTCTGTTTTCCACACACAAACCTTGTGACTAACCACCTCAGCTAAGTTTAAATAACTTGAATCCTAACATTAAAATTGAATACGTGTCATTTCCCTTTCAAATATCTTTAGCCTCACGACTTGATCTTGAAAGCTGGTTAAGTCTTTCATAGCTTTTACATGTGATTTGAGAAGTTGACGTATAATTCATATCTTAGGACTTGAAAGTTTTAGCAAGTGGAAAAGATCGGAAGTCCTTGGAAATTATTTCAGAAGTTCATTCTCTTTTATGTCCAAAGACATGGTTGACATCTGAAGAATAAAATTAAAGTAACAATAAGCCCATTTCTCTCATTTGGGCTCCAGGTGGGGCAGAGATAAGCCCTGAAAATTCCTCTAATGGGGATAATGCTCCTAAAGAAATCTGAATTCTCTCACATCTGAGTAAGATTAAAAAGAGTGCCATGATCATCTTTACAGCAAGTAGAGCAGAACCTAGCAAATAATTTTTTAAAAAAATCAGTGACTCTAGGGCTTAAGAGCATGAACACCAAAGTCAGAAAAACCTGATTTCAAATCTGGACCCTGGTTACTCACTGAAAATCTCTACATGTAAGGCCATGGTTAAAAATCTCTGTGCCATAAGATTGAAAAGTTACTGCTTCATAGAGCTGTATGAATTGGATGATGTAACCCATACAGAGAATTTCTCCAAATACCTGATGTATAATAAATTATAGCCATAATAATTACTGCTATTATTACAAATTAAAAGGAACCTTCACATTTGGCATATTCATAAGTTTTCAGATTTGCATATGCAAATTGAGGCAGTTGTTGACAAGTGGGTCTAAATCTCCCCATCTTATTTTAATTGATTCTCTGTAAGACTTCTAATTCTAGACTTGGCCTCCAATTGCTCCGTTTTCATGGAGTTCTGCTAAAATGTGTTTTTGTTTTTACTGCTAAACTGTGGATGCTGTTGTTTTCTAATTAATTAATTTATTTTTTGGAGAGGGAGAGGAGTTTGGTCAGTGTATTGACTGAATATGACAGTGTATAACTGCTAGTCTCTGAATTTAAATTAGCAGAAAATTTCTTCAAGGATCTCATCTGTGAATTCTTCCTACCCTCTGTAGATCTGTGTGCCACTGCTTCTCCTCTCATAGTGCCCTCCTGCTGTGCCAGAGAAAAACTGACTTAGAAAGTTTCTAAAATGAGGGAAACTCTGGGTCTACTGTTATTTAAATAGCATGCTTTGAAAGAGGACAGCTAGAAAACTGAATGAGAAATATACATGAAGATTCTTAAAAATCACTTCAAAGCAGAAACTGCCCACCTATAATAATTTTGTCATCACCTAGGTGTAGGCTGTTATATTTTGTTCTTATTTTTACAATATTTACTGAACACTTAAATAGTGTTTACTGAATACTTTCATGGTTAATTCAGTTAATCCTCATAAGACTATGGGCTGGATATTAATTGATACTGTCTCATCCAATGGGAAGACTAACACAGGCTCAAAGAGAACAGAAAGCTCACCCTAAGTCCCAAAGCTGGTGACCTGGAGGCTATCACCTGAGCTAAAGCAGGCTGCCTAGGGAGACTGTGTTCTAGCTTCTTGCTATGTGTTTGGGTGGATCATTATAGTTCAGCAAAAATAAATAAAGTAATAATAAGAGTATAATAAATAGGAAAATTTAATACAGTTACAGCTCTTAACAGTTATGTTCTTTTCTTGTGATTATATAAATGAGAAAGAAAAAGATTACTTGTCTTTCATGATATCATTTGAAATCTGGCAATACTTTAATTGGTGACTCTACCCGTGAGGGTTCCATGGAGAAAAGTGAACCTTCTGTTACACTGTAATTGCTATTTTCCCAGCAATATGAGATAAGGACAATAAAGTTTGGAAAAGGACAATGCTGATTTAGAGAAATGAATGGTCCGTGTTCTTTCTTACATTGACCTGCTCTCTAAAAAGGTCTCTATCTTAAAGTTTGCTTCTTAAAATCATCTATAAATAGACGTTGATTCTTCTTAAAATCTAAAAGGAAGGAAAATCATCTCAGATTTCTATGATGCCAGATAAATTGCCTCTTATCCTGTGCCTGAAATGTTTTGAAACCTGATGACAATAAAAGAGTTCATTTAGATTCAATTGCGTATTAAACGATAAATTTTCTATTTGCATAAGTTTGGCTTCTTTAACTTTATACTTAACATGTCAGTTTTTAATGTAATTAATCCATCTGATTGTGCTTGTAGAGTCCTTTTAAAAAGAGAGCATTTCATAATAAAATGTACTTATCTGAATTCAGAGTACAAAATAAAGCTCACGGGAATGAGCATTTTAAGTTTCACTTAAGGTTATATGTGGTAATCTGTGACTTTTCAGGCATATTAAACAGGCCTCAGACTACTATTCTCTGATAAAAACAAAATTTTTATTAATCAGTATAAATGAGTGCAAATTAAATTCTATTCCCCCTTTCATATTTTATAAGAACATAATGGTATTTGGGAAAACAAAGGATATTTTAAATTGCTCAAAGACTTCCATATCTTACTCATATAGTGAAACTATTACATTCTGCTTTTTGTATATGCTTGTATCTGTGCAGAAAAGACTTTTTTAGAATTTGAGCTACCCTTAGTTAGGGAAGAGGGGGAATGTGGTACATAAATTTCACTTAATACAGTATTACATTACTGAACAAAGCAAGGACTATCTGCTTTTGTGCTTTATTTTTTGGAGATTGAACTCACAACCTCATGCTTACCAGGCAGGCGTTTATGCTGCTGAACTAAATCCCCGGTCTGACTTTGTACATTGTAAAATATATTAATTGATTTTTCTTTCCTTAAGTAAGCTGGACTCATAGATAACCAATTTTGCCCTTATCATAGCATACAAAACATTGGTATAGTAATATGATGGTGAAAACTTATGTACTTTCAATAAAATAAATGTCTTTTAGTTTTTATCTAAGTTTCCATTAAGGGTGGATGTATAGCAGGATGCAGCTATGATGACACACATCATCAAAATAGCTAGCATTCTGGAGGCCAGACAGTCTAGTGATGGATTTTATATTTTGATCATGTGATTTGACTCTCTGTATACAACTAACAAGGACAGATGTTTTGAAAGAAGTCTTTAATGTTAATCTAATGAAACATCTCAAGACCTCTGTCATAATTTTTAAAACAACCCAAATTACTATATACCAGCCTGTTAAATTTTATGGCCCTGTTTTTATGTTTATATTTACAAACAAAGGTAATCTTGAATCACTACCAGAACCCCTAGATTTTAAAATTTCACAACTGACTTTCGGGTCCCAGCTAGTGAATTTTACTCAGTCTCAAAACCTTTCATAAATTGTTAAGAGTTGACAGAGTGAAATATACAAATAGCATTCCCTTTTACCACACAGCATTCCAGAAAAGATGTTTGAGAGGCTAAATATCATAAAGCAGCTAATATTTTCACATAAGAATAGTGTTAAATTGGTCAGGAATTCAGCATACATCATATTCAGGAGTAATACCATTTTAACAAAGATCACGTAGACTGTGAGGGAATTAAAAATAGTACACACTCTAAACATCAAATGATTATTCAGAGGCTCGGTATTATCCAGTTTTTGTTGACCAAAACCTTAGATATTTTTAATACTTTTCAAACTATATTATTGTTTAATGTTTTTGTTAATCTAACTCACTTTACAAACTTTAAATTTTTAAAAAAAATATGCATGTATTCCCTTATAATCTGTACTTGGTCTTTTTAGAATCTGAATTCCTGTGAATCTACTTTAATGTCACTTTAAAATGGTTAAAATTTTCATGTTCCAGATTCTTTTCTACCAAAACAAAACAAACAAAACACAACATAGTTTAAAAGTGTGAGATTGGAGGCAAGGCATTTTGGGAGATGATCATGTGTTGTTATTTGGTTCTCAGTGTCCCGGCAAGGCTCACTTGTGGTAACAATTTCTCAGAGATGTCCTTTATGTCCATGCCCTACTCAGCAGCAAGGCTTGGGAGGGCTAGAGCAAGTCTGCCTTTGGTCTATCATGACCTACAAGAGGAAGCCCCCAAGTGCCAGTGGTTTAGAGGGAGCCTGGCTTCATAGATTCCCCACCTCAGTGGGTCCGGGGTTTCAAATTCTCAACATGCAATGAAATCTTCAAAGTCAGTGCTGAAGTTCTCCTGGCTGTGCAATTCCTCTTAGCATCCTTTAGTTTTTGCCAGGTACTATTGCAGTAATTCACTGTTACCTGGGTGGAGAGTCCATGTGTTAGACAAGACCTCTTAAATTTTAGTTCAGTACTCTTAGTTGTTAGAGGATGAGTCTGAGTATCTCACACACCAGTGCTAACTGGAAATCAAGTTCTAGAAAAATTTGGGTGTTCTTCCATGCATGAAGTTTGATGTCTCCACATTCTACTTCCCGTTACTTGATACTTCCACTGAATAAATTCTATCTTTCCTCCAATTCCATTTCCTGAGATGTGGAATCAGAATGTCTCAGTTCATCTTTCACCTACAGGCTGTGATACATGTTTCTGGCCAGCCACAGACAGGCTGAACCTGAATTAGGACAGTGGAGGGCTATGAGCAGAGTCTGAATACTGCTTTGCCTTCCAAAGAGAGCCGAAGAGCAGGTGTCAGGGTTGAATACATGCAGATTACATTCCAAAGCATTTCTGTGTTTGGTCTTAACTACTGACTTGGTTTAGACAGAGCAGATAATCCTTTATAATTGGGATTAACTAGTCGTAGAGGAAGTTAGTTAAATGTCAAATTTCACAATCGATGAAAAAAAAAAAAAAAAAAAAAACCAGGAGTAAGGACCAGGACCCCAAGGACAGGCACACTCCTAAGACCAGGCAGGAACTGTATCCTTACCCCTACTTTCCCAGGTCATACACCTGAATAGACACTGCCTAGTCTTAGGAATGTACCTGTCCTTTGGGGTACTGGTCCGTACTCCTGGGTTATACTACATCTATATTAAAGTGTTCATATTCAGATTGATAAAGGGAAGAGAAGAAAGAAATCTGGGAGTATGAAGAGCTATTAAATTTTAATATGTTAATGTTGATCTCTCCAAATTAAATGATGTATATGATTATATTCTCACCAGATGTTAATGAAAAACATAGATACTCTATAATTTTTAAGGCTTACTCTAGGCTTTCTTTAAATCACATGCTGTATATATCTAGTACTTTTATACTGTATTTTTAATAATTGTCTAGTATTTTGTGTATAAATTTAATTGTGTATACTTGTGTATAATTGTCTAGTATTTTGTGTCTAGTATTTTGTCTAGTATTTTGTGTATAAATTTAATTCATGTCCTACATATTTTTGATAAATACCTTATAGTGTTTTTACAGTTGTTGTACAGGCTGTTTAAAGAATTAAGCCAGGAATGGGGATGCATACATGTAATCCTAGTACTGTGGGAGGCTGAGGCAAGAGGTTTGCAAATCAAGAGCCCAGTCTGGACAAGAGCAATTTAATAAGACCTTGTCTCAAAAAATAAGTTGTGGTTTATCCTTTCCTGTATAATAGCTAAAGACAAAGGGGAATAAACTACCTCCACGGAAGAAGCTATAAATGATGTTCGCTTGAATGGCGTTTGGGTGGCTTTGAGGGCCTCTGATTAGCTCTCCATTGATTATGGAATACTGAAAATGTATTCCTCTTTCTTACATTAAAGTTGGGTGGATGGATATCACTCTCTGCCTAAGTGAGAAGCCCCATCACACCTCCCTGCATAACTGTATCCCTACCCCTACTTTTCCCGAGCATGCATCTGAGTAGACCCTGCCTGGTCTTAGGGAGTGCGCCAGCAAGTTTTACTTTGACTCACGTCTCCCCAGTCTCTTGGCGGAGCAGAGGTTTTTCTCATCAACTTGAGAGTTAACTTTTGAAACCTCAAATCTGAAAACAATCCCCTTTGTTTATTCTGATTTTTAAAAAATATGGTATTACTTCCATAACACAATAAAATACAGGCTATTTGAAAGCTGAAAAGCAGAAGGCCCATGTTATGGCTTAGATCCAGAATGTCCCCCGAAGCCTCAAGGGCTTGCAGGCAGGGCTTTGGGAAGGTGGTTTGATCAGGGAGGCTCTATAGCTGCATGTGCTCTTAGGAAGTGTGCTCTATAGCTGCATGTGCATGGGAGAAGTGGGTGCCTGCAGGGCAGGATGACCTGGAAGGAGCTCTCTCGCTCCGCGGCTCCTCCCTTCTCCTGCCTCCTGATCATGGTATGAACAGCTTTCCTCTGCCCAGACCCTGCCCCTAAGACTCAGATTAATCTCAAGGAAGGAAAGTCGGTAGGCAATACGTTCATTAGCACTTGGGATTTTCTCCTTACACCAATGCTATTTGCATGTTCACTTTATAACAGTATGTGAAATGTTTAACACGACTCTACCTCACTGCAACTCTTCTCACACACAAAAACGTTTAGACTCAACCTCTGTGAGCTAACGCTTATCAACAACTGTCAAGGTTTCCCGCATTTAAACCTATATGAAAAGAGAACCTGACCCCAGGAGCTCGCCTGGTGCAGTTCTCTCCTGAGAAAACATGGTCTGACGTACTTGATCAGCAAGCTTGGTTCCGAATTTAGGGACACAAATGCGGGTGGAAGAGACACCTTATTCCTGCAGCTGCAATGACTTGCCGATGCATTATGAAAGCAAGGCTTCCAGTCTCTAACTTTTCATGCTTGGTGTCCGTAAGAGATTAATGTGGGCAACTTGGATTCCAGCAAAGCTCTTGGGGGATGATGCTGGAGTTTTGCTAGAGCGGGAACGAAGCAAGATATTTAAGGGCATACAGTAGGCAAGGGACACTTGAGGGAATCTCAAGACACTGAAAGTAATTATATGCAGAAAGATGGAATGGGCCCTTCAGAGACACTAAGTGGATATAAGATAAGATAAGGAACGGTGACAAAGGCGTTCTTTCTCAGTTCAGATACCCGAAACTTGTTTAAGAGAGTAGACATAAATGCCTGAGATGAAGGACTTTAATTTTTTAGAAATAGAACAATTTATTTGCTAGACGATTAAGTGAAGGAGGGGGAGAAAACAAAGAACAGCAGAATAATATATTTACCAACAAAAATGTACAAGTGAAAAAAACAAGAAAAGGTGGGGGTTGGGGATTTAGCTCAGCGGCATAAGTACCTGCCTTGCAAGTGCATGCTCTTGAGTTCGATCCCCAGAACTGATAAAAAAAAAAGAAAGAAAGAAAAGAAAAAGTGATAAACTTAGTCAAAGAGAATAAAGGATAGATTCAGTCAAATATTGATTGATATATTACCAGCTGTGATGCCTTATTTCTCGAGTTGGATCGAAATTAAAAAAAAAAAAAACCTTGCTGAGTACCTTCTATTTTATAGTAAAACCATTAGTTACTGTTTATTAAGCACCTACTATGTGCCAAGCACCATACTAAATACTTTACAAACATCTAATACAACCTTTACAAGAAATCCACAAAGTATATGTTATCTTTGTTCTACAAAGTTGTATAAGTATGTTTCAGAGAAATTCTCTGTGCTTAAATGTACTATGCACTGCAAGAAGATGCTGAAGCCAGACATGGTAGCATAAGCCTGTGATCCCGGGGGCTGGGGGTTTAGCTCAGCGGCATAAGCACCTGCCTTGCAAGCAGGCGGTCGTGAGTTCGATCCCCGGTACCAATAAAAATGAAAAAGACAAAAAAAAAAAAAAAAAAAGCCTGTGATCCCAGCACTTGTGGAGGCTGAGACAGCAGAATTTGCATTTCTGAGCCCAGTTTGGGCAGTTAAGTGACTCAGAGAGATCCTGACTCAATTAAAAAAAAAAAAAAAAACAGAGGAGTGTCTGTGGACATAGCTCTCTGTAAAGGCTCTAGGTTCAAACCCCAGGACAGAAAAAAAAAAAAAAAAAAAAAAAAACAGCCTTGGACCTATTGGAACTAGAATGAAAATCACATAACTCTTGCTATGACTATGCTCCCCCATTTCTCCTCTGCTGGCTGCTCTGTGTGTGTTGCTCTGGAAAGACTAGGGAGTAGCTTCAAGGGAAGCCATGAAACGTGGCCACTTCAGACCACAGCTTCTGCTTTCAGCAACTGCCATTTTCTCTTGTGGATGCACCTGGCCATCGCAGCTGTCTGTGTGGAGGTCACTGTTTCTTCGGCATCACTCTGCAAAAAGCACCTCCCCATTTGTCCTGAGGGCAGAAATATGTCGGCAATGCATTCTGAACTGGATCCTCACACGCCCAGATTACAGACGATGGGGGAGAGAGGCAGGGACCAGAAAGACTGGGTAAGATGAAAGCCCTCGCCAAAGGTGTTTCAGAGAAGGAAAGGTGTGGCAAGGAGGTGGACCAGAGTGTGAGTGAAATAAAAAGGCTGTGCCGGAATACGCAGGGGACCGTAGCAATTTCCACCTGCATTTGTTGTGAGGACTGGCGAGACACATGTAACAATGAGATCGCAGCTGGCACCGATAGAAGTTCGAGTGCAAACCATTTCATTCTCTTCTGGAGAAGAGCCCAAAATATAAGAATTTATGATTGCAGTATTTTTAATTTCAATATTTACTGCTGACTTTTATATTTTCGTATTCAAAACATGTAAGTGCTATAACATGTTTTATTAGATGCCTCTTTTGGTATCTAGTTATATTTTACAAATAAGTTCTATGTTTACCTCTTGTATTCCACACACCCTGATCTCCTGCCTTTACTGTTTACAATTCCAAATATTGTCTTTTCCCAGGTTTGGTTTGGTTTTTTTTTTTTTTTTTTTTTTTTTTTTGCCTCAATCCCCAACCGTTCATTAGAGTTCTTTTTTGCTAGTTAAACGTGGTAGCCTTTACTTTCTTTTTCTGGTTTTCTAATTCCTGACTCCAGGCAGGAATAAAGAACATGGAGAAGTTAGTCCATTCATTCAACCATGAGTCCATTCATTCATTTATTTTTTTCATTCAAAAATGTTTTCAGGTGCCTGCTGGGTGTGGATTCTGTGGTAAGTTTTGATCTGCAAAGGTGAAGTTGCTTGTCCAGAATTGCTAGAATTTATATTTCCACAGGGAAGAAGACAGTCACATGATGACCCAGGTAAATAATTGTCAGGCGTGATACATACTGAAAAAGAAACACAAACGGAGCTCTCCAGCATGACCGTGGACATTATGGAACAGTTTTCCTGAGAACAGTCTAACTGCACCCGAGTGACCTGAGAGTACCCATGGTCCCAAAGTAGGCTGTGGACAGTGTCTTCCCTTCGCACTGAGACACTGGGCCTCTAGATCATCTTATTCCTTGATGCTTGTGAACCTTCAACCTCACCTGAACATCCGCCTTTATACCTGAGTTAATAATCTATTTTTTAAAAAAAATATTTCTGACATTTTTGCTCTACTTTTCTTTCCCTCACATAAATTTAGTATTCTGCAATCATTTCTTCTCAGCATTCTTTATTTGCTTTTGCTTTTGTATCTTTTATTTAAAAAGTAATTATGTGTCTGTTTCCACTTACCTCATTTCTCGTTATTATTCCTTTCTAGCTCAGTGCATTTACCTGCCCGCTGTTTCCTTTTGAATTTTTTGGCTTCCTTTGTGCTTTTCTCCACCCATCAACCGGTATAATAATATATCCTATTGCAGTAAATGTGTCAGATCATGTATAGTAGTTAATGCTTTAATTTCCATAAAAGTGGGGCTTTTAAAATCTTCTCTGTGATTTTTTTGCCTGTATTTGCCTTTGTGAAATTAAATCATTTCAACTCGCTAATAATGATTAATACAAATATCAAATCATCAAATCTAATGAATTTGCTATTTTCCACAAATCAAAGCTCACAGGTAGTTGAAGAGTGTAAAGGCTGGCATTAGTGCTTATTGAGGAACAAAAGTTTTCAGCCATCTCAAAGAAAGCATCATTATTCATTTTCAGTGCGGTGCCTTATGAATCCTTATGTTTATAACACTTCTCGACTGGAATAAATCTTATAGCTGATTATCACAGCAGTTGGCTTGGTGCCAAAAGCAATTCTGGGAACAGCATTCAATCAATGTGTAAACTAGTGAAATGCCAGGAACTTTTGGAAGACCAAGAAGGGTGATTAGTTATTGAAGAATAAACAATAGTAAAACATTGAGCATACTCTCTCAAACAGTGCAGAAAAGAATTTTCCATGAGTTAATATGAGTATAGACCTGGTTATATTTTGGGATGTGGGTTCCACCAGATGATTTATGTTTTGTTATATTGATGGAGAACATTTAACTAGCACAAAGTATGTCATTTAGAGTTTAAAAGAAATAAACACTTCTATTATTCAAAGTAATATGTTTAGAATACTGCCATCAACATATACTTTCATTTATAATTTAATAAGAAACTTGATATAGAAAAATAAAAACAGTAATAAATCGATGAAAGTAAAACCACAGGAGCTGAAAACCGAGAATTGGACTATAATGTTAGGCTAAACAGAATGTAAAGATGCCATGTCAGAGTATCTTTAAATAGAGAAAGAGCCCTTGGTATATTTAGTATATATACAGACTGTAGTTTCCAAAGTTCTGGATTAAATCCAATTTATATTTTAGAATATTTTAAAATTCTAATAAAACTCTGCATGGAAAAAAGTTCATTGCATTTTGACACAGACCTATATTGTTTTAAAACTTAGGCCTCAAGATGGGAGCAGCTACCTTGGGAGAGAGGAAGAGAGCCCTTGCCTGACCAGTATTCAGCTAAATCAGTTCTATGGTCAGAATTAACCTTTCCGCAGTGAAGGAAGTCATGCAGATTGAATTCTCCTGTGTCTATTACTTAGTGAAAATACTTTATGGTATGAACCAAAAATGGTGGGACACACCTGTAATCCCAGGACTCTGGGAGGCTGAGGCAGAACAATGTCAAGTTTGAGCACAGCCTGGGCAATGTAGTGTCTATGCAAGACCTTGGCTCAAAGTCAAAAACAAATACAGAAGGGCTGAGGATGTAGCTTAGCGTGAAGGCCATCAGATCAGTCTATAGTACTGCCAAAGAATTATGTTGGAATGCATGGCTTCGCAGTAAGATTTTCAAAAACAATTTTGTCATTTTATTCTACACTTTTCATATCGCAACTCCACTTATACAACACTTACATGTGAAGTTGGCCAGGACCAATCTACTCATTTGCAATCTTTAAAAATGTATGTGGGAGGTACCATATAAGGACTTTGTTTCTGACAATTAAATTGAATAAAAAAGATGGCAGAAATTAACCAGTCATCCAATTTTTTTAATATATGCTGCTTTTAAAGTTTCATTTCTCATTACTAGTATGTACTCCACATAGACACTTGTACATTCACGCACACAAAAAAAGAAGAAACACACAGAGGCTTAATAACTGTCAAGCAAAATTTTAGTTAAGAGTTCATTTAGAAAAATGAGATATAAATCTCCTTTTAAAATAAAATTATGCATCTAAAAACATGAACTGTGCCAATATATGACAAACATCAAGCTGAGATGATTTAAAATTGCATGCAAATGACCCTCGGCAATATATATCATGATGAGGTTTGTTCACCACGATACATAATTCTGGATAAAAGCAATATTTATGTGCAGTAATATTTTAGGATTCAACTTATTAACTAAAGTCGCAAAATGAATTTACAGTTGGCGTATTTAACATCTTACAAAATATTTTCTGACTTTTAATACTTAAATATTTGGTTATTGTCTTCTGTGAATTTATTAATTCCTAAAAGTTCGTGCTCTTTGCCAGTTTTTCTTGAATTCAATTATACATGTCAAGTGTATGTCAGGTATTCAGAGGAAGAAGAAAATTCAATCAGCATATGCTCACTCATTGACACATACATAAAAGAGGACATTTGCAGATGTTTTGATAATGGAAGGGTTCAAATCATTTGTCCTAAGGCAGTATTTGTAGTAATACTTTGATCAGTTTCACAATGGTTAGACTATTTTCCCTGCAGAAATTACCACATGACCCTAAAGGACAAGAGAAATATTATGTGAGAAAATTGGAAAACATCCGATTGGCATGTTTCAGCAAGTGGACCAGAATGAATTGTATTCGATCTGATTTCAACTACTTAATGTAATATGTTTAATACCACAGTGAGATGAGAGAAGCCAAGAGATAAAACCCACATAAATCATAAAAATTGCCTCACTGCGGCAATATCCCTAGACCTTTAATTGTGACATCTTTTCTTTTTAAAAAGTTGTAGTTGCTTGTTTCCTTCCCAATAATCTGCAGTTGCAGAATGTTTTCTAATTTATAGATAAAACTTATTTAATTCACTCAAAAACCTGAGAGAGATATTCTTAACCATTTTTAAAGACAGAGAATCAAATATTCCTCAAAGGATCATTATTTGAAAACTGCAAAAGAAAAGTTACAAAGCTATGTGCAAATGTACACAGATTAAAATTAGCCATATATATTTTGCTGTTCTCTAGGTTAAAAATATTCTACCAATTATTTTTAGAAAAGTATTTTAGTGGATATTTAAGACAAATCATTGTAGCAGTGTAACAGTAATGAAAAGATGACATACGAACTACACTTTTTTGATCATTTTTCATGAACCATTATTGAGACTATAGTCTCTGCATATGTTGAACTGCACCTCAGAGAATAAATATTTTTGCCTGCGATGATAAAGCTAACAAGTAAAAACGACAACATTTGAACACCGAACCTCTAATGTCAGATTGTACTCTAAGCAAAGCAAACAATATTAAAAGTGACAAATACACAAATAATGTAAATTTGGGAAGGTAAGTTTTATAAAACTATAAATGTATGTCTATTTTTTTACCACTTTTGAAATTGAATTTCTCCTTAATTAAAAATGCTTTGTGTCTTCTTTATTAAACACATTAGAGAGTAATAGGAAATACAGACCACATTGCTTTTCATTTTCCCTGACAGTTTTCATGGTACTAATTTGATGAAAATACAATAATACTTTGAATTGTCAAAGAGTGTAAACATCCTTTAATCTGAAGATTTCATATTTAAAAATTAAAATATATGGTCAGCAATGACATTTTCTATAACTTCCAAAAAATTCTAGAACGGGGCTATAAATTATGACTGAACTGTATTCATTGGTTTAGAAAGAAACAGTTTTAATAATGCTTATTTAGACAGAATTTTTTTCCCTTTATGTCACTAAAAGGCAGAATGTTCAATCTTTGTCTTTTCCCCCAAAGATGTGATTATGTCTTTTGTTGTTGTTTTTACAATAATTTTGAAGAACTAACATTAATGTGTTTATAATAACACACTATTGAAGAACAGAAAATTTTCTATAATTTAGCAAAAAGAGTTTTAAAAATATTTTTGGACTATTTATTTAGTTTGCATTATCTGTGGAAGTATCTAAGATGCTTATTTCCAAGAGGGAATGTAATTCAGTTTTATGAATGAGGTCAAAAGCAGAGTTAGAATGTGAAGCAGTGGATAGTGAAAGCAGAATGACAGTAAATAAACTCTGAATTCAATTTCGTTCCTAGCAGTTCAGTTGAATCGAGAAGAATGCATCTTCATGGTGACTGTCCTTATAATGTTGCACAACTATGACTTTTTACCAAATGCAAAGCTTACAGCTGATTTATGCACTCCCCACCCCCACACTGTTAATGTCAACTTTCTCAGCCACTGAGTTCGACTTTGTAGGCATCCAGGGCTCAGTCCTTTATTTGGTTATGAACACCCATCACTGATGCATGGCTCTCATAAATTTAATATTTTCTTGTTGCTCTGAAGATAGTTTTACAAGATAAACACTGGCAATCTTCATGTTGCCACAGGATTTCAGCCATTTCTAGGAAAAGGTGCTGTGCTGACTAAATTTTATTTATGGTGCCTAGATTTTTTCCTTTGTAAAGATGACACTTTTATTTAAAACCTGTTACTGTCAGGATTTTTTAAATCTTCTGTTAAAAAATCTAATTTTCCCAAATTTTGTTAGCTTCTCTGATTGTATCACTGTGCAAAGAGCATTACTATTTTGTCTGATCTTGTTTTTGGAAGGATTTATATTGTAGGCACATCCAAAAAGGATACCCATGTAAGGAGCTCAGAATTTGCCTAAACATGTGGACCTGGTTACCTCATTTAACTCTTCAGAATCCTAGTTCTTTAGATGTTTTTTTTGTTTTGTTGTTGTTGAATGAATTTATAGAAAGTTATTTAAGAAAGTAGAAATGAATTTTTAACTATCCATTTTATAATTTGTATATTTTGCTTTAAATACCAGTATTAGAAAAATTGTATTTGGATAAGCTGAAATAGAGCAATTACAATAGCAACGTAAGTTGGAGTTTGTCTAAATCCCAGTGTAAAACTCTATGAAAATTGAAATTTTTTTATATCACTGAGCATGAAATTACCTCATAGTTTTTTTTTTTTGTCTTTTCTTTTATGGGTTCTTCTTCAAATATTGCAATATAGTAGGAGTATAGATGGTGACATTATTTTCAGGGTTATGGAAATAAACGCGGATACTCAGAATTGAGCGATACAATGCTGCTCTAAATTTGAAACATGCACCACATGCCTAATAAAGTATGATGTGATAATAACAGCTGCAAATTATATTGTTTAAATGCTATTATAGAAACTCTTCTCCAAATTGATGTTGTCTTGCATTCAGTAGGTGTTCAGTTAGGTTTTATTATATGATTTATTAGAAGCTAATTAATGTGCATTCTGTAGCTTTGTAACACTAAATTAGTGGAATATATATCAAGATTAGAAATTCTTGACCCACATCCAGAAATCTTGTCCAGGTCTAGAGCATGAGATAGTGTATTATTGCTTGTCACTCCCTTCAGAGATGACCCTACTTACAATTCTAAGCAGAATTGTTCCAGAAAAGTCAGAAAAGCTAATTTCTCATTCAACTTGTTTTTTCTATAATATTTGTGACAACTGTAACTTTCACACATTAATCCAAAGTGGACACCAGAAACACATAAAGTAAATTTTGTCTCTCTTCTCTATGTTGGTCTTTTCAGTGTGATCTGATCAGCAGCTTTTAGTCCATAAAGGAATTTATCAGCTTACTGTATATCTATTCCTTTTGCACAAGAATATTGACTAATCAAAAACAGAGGCAAGGACTTCATTCTGTCCAGTTTGACACTGTTAAAGGATTGGCATTAGAAACAGGGATCTCAGTGTTGTCCCTGGCAGCTAGCCCAGGAATCAACAGTCATAGTGACATTGAGAAGAATTAGCAACACCTTTACCAGAGTTTAAAAATAATACAGAGTTGGGAAGAAAAATAAATTAAACCAGGAAGCTGAAAATTTAAAAGGAAAGCTGCCAAAGTTTGTTGGTAGGTGAAAATGGAGAGAGGGATGCTGTCTCTTTCAGTGGTTGAGACTTCAAGTGCATTCTCTTCTGAGTCCCCGGATTCATGGTAGGTCTTCAAAATTGACACACACAAAAGAATTATCAAAACTGTGAGCATCTTGAAAGCTTTGAATTTGAGAAATTATTGGAGATGTTTGGATATTAAACTTGAAGCTGGAAATTTCCAGCTGTCTTCCAGTGACATGTGACATTATAAAACTGGCATTATGTCTATATTAACTTTATGTGGACACTCATTACAACACTACTTCAGACAAGAAAGCTGCAGCACAGGCCAAATAATTTGCCCAAGGTCACACTGCTAATACTGTATATCTTTCTTCTCCTTTTGAAGTAGCATCTCAGAGAAGTGTACACCTCCAAATTGCTAGAAAGCAATTTCACACTAGCAATGAAGACACGAAATTTATTGCAAATCTATGCAACAAAAAACTTTGCCCTGGTCTTTTTCACCTGCTCGTGTCTTTCCCAGTCATGGCCTGCTGAAATCCACCTTAAATTTACTTTGTTTTTAAATTTGTGATTAAAATACAAACTCTCATCAATAAATATTTGTGAAATTTCTCGTTTCTGGGTTCCCTTTTGTATTTAAAAGTATGTATAGTGTGTGTGTGTGTGTGTGTGTGTGTGTGTGTGTGTGTGCATAAAAAATCCTGACACTTAGGACTTCAATAACCTTATCCTTGCTTTGGGGGATGACTTAGGGCATGAAATAGGATAGGGAGTTTAACAGCTTAAGGAAGGCAGTATTGCTCCATTTAGGAGCAGTAGCAGGAGGTGTCTGACCCTGGATAATTCTCAGCTTTCCCCAAAACAATTCATGAATCACTTATAAGTTACTCTTGCCCCAAGAAAAGACTGTATTTAGTCAGTACAGGTAAGTACTTATGTATTATGTTGCCATGGTTAAAAGAAAAAAGAAATAGCGGTCGTTCTGCTTCAGAGCACATTAATTATTTATCCTGATGCAAATATAATTACCTAGCAGTTTGTGGAAATCAAAAACGGGGCACCAGAAAGAATGAAATAATTAAAATATATTGATAATAAGCGCACACTGCTATATTGACCCAACGATGGTTAAGATATCAAAGATGCACTCTTCAAAAGGGTATTATTTTGTAATTAAAAAGAACCGCAGAAAAAGAAACTGAAGACATGATAATTATACAGTGCATTCAGTGCAGTTGTCAGTGAAAATGCCATTTAAGGAAAATAATACCATGTAAAAAGAAGTTAATGTGGAAAAAACCTGAAAAGGATCTTACTGTTGATACAAGTAGGATCAACTATACATGTCTGCGAGGCATTCGTTATTGGTGATAGACTTTTAAATACCAGCTGCTGGAAATAATGTTTCATGATCAACATTTTTTTTATTGAGAGTGGAAGGTTTGGGTTTATATTTCCCACATAGATCACCAATGACCCTTTCTTTCCAGGCCCTTTCCATGGTATCAGTGTTGTTACTTATGATCACAGTGTATATTTTCTTCCTGGTTGTTAAATTTCCTCTTATTTGAGAGTGTCTGATGTCTCCCTCATGCTCAGTAGATATGTCATGGCTGTCGGCAGAGTGAGGGACATTACAGTCTATATTTCTCAGGGTATGAATGCTTGATTTTGTAGGTCTGGTGGAGAAAAATAACTCAAAGCCATTGTTGGCATCCATCAAGGCAAGAATTCTTTCACTCTTTCAGTTTTCTTCCTGCTGGGTGGGCATCTCCTTCATGGAAAGTAGTTGCTACAAATTCAAAAAGAATGAGTGGTTTGGACCAGCTTATGTCTAGTCTTTTTGATGATTTTGAGACTAAGCCAAAATAGTTTTATTAAGAGAAAATATGAGAAGTTATGAGCAGCTAGCCACATACGCTGACAGTCCTAACTGATAATTTAACTTTGCTTTGAAATGATGAGAAATTTGATTAGGACATGAGGACAGATTTCAGTAATTAGACTATATGACCTGATATTCATATTTATCAGTGACTTTACATGAAGGAATAGTAAAGAGATAAGCGTCCATTTCATTTAGATTGAGAATACATTTTGAACTGCCCTGTCTCTTCCTGAGTGAACTCTTTAGGATTTGGGAGCAGGAGACACATCTCATGAAAGGCAGGCAGTTTTCAGAGGCATGGATGGGTGAACCAAATCAGGGATTAGGAACTAGGGATATAGTTCACTGGTATAACACCTGGTAACAAGCATAAGGTTGTAAATCTGATCCTGGTACAAAAAAAAAGATAAAAGAGAGAAAGACAAAGACAAAGAGGAGGAGGAGGAGAAAGAGAAAGAAAGAAACAAACAAACAAACCAGGGATCTGTTAATTTAATTCAGTCAACATTCAGAGACTGACCAAATCAAGCCAATTTGGTCAGTCTGAGTGTGTGTTGACCACTGGGGTGCAGCAGAGAGAGGCTAGCATGGAGCCTAGCAATGTGGACACTATTACTTTCAGTTCTGAACACACACACACACACACACACACACACACACACACACGTCACTGCAAAATCAAGGACTTTTCTCCTAGCTTAGCAAATCGCCACGTGCTTAGTCCCTCTTTGCATTGTGTATTTGTTAGATGCACCACTCACTATTGGAATGTTACTATTTATGTGTTCTTTGCTTGTTCTTCAAATGTCTCCCTATCTAGTACCACCACGATCCCTTGTTGAGTTCCTACTCTGAATACTTGGTACTTCCATATTATTAAGGAAGAAAAGAGAAGAAAGAAAGAAAAAGTAGGAAAAGAAAGAGAGAGACAAGCAGAAATTAATAGTCAGAGAGATCAACTTGGGCAGTAAATTATGATAATCTCCAAAGCTACCTGACAGAGAGCATTCCCTAAACCATCTTTTCCAGTTTTCATAAAATTCTGTCAAAAATAATAACTCAGTATACTTCAATTCACTTATATTCTTTCCCAAAGACACCAAAATTATTATTAAACTAACAACTGTGTTCCTTAGGAGAAAATAACTTTTATGTTTTTATTATAATTTTCTGATTACTAAAACAATGTATGTTTAATACAAAACATTTGGAATGCTAAAAATAAAAATCATAATTTATAAATTATGACTATAGTTACAGTTTGTATATTGGTATAGAGTTATACCTTGGTATATACCAAAATATTTTTCCATGCCTTTTTTTATGCTTCTGTATGCAATAAACCTAGTTTCAATTGTATGTTATATATACCGTATTTTTACCTAATTAGCAACATAATTTCCTCAGGCCAATAATAATTCATCAGTTTTCCACTACTGAATATTTATATTATTTCAATTTCCACTATTGTAAATAATACCATAGGATATCTAGCATATTGTGCTTCTGTCAAATCATACGTTAAAAATAGGTCCAACAAGGGTGTCCTCCTATTTGGTGGGTTCATACATCAGTAAAAGTGAGTACACGTCCCTCAACCTTCAGTTTTCCAGGAAAAAGTAAATCTGAAGTAGCAATAAAAGGAAATGAGTAAGCAAAACAAGAAACCTCGTCTAGCATAACATGGTAAATATTTTTGCAAATGGAAAACACGATTTGAATTTGTTCTCTTCCATTACTTCTAATTGTATCACTTTATCCAAACAACGGTGTGATTCAATATTTAGTGAAAAGCAGTCTTGGTATGTGATTTGAAAATTGAACTTTATTTTCATTTTGATTATCTTTCTATGTTTCAAATGAAGTTTATTGATTAAGTGAGAGAGGACTAGAAAAGAGCAAACATATCTATGTTTCTCCCAGAATTAATAGTTCTGCTATCCTGGAAGAACTTTTTCCAGGCATTCTCACAACACCATTTAGAACAACACTTAAACATCATGCTCTCTATTGGCTAGTGGCTTACCTTAGGAATCATTACCAAAAAAGTGATTCCTTAGCCTGGACTGATAAACCAAGTTAACCTGATGGTTCATAAAAGCTATAAATTATCTCTAAAATGCACAAAAACCAGAAAGATTCTGTATGTAGATTAAAGTTAGGTCAAAAAAATTTTCCATGCCATGTTTGACTCCAGCAGGTCAAGTATATAACAAGAACTTGCCCATGATGCTCACAGAGAAGGAAACCTAGTTTATATTACATTAGGGCACTTAGATGTGTTTCTTGGAATATGCCTTTTAATATGGAATTCAGCTGTGTGATGTAGACCGGTACAATACATGTGGGATTTGCTTGTGGAGAGTCTCCTTGGTTTATTTATTTGGATGATTTGAGGGGCCCCTAGACCCTTTGGAATCTCTGGCATCCTGCTTTGACTCAAGGTCATCATTAGCCCAGGCCATGAGAAACTGGCTATGCTTGTCCTTGGAATCTGTCTCCTCTCTCAGAAGGAAGAGTTTTAGAGAGTGCTAAAGGACTGACATCTTGGGAATTAATAGGAGAACCATATTCAAAAAGCTATGAAATCTCACCAGAGTTCGCAAGTCTCTTAGGTTTTTATAAATACTCATTTCAAAAACTGTGTCTCTGCAGATGTTTGTCATTTCACTTCATGCGTAACAACAGAAACAAAAAGTCATGTGGCGAATAACTCCTTGCATTATAAATGTCTTTTGCTTCACTTGGTCATTGTTGAAACACTGGATATTAATTCTTCAAGCCCCCACCCCAAACTTTTTGCATTTAGGTACAAAACTTAATTCCAGTTAAACATCACACAGAGGATAGAGTAAAAGAAAAAAAAAAAAGGTAACTGAATCATCACAGTCATATTTAGTTTCCCAAATACCTTGGTAACCTAATTAGTTTTTCATTAATGTGTTCAGTAGAATCTTTTTAAAAGACCAGCACTGTCCTTATCTCTGTAGAGTTACATGTTGATTGCCAAAGGTGCTTTTTTCTAATGGAACCCACACATTCCTAGGAAACAATTTGTCTTTGTGTCAGAAAGAGCTCCTTGAATGACTCAGGGTGAGGACAGAGAGCAACCTGCAGCCTTACCTGGAGATTCTGCCTGGACTTCTGTTTCTCTGGCTTCAGCTGTATAAATACATCGTGCCATCTGCGCATGGCGGGGGAACTGAGCCGGGAGAAGCTCAAGACCTGTGTCAGGGTTTTCACAGAAGGACTGTTTATGAACAGATGTTATGTGGTGTTTTTCACAGAAAATGGACTCTGGAGAGAGAAAATGTCTATCAATTACTGAGGTATTATGTATAACAGCAATTTTTAACCTTGAGAATGAGACTTTTAAAGTTCTAGGCAAAATATTTTCAACTGTGACCACTTTCTTTGTCTCAAGTCAGACTCAGCCTCGGGTCATATGCAAACTACGCAGCTAGGTGCCAAGGAGAACTCACAGCTGGTGAGACTCAGTTCTCTCTGAAACAAGAGGTCCTTGGTGTTGAGATGCTGCTGTGACTGTAAAACCTTTCACTCTATCTAGGAACTGCTTATCATCTTTTTATTTCTTTTCTGCATGAAAAAGACCTCAAAATAAAGCCATAGGATTTCATAGCCATCTAGGTTTTCTTTTCATCTGTGTTTTCAGGGCTTCCCTTTGCTTGGATAAGAAGAGATCTAAATAGTCCTAAATGTTAACGATGCCTGGACAATTAAGCATTTAGAGTTTCACAGATAAATTGATTTACACCAGTGGGCTTCCTGGATTAAATCTAAAACACATACAGTGAGAAGGAGATCCAGAAGCCACCAGGGCCAGATGGAATTATCTCCAGCAGCAATACCAGGAGCAGGGATGCCCCTTTGTGACCTGTTGACAGACACCATGTTTTGCATAATATATATATTTTCATTTCCCCTTAGCTTTCTTATTATTTATTCAATAAATCCTTTTTTCTTGCTGACAGCAGTTGTATTTATAAAGCTAAATCCAACACAGCAAAATGTTCATCACTTTATAAACTAAATGCTAATGTTTTATTTATGTGCAATGAAGAGAGAAAAAAAGAACTGAATTGATGTTTACCTAAGAAGCAGCACAAAAGTGTACTACCATAATAGTGGAGTTCATAAGCATTCTGGCTTGTAATTTTGGGTGTCAACATTTGAATTGCAGAAAGAGTTTATGCAGACATAGCACGTACACAAGTGCAGTTTAGATCCACATCTATAAAAATAACATCTGTTTAAGCATACATTACATTTAAAAATAACTGTACAGTGATCAGCTGGTTAAGTACAGTTAACCAGATGTCGTTTTAAAGGGCCAGATGGAACTATGAAACTAAGATTGAAAAATTAAAAAATACTGTGAAAGGTCAAACCAATTAAGCAACCTGTTTTGTTGGCATGTAACAGTTAAAAAGTAAGTTAAACTACTCAAGGAGGGAGCCACATGAAGATGCAGCAGTTAAAACCAGGTCCTGCTCCTCCAAAGACAAAGAGAAAAACCCAGGCCAGTGTTGCTCACGTACTGAAATCCAAGCCAGCATCAGAAATGTGAATTTTCCTGTGGTTACCAGAGGCTGAGGGGTGAAGAAACCAGAAAGATGTTGGGCAAAAGACACCACATTTCAGTGAGACAGGATGAATGAGTTCTAGAGATGGATTGCACACCTTGGTGACTCCAGGTTGTGGAATATATTATATACTTGAAAATTCATGAGGAATAGAATTTTAGAGTTCTCACCACAAAAGTGTGTGAGGTAAAGCATATGTGAAATAGTTTTATTTAGCCATTTTACAATGTATACATGTATCAAAACACCATGTAATATGCCACAAATATAGCTTTTGCTTAATTTTTTTGAAAATTGAAAAAAATGTAGTTTCCTTGCTGTGATGCAGAACTGTCTATATTTTAAGTATATGTCTTCTAACAAACCTTAAACTTCTGCTACAAAATCGGAGGACCCAATTAAATTTTCCAAAGTACAATCTATATCCAAGTTAAGTATTTTAACATAACAGTGGATAAGGCTAAACAAGTTAGTACACGACTTACATAACAAATCAGATCCTTAAGAGTAAGTAATGTGATAACTTTCCAAAAACCTCAAATCAATTATTTTTCTTTTCTCATGTTGGTTATCACAAGGAAAGATGAGGCAAATATTTATGGCATACTTATAATGAGGTGGGTTCTATTACAAACATGTTCACATATATCAGAAGTCACAGCGAGAGGCTTCCTGGAGTGTATGTGGCCTGCAGATGTGTTTTCTTTGGCTACGCAATCCTTTAAATCTGAATTAATTGCCAAAAACTAAAAATTGGGAGGTTTCACATAAAAGTCCGGATTTCCAGCTTCCCCAAAAATCTGGCAACACCAGGTCTGCATTTTTTCCAATGCAAAAACTGGCTGAAGCTGAATAGAACAGCTGCCTCTTTAGCAGGACAGAAAATCACAAATTTGTCAAAGGCTGCGTCACTGGCTCCAAATTAGCCTAAGTATTTCTTGTACTGCTTTACTCATTTATACCTCCCCAGTTTCTGGCGGCTTTGCATTCTTCGGCTGAGGTTGTCATCAGTTTCTTTAATCCCACAATCATCCTCATGAAGTATGTATTATTTGTTGTTAATGTTTTATAGGAAAATCCAGGTGACCCTCAGTTGGTAACCAACAGATATGGGACTCAAATTCAAGTCTCTTGATTCTAATTTTCCTCCAGAGACATCACGACGTCATATAGCCAAAGCCTTGGAATTCCTGCTCTCAACAGTCACGTGGCAGTAGGTGCTTTCCATATGAAGAAAAGAGAGGCCCAGATGGAAATTGTTCCTGAACCCATGCAGTAGACAATTTAGACCTAGTTTCTGTCTGCAGGTTGGACAGAGGATTGGCTGGTTGGATACTGAGCATTAAACTCACATCAGAGAGCCCAGAGATGCCAAAGAGACTTCTTCTCACCAATCTAGGTCATTCTGCTGGCTTTGCCCACCTAGGTACTGGGATGTAGGAGGAGCCTGAGACTTCATTTGAGCTGAACCGAGAAACTTACAGCAAAGAATGGTAGCCTATATCATAATGCATTTCCTTTTTCAATTGGTAAACTGATCAGGACACTTCTTTTTTACTCCATTTTGGCAATATCAGCTTCCTTTTAGGAATTTGCGATCGGATTTCCTTTAGGTTGGTTGGTTGGTTGTTTAAGACAGGGCCTCACTTTGTGGTTCAGGCTGGCCTTGACTCACTATGTAGCCCAGACTGGAACTCACAGCAATTCTCCCGTCTCAGCCTCCCAAGTGCTGGGCACGCAGGCGAGCCCCCACATCTGGCTTGGATTTCCTTATCATCGACTTTTAGTACATTTTCTACAATTATGAAAAACAAACTTATAAAAATCTGCCAAGTAAGTTTTATTTTCTATCTAAATATGCATTTTCAAATTGTGAACCCTTTCTTTCTTCCTTTCCCATGCTATTTACTTAAATTCTAAAGGGCAATTGTCAATTTTAAAAAGTTGAGGGGGGCAGAGATGAACATATAGTTATGTCAAGGAGTCAGGCCAAAATGATAGAAATCTCTGCGTGGGAATCTAGTTACACATTGAAAAATGAGGCAGACTCCAGAGCAGGTTTGAGTCATGTGATCTCATAGTCACGGAGTCCTGGAGTTGAAGCAGCTTTTTAAGGAGTGAGAAGGGGAAAGGACAGAGACAGAGGGAGATAAAGAAGGAAAACGAGGGAGAAAGATGGTGAAAAGAAACTTTCAGGGCAGGACAAATTATGATGGCTAAAAAATGAAAGATTCCACCTACCCTTTCCTTCTCCCAGGATACACTGGATGAGAGAAAGCTGATGCTCAATATCCACTAAAAAAATAAATAACCTGTAGAAAACCTAAGCTAACAGGTTAACCACACACATTTGTGGTACTGACATTTTGGGTGCACTTCAAATGCAACACGAATATCCCAGAAGACACTGTGTGCTGAGCATTTTAAACATGTGCGTAAGTGATCCTTGGTGGTAAACATCTTGGAAGTAGTGCTGGGAAGAAGTGACTCAGTAACCACCTAAGAGAAGCAGTTCCTTGGGAAGAAATCAAAGAAGGAAGGGGAGAGGCAGGGGAGTAGGGGTAGGAGGAAGAGGAAGAGTAGATGGGGGCGGGGAAGCACAGAGAAGCAATTAGAAGATGGCAGTCACAAAAAGGGAACAGAAAAACTGCTGCAAATAAATGAAACCTCACCAATACCAGGGCCTCCTATTGTGAATCCACTCCGTCCTCCTCAGCTAAACGAACTGTTAAAAGACCCAGACCAAAGCTGCAGCTCCCGAGCCAAGAATAACTTGGAAGTTAGAGCAGATGGCTCCACCTCTCCATCTGATTCCCGCACATCCTTAACCTCCCCTGGCGGCCCTCAGCGAGCAGAGCCGAGGAGGGGCAGCTTACAGACAGCCAGCCGCCCAGAAGGAGGCCCCGAAGCCAGGCTCCACTGGACCTGCCCCGCAGCCCCCAGGCTGCTCTTGTGAGCAGTGAGCTGAGGCTTCCAGCTGTGCAGGTGTCCACAACTCTGCTTTCTGATGCCTCCCTCATTCAAGCCTGCCTCTGGCTTATAGAAAGTTCTGTTCTGGTTGCAATCTTCCAGAGGCTGGAGAGATTGAAATCTAGTGTCAGGAGAAACGCCTACATTTATTGAGTATCACAGACCTTTGGCCCTCTTTCCAATGATTTAGGATTTTTTTTTTTTTCTATGAAAACATGAAGGGAAAGATTCATCTGACCACAATCGTTAGGACATTTGCTCAAAAGTGCCTTCTGGGCCAGCTGGCTTCTCAGCTTCCTGAGCTATGAGAGGCCTGGTTTTGCCACAGCACAGGGGTGAGAGCAGCCAGAGGGGGGCGCGGCTGGACTTGGAAGAACCCAGGACTTCCACCTGGATGGCTTAGTGCACGGATGAGCCTTGGACTTCTCTTGGAACACTGCAGGCAGTCAGGTCCCTAGGATTTACCTGTGGGCAGTGTTCTCGTGTTAACGGCCTCCCCAAACCTCAAAGAAAAAAAAAAAAGTGGGGCTAAAGGAAAAAATTTGTTTAAGGACAGTATTCTGGTAGCCAGTTTAAAATCCTTGTCTTGGCGCACAAATGAATTTGGGGGGTGGGGGTGACGCATGGTAGAAAGATGGAATATATAAGGTTGTTAAGACCAAGAAATGAAATGTAAGAATGCTTGGAGCCAAAAAATGAGTCATCAGTGTAAGGCAGTAAGTGACAAATTAGTCCAGATTCGTGCCTAGGGACAGTATGGAGTGACAGAGACTGGCCCGGAGAACCGCCTAGGAAATGCCCTTTCTAAATCAGGTGGCCCTAACCGCGGTTCCCTGGCCTGATGACATAAAGTCATCTACCTTACTATCAGTGACTGCTTGTCCTGGGGCAGCCGGTCATGCTACCTTGTCCCCGACAGAAGCACTGCCTGTGTCACCCAACCAGGGCGACTGACATTCCTCATACCCCTCTCCCAGATTTTCAGGTTTTTTTGTCTTCTACAATTAGAACAAAACATTTTATGGCAAATATCCCTCAGCAAGGTAATAAAGCAAGTAAAATACTAACCTGGAACGATCTAGCAAATCCTTAGAGTGATTTCAGTGGAATGCAAGTCAGGTGGCTGAAGGGGAGGAATGTGATATCATGCCAGGAACACAGAAAGTGACTTTGGGAGTTTTGAAATCCAACCAGGCTTAGCTTCATAAGGGTCCTTAGAGCAGAATCTCTGTGTTAATGCCCTGTGAATGAGCATTTCAGGTTAACAAAAGTTTGACAGGTAGGTGAACACTGTGCTTGCAGGACTTTCCAGAGCCTTTAAGATTGTGCTTATGTGTGCTACATATCTATAAAGGGAGAATACAGTATATTGTATCCCCAAACCTTTAACCAAATAACCTCTTCTTTTCCTCGTAGGAGGCTAGCAGTCCACAGTATGTTTGTTCAAAAACATTGATCTGAAATAAGTAGTTGCAATGACTTTACTCCCATTTACCCTGTAAAACTCTTTTCCCTTCATGGTTTACATTTTTCAGGGATTTCTACACATTACTATATGCTTAACAGAAAAAAAAATATATAAAACATTTTGGCTATTTTCATCCTAAATACCTGGAGTTCACATCAGTATAAACTTAGCAAGTTCTTCATTCAATTATGTTCTAAACTTCAATGCTAGCAAGAAATATCATTATTTTTATAGGTTTTTTTTAAATCCTGTCTTACCAAATGTACCTTCACTGAATTAAAGCAAGATTTTAACAGTTTTTTTAAAAATAATAATTTATGTGGAAGTATTGAGCTAAGATTCAAGGCACATAGCCTTCTCCCACCTTCTTCCAAGTTTAGACTTAATATAAATCTGAATTGCTTCTTAAAAGAAGGCATGTTAATATTATTTTTCATTGTCGGTTTTTATACAAAGCAAAGTTCCTGGTCATAAGATAATATGATAAATATTTTTAAAATTTGGACATTTGACAGCGACATTAATATAGACTTCTTGCCTCATTCTAAACATAGTTGTCCATGAATATCTCAATGTGCTATTAGTATGAAATATTATGGTCAGAGTTTTGTTTAGAATTCCAAAAGCTGTTATTGGCACTTGAGTCATAATATTTTCCTTTTAATTTAATTGAGCATCAAATAGTAAATACCAAGCAAAACTGTTTTAGCAATATAGCAAGAATGTTTTTTCTCTCTAATCTTATAGCTTTTAATAAACAGTCTTCTGTTCTAATGCCTCAACTGTTTTTACTGTCATTGTTTAATGTTATGCACATGCCCATGATTACATTATTCATTACTCCACGCACACTTGGCGTATGTCCGTACTTATATTTTGTCTTATTTATTTTGCAAATGTGAAGCTTTCCTCTTTTTAAAAATAGATGCTGCAAGGGATGTGCCTGAAAGGTATTTCATTAAAGTAACTTGTTTAGCTTTTTATTTGTTTGATTTACCATGCTCCTCTGTGCAGTAAAAAGCAGCTAAATTTATGTGGGCTTTTTATTAGGTCTAGTATCATTGTAATCCTTTTCTTTCAATCATAATTTTTCCATAGACATGAAAGATTTCGGTGAAACATGCTGAACAGAGTGCTCACTGTGAAACACGGGTAGCTTTTTCACAACCTAAAACAGTAAGAGTACCCTGAGAATAGAACAAAAGAAATTAAAACGCTAGATATGCCACAGTTGTCTCGTGCAGCAGTTAGAAATTTAATTATTTTATCTCGTAGAATAATGTGCCCTTCAGAAATCATTTTGGACTAGATGTTTCAAACCAATGATCTGTAGTTAATTATCTTTAATAACTGTTGCACATTATGGTTAGATCTATGTTTTTGCTAAACCAATTAATAATATCTTCATTAGTATAAAGACAAGGTAGCAGGATCCTTTCATTTTTCACATTGAAAGAGTAGATATTTTAAACACTGTAATTTACTTTAGCCATACATTCCCAATGATATGACTAATTAATGAAACTTCAAAGACATAACTTCCAAAAAGCTTCTTATTTTAAAGTCATTGTTGAACATTTAATGACATTAGGTTAGGGGCATTGCTGACATCCTAACTGTCCACATCCTGGAATTGACTAAACTCTTTTTAAGCCACCAAAATGTTTAATGTATTTTTTTAAAAAATGGAAGAAAAGAAAAAAGTGATTGAATATTATCACTTTAAAAAACCTGTTGATTACAGAAAAAAGGATTCAAAAAATGAATGGATAGCCTGTCTTTCCCTGGATATAATGATCACAGGACAAAGGCATTTCCTTTTTAGTTCACAACCCTGGCTGGCCCTGAGGAGTGATTGTGAAGGAGACTGTGATACTGGGGGCTTTGCACATCTCCATGGGACCTTCCCCCTCCCTTCAAGATCGCGTTTACACTCATGTAATAGGAAGCCCTGGCAGGGAAATGTTCTCCAGTGCGCTCACCACGTTTCCTTTGCCAAGTCTTGCCTTTTCATGGTGAAATCAATCACATGTACAGTACATTTAGATCAATTATTTCAAAGGTTAAGGCCAAATCTGAGCCTGTGCTGTCACACTGGTTACATAAGAGTAGAATATTCTGCAGGAATAAAAGTTATTTCTGATAATTTCGGGAGACTATTGGAGAATTTTCACCCCATAACTGTTTTAAATTGGGAACTAATTTTTTAAATATTATTTAACGCATAGTTTCATGTATCTAAAAGGACCTGGTAAGAAGACAAAGTTTGTTAGAATGTAAAACAGCACAACATCATTCATTTTGGTCTCCATCTTGTTAAGGATATGGAGGTGACTTACCAAAATGTGTTCAGTAGTTCAGGAGAAAAACACGAGGAAATGTGAGTGCAGGGAAGAGAGAATCACTGGACGCAGGTTCATTCTAGGTCAGCAGGCTACTGGATGCTTCGACAGAGCAGGTCTGCACCTGCTTTGGGGTGCCAGCAGCCAGAGCAAAATGGCTGCGCACCCTGAAAACCAGTTCTCCAGAAACCTGTGGACTTCTGGTTTTTCTTTGTAATCAGGTCCAGTAAATTTGATTTCCTCTTAATACAGGACAGATCTGTTGAATTTAGAGGTATGTTTCCATTCTACTGGACAAAAACTTGCTAAGGGCAAATAATATCTCTCATAATTACTGTACTGAGTGGCCCAGACTTATTAAAAGATGAAAGTAAAAAGTCATTGAATAATTTCATGTCATAGGACTGAAATCTTATGGGAGTATAAGGTAGAATGGGCAAACATAATTAAAATAATTAAGTGGAATTTATCTTACAGACTTGAAATGGGTTGGTGACCTTATAGAATGTAGTTCTTCAGGTCTTCAAAAAAATTTGCAAAGTTAAATCTCTGCTGGGTTTGGTGGCCAAGTCCTGTAACCTCTGGACTCTGGGAGGTTCAGGCAGGAGGATTCAAGCTCAGCCTTGATAACTTAGTGAGACCTTGTCTCAAAATTTAAAAAACAGAATAGGAATATAGCTCAGTGTAAAGACCCTTTGTTCAATCCCCAGTACTGGGGGAAAAAAAACAAACAACACAACACAAAAAACGCCACACACACACACACACACACACACACACACACACACAGGCACACACATTTAAATTTGGAAATATCCGAACTACTTAAATAATCACTTGCGGGGGGCGGGGGTTCAAAAGTTATCCAAATCCATAAAAGTTTGTTGCAGTCACTTATATTTGTTGATCTGGTAACTGAAGGGTTTTATGTCAAGAGTCCTTGTTCCCATCTTAAAGCAAATGAGAAGGAAGAGAGGGTTTGACCACAAGAATGAAAACATTCTATTTATAGTCTATTCACATGGTGAAGGCCATTCCTCATGTGGCAGCTGGAGTGATCAATTCACAATTCAAGCCTGTTCATGTCAACCCTTGTATTAGTGTTCTCTAGAAAAACAAAACCAACAGGAAACATACAATATATATATATATATATATTTCTTTTTTTTTTTTTTTTTAATTTACTCATGAGGTTATGGAAGCTGAGAAAACCTATAAACTACTCTTTGCAAGCTAGAGACCCAGGCAGGCTGGCGATATAATTCAGTCCAGGTGCCAAGGGCCCAAAATCAGAGGAACTAATGGTCTCAATTTCACTCCAGAGGCAGGCGATGATGAGAGGAGATGTCCCAACTCAAGCAGGGAAGCAGGAAAAAAGAATACATTCCTCCTTCCTTGGCTTTTTGTTTCCTCAGGTCCTCACCTGATAGGATGAAGCCCACCCACACTGGGACAAGTCATCTACTTTACTGAGTCCACCCAAAACACCCACTCAGGCATATTCATAACAGTGATTAATCTGGACACCCCAGTATTCTCAAGTCAATGCAAAATTTAGCCAGCAACAGTTTCTGGTCTCCTAAGGTGAAGCTTTAATGCTTCACCTTAAATTCAAAGCCTACCAGAATCTGTCTTATGCCATTCTGGATTTTTCTTTGACCATGAACATTGAGCAATGTTATGTGTGACTTTTGCTCCAGATACTGGTATGCAAGTCCTGCCTTGAATCTTGTTGTCTCCCCTCAAGAGATTTCTTCTGTGAGCTCTCACTTGCTTTCCTCTCTTCATTTATCTGACTTCAACTGAAAAACCAGTTCCCCAGGACATGTGTGACCATTGGCCCCACCCATAGTGTCAATCCTCTACTCGTACATCCTCGTAACACTACGTATTAATTATCCTCCCTGTTCCCTTTTAACTGTTCCTCAAATTTGGATTACTGGTTCTTTAACCTTTGCCAGAAAATTATAAAGGTAGAGATGGTTAGTTTCCTCATCCACAAGGTCTCAAGCAATGCTTGCGATGCAATAAGGCTTAGTCAATATTCAGTAAATGAAAGGATATCCTAAAAGAAGTGTCAAAAATTTAGAAACTGCCAGACGGGTATCATACAGGTACATTCAATGCATCTAATTTCTGGATTTTGAATCAAATAATTTGCATATTAGACCACAAGACTTCCCTTCACCACATGAGTGTAATCCAACTAATCAAGGTAAAATCAATTTTAAAGTCTCTTTTCCATGGCCTAAAAGGTGCAAATAGAAAAACTCTTCCACATGAATGAATGAAAAACACAAATCCTGATTTTCTTAGTACTTCTGTCACTCACTAGTGATTTCAGGAAGAAGAAGCTGTTCCAGTCACCATCCGTGATCCCCCTACAACCCCAAACCTCCTGTATTTTGCAACTGCTTTGTAAAAAATTACATGCAAAAAAGTCGCTATATATTTGCAAATAGCTTTTAAAACCAGAGCTCTCCTGGGAATGTGATCCTAATAGGATAGAGACGGGGCTAAGTTGCTGAATGCTGCTGGTCATTATTCTTTTGTTTCAACTCAAAGAAAACATGCACAGATCTCATGACTAGACTGTCGGGCATGTGTTTCTGCTTACTGCCTAATGTGGTTCTAATAACGCAAATATTCCAGTTAAGTAATGATGACATATCTACGGCTAGAGATATTAGAAAACTACACAGGGGCAGCATTTTGAGAAAGACAAAGGGAAAATACAATAAATGTTTCATCTAAATTATCTTGTTGCCTTCCCACTAGAACTTATTCTGAATATGTTAATAAGGAGGGAAAAAGGGACTCTAAAGCAATACAAATTAGAGCTCTAGGAGTGCATGTCTCAGAATGAGCCTTAACATGTACTTGGTGTAGAAAAAAATCCCACCTTTGTAGACACACATTCCTGAATTGAAGAATAAATTTTTTAAAGTTCTTTTTCAATGAATCATTCATCATGGAGTCTCAAACCTGTGTCACTGTTTTCTTCCTAGGGTAAAAATGTAGGATAATAGACTTATGCTATTTACCTTGTGTTTTAAAAAATTTAATTATTAAGGGAGCTGAATGCCATCCCTTCTCAGGAATCAATTCCACCTCCACTGGAGACTTTGAGACTCCATCCAGTGAGGGAAAAAGAGTAGACATTGACTGGTCGTTTGTCTCTTTGGCTAGTGGCTCTTTTATAACCTCTCCCATCTGCACCCATGTGGTTTGGGTTGGAGAGCTCCTGCTGTTGGAAGCGCTTATTGTGATCAGTGTATCTTTTCCCTGAGACTCAGTGTTTGGTTAAAGGATTAGAATGGCAAACTGTTGGGCTCATAAGACTTAATTCACTGTTTGTGGGCGTTGTTCTCATGAATGGAGCTTGTGTTGAAATGGCATAGCGTGTGGAAGAACAGAGAGCCCAAAAAGGAGCAGAATCTGGCAGGTTTGCATTGGGATTGAGTTTTGCCTAAGGCCAGTTTCAACTTTGAAGTTCTGGTTATTGGAACAAATATTCATTCACTCCAACCTGAGTTGCGTTTACTTGCAGTCAAATTTCTAAAGGACGCAAATTTCATTTATGGAGTACAGTCCTTAAACTGTGGAGTTTAGTCTTTGGAGAACTGCTTTGTTTCTAATTTTATACACGCACCAACTTTCGAGTTTCCTGGAAATACCCATCTGTGTCTGCACATGAAGGTCTCCTGCTCAGCAGGCTTCATACCCTCGCACACCCAAATCCAGTTTTACTTTCTGTTTTAAATCTCTGTTAACTCAGGCACCATGGCCCCAAGTTAACCTAGAACCACGTTATTATCATTATCATTAGAGTCACTTTGCAGATGATTGCTGGAGGACTTAGATGTCTGTTCTTCTCTCTGGCCTGTTACAGAAACAGTTACTACACATGAAACAGTTACATGGAGCCAGGCTAACAGTGTTAAAACCTTGCTGAGCTTGTTTGTACAAAAGAGGAAACTAAGGCAAAGAGCAAATAGATTCAAGTGTACCCAGAAATAGAAAGTAGCAGAGTTATTTGAGCTCCCTCTGATTGCAAACTACCACTCTCTATCCTTCATCCTGAACCAGTTGTTCCTACTCACTTTCATATTTTTGAAATATGCTCAGTGTTTGTAGTTAGCCTGGGAACTCCGAAGACCTTGTTACTGTCCGGGGTATGGCATCACTGCGCATGCTCCTGGCACTACACTGAGTGCACAAAACGTATTCAAGAAATATTCATTAAATGAATTACCTAGGCAAGCATAAGCAGACTTCACATTCGTCCAGTATTTGAATGCTTTTGAGTAGCATTTGGCCATAAGCCAGAGCACAACTCAGAAGCATTGCCAATGATGGCAAGAAACAACAACAACAAAAAAGAAAAACCAGGTGATGTTGATTCTCCAGAAGTATGTCTAGGTTTACAGTGGCACACAAAGACACTGAACTGCTGTGTGATCATGGCTAGTTTACTTACCCTCTCTGAGCCTTCATTTCCTCGTGTGTAAAAAGATGGTAATATAATATAATCTGTCTATATTTTGTGATGAGTCTGTAATTGAAAATCAGGTAAAGTACATGGCATATAATGCACATTCTATGACACTGAAAAATAAATGATCATTATCCTTTAAGTAATGGTATAGATGATGTGTTTGTGAAATAATTCAGAACTGAACCTTTCTTTTAATAGTAGAGAATCATTAGATTTATCAATGAATTTAAAATATTCCATATTACAATAAAAATAGGACATAAATTTTGAAAATGGTATTTACTTAAGGTTTGTCGGGTTAAAGGCCAAGAGCAAAATCAGGAAAGTCACTAAGCCTTTTTTAGCATATGAAGGCCTGCTTCTTGTTTAATAAGAATGTGCCTATGTATTTATTTTATTTAAATAATTTTCATGAACTTGCTTTTCTTTCCTCATATAAAATGTATTAATAAATAGCACAATTTGAATTACTTGACTGTCTGATTTTCAGATAGTTTCACTGAAGATGCTCCATCTAACATTAAAAAAAAAAAAAACAGATGGTGACTTAATAGTGGCTCTAAAATTGTTGAACAATGTGTTTAGATTTTAGAGCACTTATCTTATACCTTGATATGCTTTAAGACATTTTTAATTAAGAAGTTAACTTTTGAAAATTTTGAATTAAATTCATTAACCAATAGTGCTAAGGCATGTGTTTTCTTACTCCATTAGTCAAGTTTTTCAAGTATTTATCCAACAGATGAACAATGGGATGCTGGAAATTGTGTGTGCCGGTTCTGTGTCAACAAGTTTTAACTTGTTGCTGGAATGCAAAAAGATTCAACAATGCTATTTTTGTGATATCAGTAGCTCGGTTTAAATTAAGCATCTACCTGAACATTTGTTTGTGATTAGAAATGTATCCAATGAAAATGTACTTTTCATGCCAAAATTTAAGAAGGTGTTTACACAAGCACATTTTTAGCAGGATACAAAGCTGGACTTTTTCAATCCAGCCAAAATCAGAAAGCACTATAAATCTCCCTAGAAAACAAGTTTATAAACTCAAGTTATGTTTAAATAAACATTCTAAGTCAAAATGCTGGACTAAACCCCAGAATATGTCCAGTATTCCTTATCACTGCTTTTCTGGTGCTGAATTTAATTCTATGATAATTAACAGATTTTCTCAATTTTCTTGAAATATAGTGACAAAATTTTCTCAAGTGTTCATGGAAATTCCTTTTTTTTTTCTTTTTAGGTGAGATAATGCTTTTCTGACTAACCTCTATTATCTAACATTTAATTCCTTCCTATTCCCTGTTTGTGTTGTTCTAGAATATTTTGGAATATAGTGGCATAATCTCCTTGAATAAAAAAGAAAAAGAATGTATACAGAGAAACATTTTTCAGACTGAATTCTTTTAATTAATATTTAATTTTATTCCACCTCTATCCCATACTCATTTGTGCCTGATTCTATTACTGACCAAGATTCGTAAGTTTAAATAAATCTCAAGTTATTTTAAATTGTCCACAAGGCGGCAGTAAAACATCTTGCTTCTCTCAATATCTTGAATTTCTAAGTGTTCATTTTCTAAACATTTAGATATTATATTTGTCTGAATAATACCAGAAACTCTTCTGTCTTTTAATTTTTGCTTTGCCAAATGGTATGCATTAGTAAATATGAGTTAGTCATGATAAAACCTTTCATTAATTTTTCCCTGTGATAGATGAGTAGGAATCCTTCAAGTTTTGGTAACATAAATTGCCTGTTTGTAAGAACAAGCAAGACTGCTTTTCAGATTTTGAGGCTTACAGTGAGTTACTTTAAGTTTTCTGGTAAGAGGCATTGTTATTGACCATAAAGGGCTTAGTATCTTTTCTTTTTCACTTTGATATTTTATGGTATGAAGGTGTCATTCACATGTGATTTTTCTACTCAAGTTTTCAAATAAAATGTAAAACCAAATGTTCCAGTTTGTTTAGAAGTTGTGCTTATAAACCATTGCTGTGCAGAAAAGTACTCATGTAATAGGTTCCTGCACAAGTGAGAAGCAAATATCCTGTGATCGCTGGAACTGTGGGCTTTGAGGAAGCCTCCTGTCCACCGGCGGGACTTCCAGCAGCCTGCTCTGTGCTCTTGCTTACCTTGTGTGGACCCAAGTTGGAGACTGCCTTTGCCTGACCTCATGTGTCAAGCAAGTGAAGTGTATGTCAGAGCGTGTGCCTCATGCAGGAGGAGGTGGGATTGTGGAGCTGGATGACCTTGTGTTGTTCACCGGCTCACTGCTGCCAGAACAATGGTTGCCCTGAGGACTAAAGGCTGCCAAAGGCACCCTGGCATAATCTGTCATCCCAGAAAGTGTCTGCCATTCCTGGGAAAAACAGAGAGATGTGCATGCATTAGAAAAGGGAGGTGGGAGAGATGCCGCTGCAAAATAAATTCTAAATGTACTTTGATAGAGGAGACCTAAGCTACAGTCTTCATGCTGTCTACATTCCTGGGGAAGCTGCAGGGAACTTGACCGGAGCAAGATTGTAAGATTGAGTTCAGCATTTTACCAGTACAAGTGGAGCATGTTAGTGTGCACCTGTGTGCGCGTGTGTGTTTGCAACATCAAAAGAAATTATTTATGGAGGGTATTCATATGGTAAAATGCAAGAGTTGGTAACATAGCATGAACAGATACACACAGCCACAGAATTTCCATTCTGTCCATTGTTTCATTTAACATAAGTACAGCCTAATGCTTTTAGAATTGAACATTGTTTTGCCAGGAATAAAAGACACACAAGTGCCTTCAGAAGGATATTTAAAATACTCCAGATTAAAACATATATCACCCACATAACACTTATTTTTTGAAAATGCACATACTTGGGGCTGGGGATTTAGCTCGGTGGCATAAGCAGCTGCTTTGCAAGCTCGCGGCCTTGAGTTCCATCCCTGGTACCGATAAAAAAAGAAAGAAAGAAAGAAAATACACGTACTTTTGTAAATAGCTTCTCTAAGAAAATGTGCAGAACGGTTTAATTTCATATTAAGGTGCAAATGTAGCCCTGGATTTGTGTTGAGCCACAAGTGCTTTGTGACCGAGAGCAAAGCTTTCTGGAAGACTTTCGCCAGCAGATTCAAAACTACCGAATTCCACATCTGAGAGTAATGACATGATTTTCTTGCTTAAAGAAAGGCACATTGATTTTAGACACACTGAAACTCTGAAGTTTCAGAAGTGTGTTTGGGTTAAGGTTAAGTCGTCCTTGACAATATTAAAAGAAAGGTTTGAATTGTTGAATAACCACCTTTCACCCATCCCTAATTGTAATTTAAATGACAATATGCCTCAATCAATAGCTCTTTGTCACACTTTGAATATCATGGATGAGATTTCACCCCAGGAGTTTACAGGGCAAAGAGCTGCCTGTGCATAACCCTAAGGATGTTTCATTAGAATATCTGTTCACTCACCATTGTCCTGGATAAAGGCATTCAAATAAAACCACAGATAGGTAGCAATACAGAAAGACAAAAATCTTAATTTTTCTAATTTTGCTTCAAGCTAGATATCATAAGAAAAATATTGCCAATTAAAAAGCTAAATTATCCTTAGACTAATTTCACTAGTTAGGCTTCAGTCATTTCACCCTAATAGCTAATCTTCTGGGTTCTGGGCATTGTGATAAGTACTTTCGCGTACAGTTTTTTTTTTTTAATTCTTCAGTCAGCTCTGAGGTAGATCCTAATATTGCATCCCACTTAACAGATGATGCTTAGAGAGACTGAGTCCCTTTCCCTTTGTCACACTGTGAGTGAAGAGAAGAGCTTCAACAAAATAAATTCTAAACTTGTCTCTGAGCTCTTAATGAACTTCTCATGCAATCAAAATTCTGTAAAACCCAACAGAATCACATCTTTTTCCTTAAATCTCTGTGTAGAAGTTTATAAATATAGCATAAAGATTCTGTTTATACACTGTTGTAAGATAAAACTGCACTGAGCATTTATAGGCCATTGTTTATACATTTAAGCAGGCATTTTTACCTGTTTTCACCTGCTTTCCACATGGAATGCATTCTTTGTATCCTGGCATTCATGCATTTTGTTGTGATGTTCAGAGGATGATAATGAATTTCTAGTCTGGCCTGGCTGTGCCTATTTAAGTTTAGATGGGCCTATTGAAGTTTTAAGTATGAACTGATAAATTCCTAATTAGTTCTGAACACACAGCATCCCAAGCAATCAGTTTTTAGTATTTCAGCACCAACATTACCATGTGACCAGAAAATTATCATGCATATATTAGGAGATGCTCCAACTTGGATGGCTTTTCTGCAAATAGCCAAGCTATAACAACACTGGCTATGACATGTTGAATGTATGGAATCTGTTAGGACAGAGGTGGCTCCTGGGCTAAATCCTATTCAAGGACACATTTTTTTTCTACCTTATCTGGTTGGCCTGGCATGTTTCTAAAATATGAACATTGGGAAATTTTACATGAAAATATGTGCATCTGACTACATTGGAAAAAAATCTCTTGAAAAATTAGAAAATCTTAAAATACTGGGCCAGATTCTTGCATTGCACAAATTGTTAGAGTGCATTACAGATACTCCCTTTTGAGGGCCATGTTTTCTTCAAGTCACTGCAGTCCCAACAACCCAGTTTTACTCTTAGACCAGAACACTTCTCTCTCTGAAGTGACCAGAACGCACCTGACTTTGGAACTATGTTTTTAAAAAGAACTTTATACTTACTCTATAGTGTATCCTTATGCTATGAGGGAAGTGCCACCATACCCATTTTATAGATGAGAAAACATAGCAAATTTAAGGAAATACTCTGACATGGTTCATAAGTGGGAAAGCTGGGCTGCTACACACACCTGTCTCATTCCAAAGCCTACGTTTCAGCATCTTCACTGACAGTCATTACTCCTATGCATGGTCCTCTTCTAGTCAGTAAAATGCATTTTGTTGTGGCCATCTGGCCTGGGTTGTGCTGAGAGCCTGGATCACTAGTATATGCTCATCAAAGACTCCTTTCTTTCCTCATTACAAGAAGCTTCTGCAGGTATGATCATGGCATCTAAAACAGTACATGCTCACAGGAAGAGCATCTATGTTAAGTGATTTTTAAGATGGCAGTAACAACTTCTCTCTGCAGAGGCACAGAGAAGACCGTGGCAGGGCACATCACCCCATCTGCCATGGTGTGCTGGAGAGGGTGGGAGGTGGGCGCTGTAATCTTCTGTTCCTCAGGCATCTCTGCTGACTTCCTTTTTGGATCTGTTGTATAAAGACATACTTAGTTGTCAGCATCATCATCATCATCATCATCACCATCATCAATATTATCTTGATGGAAAACATTTATAATTTAATGCTATCACAGAACTGCAAGTGGGAAATCCTTTGCAGTCATATAATAACTACCTTCGTGAACTTTCTATGATGTTTTCATCCATCCAAATGGTAGGTAAAATGAAAGAAATTAGCTGAAGAGGGACACATTGGGATACTAAGCTTGCAGTGCTCTCATCGCACCTGTTAACCCACTCTACCAGGGACAGACGAAACAACACCTAACAATATGACAGGGAAGGGAGAGTGACTAACGGACATTTAGAGCAGTACAGGTGAGCAAGTACACCTTCCTGTGGGAGACTCTAGGCGTGTGTTGGCTGGTTTAAGACAATTCTCTGACCTATGTCCAGCTGGAGGGATGGGCTGTGAAGTGATCTGAGCTAGCTTTTCATTGAGGGACAGTGACAATGTGCTCTGGAGGGATTTATACTGCTTGTTTTTATAGCAATAGAAGTTTTAATGATAAAATCATATACACAGATTGTTTTAAGGCATTCAAATATATAAGCATAAAGAATATCCATACCCAAATAGTTTCAGGATAAAATGCATGCATGTCCGCGTGTGGACAGGGAAATGGGATGAGATTAGTTGCATTAAAATGGTGAAGAAGAGTTGCCAGGTCCCTAATCACTTTTGTTGAGAAGGGAAGGTAGGTATGCTTTAGGCTTTAACAGAAATCATTGTTAGGACGATGCATTCTTTTATGCCTGGCACCTCCCAAGACCACCCTCAATGGAACATCAGTGGGAAATCTTCAATTCTATGACAAATACCAAAATTGTCTCCTACCTCCTTCCATTCTTTCTCTCCTTTCTTCTTTTCTTCCCTCATATCTTACTGCCATCTATCTATCCCTCCATCCTTTTATCCTTCCATTCTTCTTGGCTCCCCCACATAAAACACAAAAGACTCTCTGAGCTTTTCTTTCAGACCTGAGAAAAACACCTAGGGTGATCATAAACCAGATCGTTCCTGTTTTCTGCTTTGAAAATCTTTTAAAGAAAAAAAAAAAAAAGGCTAGCAATTCCATAGTTAGAAGTAAAAAGGTTTAAATGCAAATGAATGCTGAAGGTAACACGTGAGAGTGAATGAGTTTCATTCAGAGGACGCCAATCACTCACCCGTCATTCAAGATTGACACGCTTTCAGGGAGCTCCTGGCTCCCCAGGAGCACCTAGGAGAGGGGGGGAGAGGGCAGAGAGAGGTGAGAGGTGAAGAAGACACCTCTGTGCCTCTCACATGTGTCTGAGGGTCAACCCTTTTGACCTCTATTGGAAATTGACTATCAGGGTCATTCTGTTTCTAAGATTTGTGAATTTTTAAAATTTTTTCAATTGTTTCAGAACATGATCCTTCTGGGTTTATTAAGCAGAGGATCTTTTCTTTATCTCTTGATTCCCAAACATTGGTTCCCCTTGAGTGTGCCACTTCATGGTCATTCCTGAGATTGTGGGTGGGCCCGTGTTGGGGTTGGGGCCAGGTCATTTGGGGTAATTGTAATTGTTCACCTGAAGAGCTACACATTACTATGCTGAAAATGAGTCACACCCCCACCATTGTCAGGAATCAAATTGCTCTGTCTGTCAAGGCTGTCTTATAAAAGTCTGTGCCTCTGCCAGAGCACTCGATCTTGCTTTATAAGTGTTTGAAATATTGGAAAACACGTGCAGATTATTCATGGAAAACTGCAACCCCTGTGCATTTTCTCCTCTCTCGGTCATGGTTTTTATGAGTTGGTGTGAGCTTAAAATATTCAATGAGGCAAGAATCTTTCAAAACATACCATAGTTGGGAGGGTAAGGCATTGATAAAAACAATTAATGCTTTTCAAATGGAAAAAAATCTCAGAATTTGAGAATATTTACTGGTTAGAGTCTAAAACCCTCAGTATTTCTCTTAAACCAGTTATCTAAATATTTGTTAGATGCTTTCCATTTTCAAGTGTGCAAGAGACCCCCAAAATGAACTGTTCACATGTAGCTTCTTAGCTCAAAAATTGTGTTGATTGCCTCTGATATTCAACCATGCTCCTTCAGTATTTCAGGGTTCCCCAAATCAACTCACACCGATGTAAATCAATATCCCAACAACAAAACGGAATAATGGTCTATTTTTAGTTCCAATCAAATTAAACCCATGGTTAAAATGTTCACAAATGAGGCTTTTATCCCCCCTCATAATATCCATAAACGATTGGAACCATCCCCTGTCTACTAATCAGCAATTTTAAAAATAAGTTGAGTTTGCCACCAATACCGTGTTGGGCTTAAAGTGATCACAGAGTATCTACTTGGGTACTCTTAAGTGCTTTCAGTTAAGAGCTCTGCTGTGGCACGCATGACATAGGTTCACCACCACTGACACTATTTCTCAACATGGGAGTAGCATATGAAAGGTGCCATTTAAGGACATTTCCTAGTGAGAAGCAAGTTTCATTGCTGAACTCTGAGCAGGAATACTCTTCTTTCTCAAAATAAGTCACCCTCCTATTACAAAGAATACAGGTAGATGAAAAGAAATCAGACTTACTAAAGAGAAGGAAAATGTACCTCAACAATTATACATGATTATTATTATTCCCAATTTACAGATGAGGGCAGTGAGCCAAACTGTGCCCCAAATGACATCATAAATGAGTGACAGTGCAGGATGTACACCTGGAGTAAAATGAATCACATTCAGATTGAATCAAGTCCTTCTCCATTTGTATGTATTAGAATTATCCAAGGAGCTTTTCCAAAATACTCTTGCCTCGCCTGTACCCCAGGGATTCCGATTTAATTGATAGAAAGTAGGTAAGACCACGCTCTAAGGGTTACAGAGAGCTATAACAATTGACACAGGCAAAATTTATTTTTTTAATATAAGGAAATGCTACCTTCTGAATAAATCGATTTGTTTAAATATTCAGAACTTTAATTAGAACTTAAACATCTTACTTTGGGCAAGTCGATAACCAGGATATAGCCTTTGATTAAAAGTTCTGAAGTAGGAATAGGGCTTTCTGGGACAGATCGGATGATAACACTGTACAGGTCAGCTTGATTCACAGAAGGGCAGCTAGACCCTCCATGTTTCCCAGTAACCGAACCCAAGTGAGTCTGGGTGACCTGTCCCACAAATGTAGCTGAGTGTAGACTTCAAAGCAGTCATTACACATTCTTTAGCTCTTACAATACACATGTCAGAAATTGTTCTCACTATCAAATGTAGGTTCATTAATTTAGATTTTAAATTGTGAAGAAAAAGCCAGATGAAGTTTGCACACCTCTAATCTCAGCTCCTGATGAGGTTGAGACAGGAAGATGGCAAGTTCAAGGCCAGGATTTGAGTGATTTAGCAGGAGCTATATAAAAATATTTTTTTTGGCAAAGTATCATTTAAAAATACATTATTAGATGAAAGGGGCTACTTAACTATCAGCTACGATCTGGGGACTATCTCTGCCATGCTAAATATTATAGTAAACTCTATTTCCAGTGTCTTTTTAAAAATTATTTATTTATTTATTTATTTTTATCGGTACCAGGGATCGAACTCACGACCACATGTTTGCAAGGCAGGTAGGTGCTTATGCCGCTGAGTTAAATCCCCAGCCCTATATAGTATACTCTAAATGAACAAAGAAAAAGCTTATGCTTATAGCAAAGAGAAAAATCTTAAGTCACCAAACACCCAAAATTTTAAATCCACAATGGTATTTGATGAAAATATCTAAAACAATAACAACAAAAAAAATGTGATTTATTATCTCGCATATTTGAAAATCTAGTATACAATGCTAGTTACTGCCCTTATGGGCAATGATAAAAAGAGATGTTTAGAAAAAAAGGAAGTTTAGTTAAAGACAGGAGCACAATGACTTGACACCACAGAGTAGGTGGGGCAAACAATCTGTTTAAAGCTATACAGGTATTGTTTCTTGTGATTAGATAGTTGCTCTTCTTCCTGTGTTTACAGAAAATATGTACAAGTCTTCACAAGACTTTCAACTTCAAGTCTGAGGTTCGGATTCAATTTCTTGGGAGTATAACCTTTAACTTCAGAGCATGTATTGACCTCAAAATTTGAAAAGCGTATTTGTTGCAGAAAAACTAGGCAATGATAGCTGCTCACTAGCTTCCTTAATTTGCTAGAAAACAATGAACTGTCTGAGTCCAACCTTCTCACTGACTTTAGAAAATACCTCTGAAAAGTACTGTGCTGTCGGCCTTCCCTCGGGGTGAAAACATTCCCCATCTTTGCTGTTCCGCACTACAGCCACCAGTTCTGAGGGATTGTTGAATACTTTGAAATGTGGCTCGTCCAGCTGCACAATTGAAACTTTAATTTTATTTGATTTTAATTAATTTAGAGTTCACAGCCATTATAGTGGCTAGTGTATTGGCCAATATTAGCGCTACATATTTCATTTCAAGCACAATGCTAAGTAATCACTCTTTCACAATAGCAAATAGATTAAAATTCTGCTTGTTGCTAACAAATGGTTTTTTAATGTTGGAATTTATATTATATATGCAGAATAAAAAGTACTCTGTGCTAGTAAAACTATCTGGTGTTCATAAACTCAATTGAGATGTGAGAATAGTTTCTACTCTGTTATTAAAAGCATGGAGTGCTTCAGGAAGTCCACACCTAGAACCATATGCCAGAATCCCTAGGTTAATGTGTAAGAGTCCCTCTCCATACAAAATGGGTAGCAAACAAAACTCTGCAGTTCATTAATAAAGTCTTATTTTCTATTTGCTTTGAAAGGTTATTTTGGGAGTTTATTCCTTTTACTAGTGCTGTGGTTATTTTTACAGTAACCTCATAATTTGCTAATTTATTTTTTACCTTGGTTCTGCAAATTCCAATCAAGTATAACCCAGATAGGAAAGGTGTGCATATTATACTGATACACTCCCTTGACTTTCTAGCGTACTGTTAATTGTTTTAATTGGCGGTTAAGCTAGGTGGTTACATGTCTGAAGATTGTTGAATGCCACAAATCTTTCACTCCTGCAAAGACAGGTCAAGCAACAATTTTGGGAGGTTTAAGTCTATCCCTATCTAGTTCTCTCCTCCACATGCAAATCCACCATTCACTCCCACCCTCATATGTATTTCCGCAGTCCAAAGTGTTTCTTGTCTTCTGTTTCTTCAGAATTAAGGGCAAAAACACTCAGGTAGTTAAGGTAGTTCTCCTGGTCTATTTTCATACAATGTACTTCCTATGTTCCAGGTGCTGATTTCTCTGTAGGAACCTCACTCAGTGCTTTTAAGAATCAATAGTTTCAGCCAATTTAATCTTTACACATGTTTCTTCTTTATTTGGTCTCTCTCTCTCTCTCTCTCTCTCTCTCTCTCTCTCTCTCTCTCTCTCTCTCTCTCTCTCTCTCTCTCTCTCTCTCTCTCTCTCTCTCTTTCTCTCTGTCAGGTTTCACAGCCTTGTAATGATTTCTGTATCTGAATATATTTCACTTTAAATTTTTTAAATGCTCTTCTAATTTGAATTTAGGCCTTCATACAGATTCTGTTGCCTGGGCTGTTTTGAAATATATGATTTTAACTGCATGAAACTCATCCTTTAAAAATGATTTATGAATGTACATTTGAAAATGGTTAATGCTTATTTATTACAAATGGAATAATTACAGCTAATGGAACAGTGCCATTTAACATCAGTGTAGTGGTGTGGGGAGCTTGATAATTAGCCGCTCCATAAGTGCCTTTTTTTAGATTATGAAATGACAGCCATGGAACACCTTTCTGTGAAATGTCTCCACGTACTAAATTCTCTGTTGTTTATTCTCATTGGCTGTCCACAATGCAGTGTGTGTGTGTGCGCACACGCATGCACACGTGTATGTTTTGGGGGTTGGAATTGAGTCCAACATGAGTCTTCCTCTAAGTCAAGAATTAGAAAGTTTTAAAAAACATGCAAGACAGAAATTGCTTTGGATAAGGAATAGGACATTTCTATAGAAAACTAGAATTTCTAGAAATTTGAAATTACTAACAATAGTAATATCCCCTTTAGAATTGGCTTTTTTCCTCAGAATGAAGGGATATAAACTAACATTTTTAGAATATGTTTCTAGTTATTAACTAATCTAAAAAGACAGTAAAAAAGTATTTCTAACTTGCATATCCACTGTGTTCCACAAATATGTCATAGCATTGTCTGTAGGGTAAACAGAATTTGCATTTTGGCTTGTCAACAGACATCTTAACTACCTGATGGTTCAACTTGACCTTTTTAGCCTTTTTTGTTGTGAGGTAAAGTCTACTCCTCTCCATTCCATTTGATAAACCTGATAAAAGAAAACATTCTCTCTTTGTGAAAAACTACTTTTCTGATTTTTTTTCTTTCCACAATGTGTGTTTGACTAAAGTATTAACTAAAAAAGTCTATTAAGTGATTTTCAGGAGGAGTGGACTGAGAAACCACATTTAAAATTAAACTTCTGCAATGCATAAAGTTTATGTATTAAGGCTTATGTAGGAAAATGTTCTTTCTCTTTCTCTTTGAGCACTCAGAGATTGTCATAGTGGCCCTAATGTTATCCTTAGAATTTCCACAGACATCAATAAGAAAGGATATAACTTGTAATTTATTCTGGGCTGGCAAGACATTTTCTAAAATGCAGTGCAACCCTGATTCAGAATTGAGGGGAAAGGGTTTAAATTAGGTTTTTTATAGTGGTAAGTATTTGCAGACAATGTAGAGATTTATGGATTAATTTGTTTTAAATTAACTTTTATAGGGTGACTAATAGTCCACAGGGATAAACTAGGCTTTCAATTGCTCATGATTTTTAGTCAGATCCTAGCGAGGAGATCATTTCTCTTAAGAAATGGTGACATACTTTTTAAAGTGTACCATACTATTATTATTTTGTCAGTGTCCAAAGAAGATAAATAAGTTCTGGGCCTTAGGCAGAGGTATTCTCAACTGGCCCAACATTTGAAGTTACATTTCACTCAGAAAAGCAGAAAGACCCTGCCCTCCACCCTAGTAGACATCTTTTATCTGCTGATTCACAGGACGACTTCCCAGTGGCGCCCAGAGTGTTCATACAGACAAATGCCCTTCTTTGGGGCTGCACAGAACTACTTCTCTGCATTGCTTTTAGTCTTAAGAAATGCTCACCAGATCCAAGAACTGAAAATTCAAAAGGCTAGTGCTTTGGATTCTATACTGTATCAGACTCTGCCAAAAAAGATTTCAGTATGAGTCATAGGTAGTCAATTTTGTCTATAAAATGCACATATATATCTGTGTAGCTATCTATATATTCATCTATTACCCACCAAACCATCCACCCATCCATTTATACATTTCTCTTTTCCTCTGGTTATATATTTCCTGAGCATCTTCTACACATTTGACCAAATTCTAAAGACTAGTAAAGTAAATCTGCTTTTGGACTAACTTGATTGTATCTATTTGGCCCATTCTAAGCACATCTCCTTAACAAAAAAATTTTATTGACTACATGGTGAGATCTTGCAAACAGCAGAAGAGTGTAGCATGCTCTTTTATGTAGAGGATTGTAATGAAGAAACAGACCGTTGGCATCGTGTCTTTATAGAGTATTCTCATGCTTGGATTCTATGTCACTGTTTTCCAACTTATTTAAGTTGGTAATTATCTCTGTAAACTTTTAAACACATCATTCTGGAGTTTTTCTGGTTCCCATTGTTACTGGTACTCTGAATGTTCTGACTGTGTATGAGTTCCCTTTCTTGCTGTTTTAAGTTCCTGTTTATCTTTGCTCTTACATAATTTTTATGATGTACATCTCCTTGTATGTAATAAGTTTAGAAATTATTTTCTTCCACAGTCCATGGATCTAGGTTTGGGGTCAGTTCTGAATATTTTTTAGACATTTACTTCAAATACAATTTCTCAGGCTCTGGTATTTACTCTTGGAACTCAGAAACAGGCTGACATTATTTTTCAGTCATCTGTGTCTTTCAACTTTCGTTTTTATATTTTGGATCTGTTGGTCCTTGTGGACCATGTTTTGGGGATTTCTTTAGATTTCTTGTCTTAATTAATTCTCTCTTTAAAGACATTTAATCTATTCTTTGACATATTACTTAATTTCTATTTTATGCGGCAAACCTATTTAAGGGTAATATTTTCTCTATTTTATCAGGCTTTTCTTTTCTTTTTGGCTGCAAGAAATTTTTGCACTCAAAGGACATGAGTGTTAGTTTTTATTGAAGTACGAAGTAGATAAAATGCATATATCCTAAATTTATAGCTAGATGAATTTTCATAAATGAACATATATATTATAAATAATGCCATTATAAATTTTCTTGTATATCTATCTTGGTGAGCATATGTTGAGTATTTTCACTGAGTGCATATCTAAAGGAATTGCTTTGTCATGGGAAATGTGTGATTCAGCTGTAGTGAAGATTGCAAACAATTTTCCAAAGTGGTTTTACCAGTTTACCTTCCTATCAGTAGTATATAAGCTTCTTAATGAATTCATGATCTCAACTACCATTTAACTTCAAATATTGTAACTTCTATGTATTCTATCTAACTATCTTTATAAATTCTTTTTTTCAAATCTGACTTGTATGTGAACATATTTTCAAATATTTTTTATATGCATGAGAAACATTATTTCATATTTTTGAAACTTCTGATCCTTGCACATTTGATTCAGCAATTCATTTCCCTGTTTTGTGATTTAAAAAACATTATGAGTTTATTTTTAATAACAATTATGAGTGGGGAGGTGGTCCTTGAAGTCTGGGTAAAAGAGTGATCCTCCAGGTAGGATCTGCATTTGTATTCATCGGGTGCCTGAAAGTACCTCCCACCTCAGATAACTTTTATAGCTAAAAATAGGAGGGCAAGTCTTTCCTCTCTGAAGAAACCCTTCTCTTTCTACTCACAACTATTATGGAAAGAAGATTTCACCATGCTCATCTTTGGGGATAGGTATTTTCTCTTACTCACAATCATGTCAAGATACAGCATCCTTTGAAGTCTTGACATAAAGCTGAGAATGCAGTGAAGTTGGCTTATATCAAATCAAAGCCCTTGGGCCAACACTAATAGTGTTTGGACTCTTCTTCCCCATGCATCTGTTAAAGTAAACTCTATTGGTCACGAAAGATAGATAGGAATTCCCAGGCTTCAACTCCATCTGTCTGATCTCCATGATTTTGTGCCTTTACTTCCATTTGGTAAGCTTCTTGACCCCTTACCAGTGACTTTAAAAGAGAATTTTCAAAATTTCATCCAGCATTATATATTATTTTTCACACAAAAATTATTGAGAACAGCAGTTCTTAAAATGTGTTCTAAGAGCCTCTGCATCTCTTTGAGGCCTTTTTATGGGTTCAATAGGTCAAACTCCTTTTCATATTAATAAATAAGATCCCATTTGCATTTTTCAATCTTCTTCCCTCCCAAGGGCTTAGTGGAATGTACAATGGCAGCATAATGTGTGTTAATGCCATCATTTGATAGCTATTGGAATGTATGCTTCTGTGTTCTTGCGAGTTAGAAAACTGTTTTGATTACTAAAACAGTAAATACGGGTAACTGTAATGTGCATAACAAAAGTTTTGAGTTCTTAATAGTTTTTGAGAACCGAGAGGGATTCTGAGAGCAAGAAACAAGAGAACTGCGGGTTTGGGGTATGCTTTGGGGACTATGGCAAGATGGACTCCTCAAACGGCAAAGTGATCAGTTATTGACATAAACATTCAGGAGGTAGAGGAGGTCCCCTTTAAGATGCTGCACACGGCTCTATGTAAAACGTGTTCCCAGAGACCCAGAGTTGCTCCAGAGCTTGAACCTTTTAGAGATGGATTCTGGACATTACCATGCACCATGAGATCACAAGTGAGCAGCTGTTTCTCTGATCCTTAGTTTGCTGTGGTTTCCAATATGAAACATTATGATCCTCCTTCATCTTCACAGTGTTGGACCTTTGTAAGAAAAAGTACACACAGCAAGATCTGTCTTGGGTCTTCAAAAGTTTTTAACTTATTGAAAATATTGTTTAATAGATTTTATTTATTTATTTATTTATTTATTTATTTTTGGTACCAGGAATTGGTACTAATTGAACTGACAATCTTACATTTCCCAGGCAGGCACTGTGCCGCTGAGCTATATCCCTGGCCAATAAAAGTTTATCAAAACTAACCAAGATATGCTAATTTTACATTTACTTCTTACAAAGACTAAGAATTTAAATTCAGTAAATTTCAATTGTATCTTTCAAAGTGTTGCATAATAATTAACTATCTCTTCACTATTCTTAACCTGTTGATTAATGCTAAAACTATGAATTTTCATAGTGTTAACTAAAGAAAACATATTGGAGAGTGAGCTTGGTCTGTTGGATAGAAAACCATACTAAAGTAGACTCAGGTCTTATCTTACACTATCACGTGCCACCTGTGATGTTCCCTGGTGGTAGAATGTTATGCTGGTGACCCCCATGGAACCATGTCCCCTGTGGCTCCTTCAAAATCCAAATAGATTTATTTGATCAAGTTCAACTTTAAAAAAATTAAACAACTTGATTTAGCCAAGTTACTTAGTCAAAATAATAATAATAATAAAAGTTTGGGCATATAAAAACAATTTATTGGGCTGGAGAGTTAGCTCAGTGCTGTAAGCGCTTGCCTGGCAAGCTCAAGGTCATGAGTTGGATCCCTGGTACCAAAAACAAAACAAAACAAAACAAAACAAAAAAAACCCAAACAAACAAATAAGCACGTTTGTTAACATATGTTTATAATTCCAGCACTCTGGGAGGCTGAGGCAAGAGGATAGAAAATTTGAGCTTAGCCTGTGCAATTTAGTGACATAGCTAGATGTTGTCTCAAAATAAAGAAGAAGAAAAAACAAAAAAAAGAAAAAAGAATAAAAACTCCGTGTGTAACTCAGTGCTAAGGCCCTGTGTTCCATAACAGCAATAGTCGGGGGAGGGATGGGAGGAGAGTTTGTGTAATATTTTTCACTTATTTAATTTTAGTGGGAAATTATGTGACTGAGATCTACATATGCATAACAAATATGGGTTTAAACTTCCACATGTAACTACCCAGTTTCAAATTACTATATAGATTATAGCAGCATTTGTTTGGTAACATGAAAAAATATAGTTAGTTTTTATTTCCCAATGGCATGCTACATTATAAGTCCATTAGCAACTGCATATGTTATTGCTGTAATTCTAATAACTGCTATATATTATTATGGCAATAATAATGTAATTCTCATAGTATGCAATATGTAATTTATTGAACATTGCCAGAATTTATTTTTAAATTGTAAATTTGACTTGCTTTTTAGTGCTGAAACTCTCTGTCCTGCTTTGGGAGTTAGGCATATTCCTTTTGTTTGAATAAGCTGTCAGGAGCGCGTGTCTGAGATGAGTGCAGGAGAGGATGTTGAAGCGTGGCAGTCATTAAAGTCCGGGCTAGAGTAAAGTGAATGATTGGAATGCAGGTTGAGTAAGTCCGTTCGCATGTGTCATCCTGACACTACCAGGGCTGCCGACTGGGTGACTCAAATATAAGCCTCCGTTATTGGAGTATTGGAGGATATTCCTTCATGCTGCGGATGATGACATATGGAGCTTTCCTTATGAATTGTCAAAAGGATCACAGACCCCTCTACGACTTCTATTTCTGTCACCAGTAACTTGCTTACCTGCTTTTCGCCCCTTCTTCTAACGCCCTTTGCCTGTAGCTCTTGAATATCGCATATTACACAAAACGCTGCAAAAAAACAAAACTCTTCAGGTTTTCTTATTAAGTACTTGATAACTGGAATGACTCTAAAACTACCCCAAGAACATAAGTGTCTATATTTTTCTTCTAGAAATCAAAATCAAAATGCAATAAAATGTAATATTTGTTTCAGTGTCTTTAGCCTATTTTAGAAGTTCTTTCTGAGGCATTAATGAATAGATTCTGACAATTTAGACCTGTTTCTTCATTTGGCATACGTGAAATCCTCCAATATATTCACACTGTTTTGTATAAAATATATATACTTCTGATTGTTTCTAAACCGACTTATGTCAGGACTGGGAGAGGAATCCCACACTGTCTCCTGATGTCCCTTCACCTCTTTGCTGCAGATGTGGAAATGTAACCTCTCCCCAACCTTTGACCCACTCCCTTTCCACAGTTACTCACAGAGGCCATCATAGTTCAAGACCCAGCGCAGACTCAGGACCGTCATACAGCTTCCTCCATCTTTTTACTAATCATTCATAAAAGAAAAAAAGCTGATAGATTTTCAGATTTACCTAGAAACAACCATTAATCATTTAGTTTGCATTTCTCTAGATTTTTTTCCTAAAATTTAAATATCTTTTTTGAGCTAAGGAGTGCAAAGTTAGGTCTTGGTAGGATGTGACCTGTGCTTAGCATAAAAGTTTTACATTATCATCCATATCTCTTCATATCAATGCTATTGTTCAAGCTTTCAGTTCTTTATCTAATACTCTTTTACTTAGTATACAAATATTTAGAGGATGTATACAGACTCCATAGCTAACATGGGTTATATGAAAGAAATTGTTTCTGTTAGTTTTCAACATCTTTTCCCCATTGTAGTCAAAGTGCAAATCATATGTCCTCTAGACCTTGCCTGACATGAGTAGAAAAGATAGACCATATCATAAAAGGCCTAAATGCTTGCATATGGAGGTGGAGACACTCCCTGAAGATTTAGAGTAAATATAATCTGAAATGTTCTCTTACCTGAAACGCTTAGAGTGGATTAAGTAAAAGTACAGGATTGAACAAAAAGTCTCATTCAGTAAGTTATGGTAACAGGTTTAGAGTCAGTGTTTGGGAGTCAGAATTTTCCAGGCTTTAGAAAGGTATTAAAGGCATATTGCATATGCTGGATACCACAGAATCTGCAGAATCTCCTCATGGCCAAACATGTCAGTAATTCATCAGATAATCCCAAACTACATATTATAAATGAAGTGCATAAGCTCCTCATGTCACTTCAAGATACAACTTATTTTAGAAAACAAAAACTTGGGTAACCCTGAATTCAGGGGCTTTCAAAGTGCAGATAAGTGTCCCACAATATCTGGTTTGGGCTGGAGGAAGTATGTACCGGAAATAAAGATGGACGTGAGACATACTGCAAGGGTGGCCGTGGTGGGGCTGGCTGTTTTGTTAAAGGGAAGACAGATGTGGCGGCAGTGACCAGTAGGCTTTTGGTGTGAGTGGGGAGATGGGGCCATGGAGAGAACAGAAAGACAGTCAGGCGATTGTAAAGCGCGGGAGGAGGAGGGGTAATGATTAATTCAACTTGAAATATACAAATCTCCAGGACATTATGAACCTGCCTGAAATTAGCATGATTAAAGGTGCCTCTCACGGTGTTTTGGTGAGTATGTGATGGGGAGCTGAATTAAAAATCAGTAGCCTTTTCGCATATAACATATTTCATTAATCAAGTTTGAAAGTTAAATCCAGTCACCCTAAAAGTCATTTTAGACTCTTCTTTAAAGAAGTAGCACAAATGTAGGCTGCATTCTAAAATCAGGAAAAGAATTTAAAGATGATAGGTTTCAAATTTCTACCAAGATGAAAATGGAGTTATTTTTTATCTATTTTCCAAAGATCGTAAATAAAAGCTTATGGGTTTAGCTGTAAAAATTATCTGATCCATTTTAGGTAATAACACAATAGATTAGGGATTTAAACATTATCCTTTTGATATGCTATCATGTGGCTGAAATTACAAACACATTTTTAAGCAAGAAGGGAGTAAGGTAGAAGATTATTAGCAATAATGTTTCTTTTGACTCACGTGTACTCTTCTAGAGATGTGATGACTCTCATTTTTATGTATTAAAAGATATTAATAGAACAATGTTTGGCATATGTGCTATAGTTGCCAACAAATATTCCAACTTCTGCTCCCCCCCCAGCATACTTGTTATATGATTCAAATGGGACCTCAGGTGGCAGAAACAATCCTTACTGAATTCTATGCTGGCTGCTTCTTGGAAAGACCTGCTGCTACCCAGAAGCTTTTCCTTTCCTGCCTTTACATAGCGGTACATATGAATTCTTTGGGTAGCTCCTTCCATCACAAAGTCTGGTGACTGGTGGTATCAGGACTACAGAAACAGCCCATTTAGGAGGAGGTTCTGATATGTGCTGGTCACAGGACTGTGGAGAAAAAAAGGAGAACCAGGCCTGGAAGTGGAGCCCCAAACACTGTATAGTATTTTCTTAAAATACTATCATTAAAATGAAGACAAAAGTCTCAAGTAAAGCTTTGTGTATTTTCACATCCCAAAGACGCGGAAAAGAAAGGTTTGGTATTAAACATATTATTACTTATATTATTTTGCTTTTAGCCAAATGAAACCTATCTTCACTTGCATTGTTTTCTTTTTTGTGCTTTTGCAAATAAAATGTTTGACCCTGCTGCTCTTAGATAGTATTTTACTCTTTAAAAGCTGCTTATTTGATAGAGCTATTTAAAGGACGTTTTTCCATGTTGTATGTAGCAGTTAATTTTCCTCAACATTTTAAGTATTATACAGTCTTGACAACCGGAGTCTTCCCAAATTAAGGATATAAGTTAGGAACATGCTTTTCTGGGACTGGGGATTTAGCTCAGTGGCATAAGCACCTGCCTTGCAAGCAGGCAGTCATGAGTTCAATCCCTGGTACTGATAAAAAAAAAAAAATATTAAAAGCAAATGTCACAGAGCGTTTCAAAGACATAACTGTCTTCTGTAGAAGGTGACATTGTTTATCATATTATAATTACGGCACCCTTCTTGTTTTATGGTTAGAAAAAAGCCACTGGCCCCTGTGTTTCAGACAGAGAAAACCTGTCATTTTGTCCTGGAAGCCTCAGTGCCTCACCTCTTCAGCCCAGGCAACTGAAAAGTGGTGCTCACATTCTTCTTCATAGTCGGAAGTGGCCCTGACCGTGGGACAGTGTGGGGCCTGTATGGCTGCTTGGTCACACCCCTTCTTTGCCTGAAAGAAGGGAAAGAACTCATGCATTTCACTGACTTTATGCAATGCAGAATCCCGGGCAGAGAGCTCCAACCTTTGAGAACAAGATGAAAAGGCCTAGCAGCAGGGAGAATTTGGATTCCACTGAGGGAAAATGCCCCAATAAAAGAACTGTGAGACCTGGGTGCATATTACTAAGGGATTCTGCAGAATCCCATTATCTGATGATTTTAATGAATAAAATGCAATGATTTTTATAGAATAATTATTGTGAAATGCTACCCAGAAGCTGAAGGATGAATGAATCTATCTTCACACATCTTTTCAGGCCCTTCAATTCTGTGATGTATGCATTGTATTATTTAGCAGAAATAATAAGGAACTAAATATGCTTTTTTAATGTGTGGCATTAACCACCTTTGTGTGTTAATGTGCTACCTGCCAATTACATGCATTAAGGTAAAAAGCTAAAATACACAAATTAAGTTATGAACACACTGCTACATTTAACAGATTAACTGAAAACCTGCAAAGATTTCAAGAGTATATTAAATGCATAAAAATCATTTCCTTCATCTTGAATTTGCAGGTTAATTTTTCCAAAAAGTATGAGGTCTAAGAGCAGTGAATGTATTCTATGTGCAGCAAAAGGAACTTAATATACATTGAAAAAAATGAATGATCACTCGGCTGTGTGCTTAGGGAAGTACTATCAAATCATTCTTCACAACAGTTTGAGCCCTGGGTCAGCAAACTTTATCTGTAAATATTTTAGGTTTTATTGGATATAAGATAAGGTCTCTGTACAACTACTTAAGTCTGCCGTGGTGTCTTTATAATACATGAGCGGGTGTGGCTGCATTCCAATAAAACCTTATTTAACAAAAGGGGCAGTGCTTCGGATTTGACCTACCTATAGTAATGTTTTGCCAGTCCTCAATCTAGTGCCACCTGTGCCACCTATGTCAGATAATAAAAAACAAAAAGATTGCTTTACCAACTGAAATCTGAGAAGTAAATAGATTGTTGATTTAGATGAATTTAAGTTAAATGTATTTGAAAATATATTGATAAAGTATAGCTGTATAGAAAATTAATATAATTCTCTACTTTTTTTCCCTTTTTTATAACATCAGAGATTGAACCCAGAGCTTTTGTGGTGAGCCTTTTTTTTTTTTTTGGAGACAAGATCTCACTAGCCACTAAGTCAATGAGGTTTTGCTCAAACTTGTGACTCTCTTGACTCAGTATCTCAGCATCCCTAAGATTATAGGGATGTACCACTATGTCCAGTGTAATTCTCTACTTCCTTTTTTTTTTTTTTTTTCTTTTTTCTTTTTATTGGTACGGGGACCAAACTCATGACCGCCTGCTTGCAAGGCAGGTGCCTATGCCGCTGAGCTAAATCCCCAGCCCCCAGTTCTCTACTTTCTAGTGGATGGCATGAAAGTCCTGCGTGTGCCCTGTCTGTGGGCGTCTAACCGGGCAGCCATAGCACTGAGTGTTTTGAAGTCTTTCTGACCATGCTCTAAGCAGCAGCTGATTGCACAAAGGATGGGAACTTGACCCGTCTGTATTATTTGCAGTGATTTATGACTTGTATAGTCTAGTCTAAATTGGAATGGATCCAATGGATTCCTCTCTTGGGATCTTGGTCTTTGAGAAACAGAAGAAATTCTTGTTGGAAAGGGTTACTGGAGCTGGAAGGTTATGAGTGAAGGTTATTTGGGGCTTTCGAACAAATATCAATAGAAGAATTGGGGCACTGACTCTAACAAATAAAGACGCATTGCTAAAATTTCAGTTTCTGATTCCAGCCCTTGAGAACCATGCATTTTGTTTTTATTGTGCATATCTCTGTTGCATCATTAAAATATGAGCCTCTGTTCCTTAAATGAAAAGAGCCTTCACTGGCCGGTGAAGTTTATTCAACTCCTTCATCTGAATAAAATGCGCCCTCTTGGTCCTCATTGGAAGGTTTGCAAGTTGGAATGCCAAAGCCCAAATCAGACTTTGTAAGTTTGCTCCTTACAAAACAGAGTGGCCCAAGCTGATCAAGGAGCACTAAGAAAGAGGATTACAGCACTTGTATAAGTTTAAGTTTTTCTAAGTTAGCGTATTGTCTCTTCTTCTTTTCAAGTCTTTAATTACAGGGGGAAAATGTGTGAACTGTGGACTGTGTGAAGAGGTGAAGAGTGAGCTGTTAAGGGCTTAGTACTGACTCATGAGTCTTGGTTCAGTTAGTGTTAAAGTCGGGACACGAAAAGAGAACTCAAGAGCCCTCATTCCTAATCCAGGTTATTGGCCTCAAAGCCCAGAGGAGGAATTTTCATTTGTCTGTGGATACTATCCTACCCCTCTTCTTCAAGCCCACTTCCTTGGCATAGATGTCCAGGTCATTTTTTCCCCAGTCCCTATATTCACTAATATCCCAGCTATACAGAAACACGTAGCTTGGTGCTTTTCTTCCACTCACTAAAATTAGATGTAAATATACTCTAACGATTATGATAATTGCGTCACTTGTGATGCCCCAGGCCAGGTACATTTGTTCCACCGGAACTCAAGGCAGCTGTGGTGGATGACTATGACAGCTCTCTCCAGTCTTCTTCCTCTGAAGCTGTGAGAGGACTGCAGTCATGGTAAGGCAGCAAAGAAAGACTACCCCAGGTTCAATGGGTCAACTCCCCCAAAGCCGCCACTTAACATTACGCTAAAGGGAATGGCATTCAGTAGAGAAATGCCCAGTACTTCCAGGGTTAGTTAGAAGAATTCTTACACAGTTTTTCAGGACACTCCCAGGGAGATGAACACTGACTTTCTATGATGGAGGCCTACCTCTGTATGGCCCCTCTTGGCTTATCTTTCTTAAACTCATTTTTTTTTTCCTCCCTCATCTCCTTTCTGGTATCTTCCCCTCCCCTTCCTGCACCAAAATCTGAGTGTTTGATTCTGCTTTTGGGGAAACAGAACTAAGACAAATTGACCAATTTGTAATTTTTACATATAATAGTTTATGTTTTAAATACATACTTTCTGCTCTCTTAATCCCACTTTGTGTCAGTGTGAGCTTTTCAAGGTGGTATGAACATCTGATGAGAGAGTAGGGCTGTATCTTGGTTTACGAACGGTTCATTCCGCGATCCTGGGGAAGAAGGCCATAGTCATGTTCACTGCCTGATGCACAGTTCATGTATGGAAGCAAAACTTCACTGAATCAAGGTACTGCTGTGTTAAAATCTCACCTTCCACCTGTAATCATTGCTATAGGGCAGGCTGAGAGGGGAAGATTTGAGGTGAACCTGAGCAACTTAGCGAGATCCTGTATCAAAGTAAATAATAATAATAATAATAATAATAAAGTGGTGGGGTTGTAGCTCAGTGGTAGAGCACCCCAGGTTCAGTCCCTAGTACCATAAAAGTAGGTAGGTAGGTAAGTACACAGATAGATAGATAGGTAATCAAAGATCTTCCCATACAGAGAAGGCCAGTAATGCTTAGATAGCAGTCTATTTTACTGCCTTAAAAAAATTAATATCTTTTTTAGAGGTGCTTTTTGATTCAATTATAAATCAATCCACATATAAAAAATCATGTCTTCCATATTTTTTTGTCTCTATGAGCAGTGTTGTTGCCATTGATTAGTTTGGAGACCCAGTTAACAGATATTATGTAAACTAGAGTTACAATATAACTTCTCATTTTTCCCTACTGTACAAAGTATCAAAATATTTGAGCTGGAAGGGTGCTTGGAACTGGTTCTGTCCATGCTCTTATTTTAAAGTTGAAGCAACCAGAGCCCAGTAGAATGAGGTACAGCAGCTCCCAAAGTTTTTATTCTGAGATAACATTAGAATTCAGAGCAATTGGTTTTCAGTATAAGGGTCTCAGCTCACAGCTTTCAAAGCTAAATATAATGTTTTTGTATTTCCCTTTCATATTTTTTTCAAATGTTATCTATGAAACTACAGGTTCTGATCTTCTTTGCTATTCTCATGTTGGAATAGGATCATGTGGTAGAGGAGCTATTGTTACAGCCCCAGAATAGTGTACTGGAGCTTTGATCTGCAATGTTCTAGTCAACATACAGTATGGAGCAAGAGGCTGAGCTACCATTGATCACACCCCGTGAGCCTCAGATGGTCCCACACCGTAGGTGACATCCCTTCCTGCATGGATGGAAGTGGCAGAATTAGACACATTAATGATCAAAACTCTCCAAGAATATCTCTGCATCACATCAATCTAAGCATTAGCAAAGCAGCCAGAAACATTTTCTTGGAGGCTTCTTCTTGACTCTCACTTACTTTCTCACCAACTGCTGGCCCTGCTTTTTTGCCCTGGATCCAACCCCATTTTCAAAGATGCCAAGGCAAGCTCTGCGATTGGATTGTCTGGAAATGAACAACACAGAGAGAGCAGAGAACAGATACTGTGACACCCTGCAGTGCTTGTTAAACTCACACACCCAGAGAACTCAGAGCCCTCGAGATGACTGAGGGAAATGGCATCTCTCGGGAGAAATGAGAGACTTGACAGGTAATACTGAGAAGAGATTTCCTGGCAGAGGGAGTGACCATGCTTCCTGGGGAACACGTGGCGGAGCTGACAGGCACGCTTCTTAATGCAGCTAAGGAAGAACCCACTTCCAGGGAAGGAAAATGTGTGAATGCAGACTCCAACCAGCACAGAACCAGAGGTCCAGTATCACAGGCACATGCAAGGTCGGCAGGACAGAGGACCTTCCCAAAACTCAGTGAGGCTAACTAACCAGACTTTGCAGGGACAAGACTCTGAGTCCCACGTGTTCTGAAGCTGGAGCTTGGGTGGTATTAACACAGTACAGGAACACACAGGAAGAATTCGCCTGTCGTGAATGCTCGTATTAGGCTCTTGTATAATCCTGATTTCTCTGTGTGGCAGTTGACTACACAGAAGTAAATCCCACATGATTTTGTTCCCATTTTGGGTGTTGCCAATTTAAATGCATGTCTTAAAAACTCCTCAGTTGCCATAGTAAATGGGGTTTTTTCATAACCTTATATCCTTCATTTGTAAGTATTTATGCTTTTTATTTTTGCAAACTTTTAATAACTCTAATTCTAAGACCTCTTTCTAGTTCATCAACTTCTGTTTTTTATTTTGAAATCTTGCCTTAATTTGGATTTACCAAGAAGCCAATTCTAAGTCAGGGTTTCCAATCTCAGCATTATAGTCATGTTGGGCTGGGTAGGTTCTCAGGAACAATGCTGCCCTGGGTGTTGTAGAAGGTTGAGTAGCAATGCTGGGCTCTCCCCACCAGATTAACCTTCATAGTAACCCAAAGATTGCCAAATGGTGATTTTGAGAAAATACTACTGCTGTAAGTCAAGCATTCAAAGGCAAATAGAGTTTAATTGTAAATGATGCAGGAAACACTGACATAAGAGTTTTAAAATAGATTTATCTGGAGGCAGAACTAGCACATATACCTAAGTATTTACATCTACACATGTACTGTATGTATCTAGGGAGACAGACAGACAGAGACAGATGTATTTTAAGGATCCAATTCATATAAATGTAGAGATATAAACAAAAATCTCAAGGAAAGGCTGGAAGGCTGGATACCCAGGGAAGAGTGAACATTGCATTTTTAGTTCAAAGACAGTCTGCTGGCAGAATTTCTTCTTTAGTAAAGGTAAATCTTTTCTTTTTAAGGCCTTCAAATGATTTGATGAGGCCCACCCATATTGTGAATGGCTTTGTTTAAAGCCTGCCAACCTAAATTCTAATCTAATCAGAGCCACACTTCCACAGAAATATTGTAGGACAATGTCTGGCCAAGTATCTGTGTACTGTGGCCAGACACACACACACACACACACACACACACACACACATACACACACACACACACACACACACACAAATAAACACACACAACCATACAACAATAGAAAGGAAAAGCCAATAAAGGCCCATAATTAAACAAGGTCTTATAGAAATGGGAGCACATTTAGGTTATACAACTTTGGGAAATTTTATAAAACATGTTTTATGATTTCCCTGTGTGTCAAGGGGTGAGGGAGTTGACATATTTTTATACCAGACTGAGATCTGTTCTCAAGAAGGCTTCTTCAGTGCTCTGACGCTCCTAGCAGCCACATGCCTAGGAAAAGAAAGCTCTGGTAGTTTTATTGAAATCCATCAGGCAGAAGGGAATTGATTCTGGCAGTTGGAACTCACAATGGCATAGTAAAAATTTCAGGTGACCGAAGGACTACAGGAAAATCTCTGCTGGCACCTGCTGCAATTTCTGAGAACCACTGAAAGTTGGGTCTAGCCTCTGCCTGGTGTTTAGCCCATGTTTAGTGGCAGTGCTATTGTTTGTTACTTGCTTCTTCTTACCATACCATCATGTGCTTGAAAATGCTTTAAATTGTGATTAAATACACATATCATAAAATTTGCTGTGTGAACCTTTTTAAAGTAAGTGGTTCCATAGTATTAAATACAACCACATTATTTTGCTGCCACTACCCCAACCATCCTTAGTTCTCTTCATCCTGAAAAACTGATAGTCTATACTTTAAATACTAACTCCCCAAAGCTTCCTTCTTCCGCCCTAGTAATCTCTATTCTACCTTCTGTCTATATGAATTTGACTATTTTATGGCCTGTAGAGAAGAATTCTATAATATGTTTCCTCTTGTAGTCCATTTATTTCAGAGTGTAGCAACCTCAAAGTTCACCTATCTCATAACATGTATTAGTCCGTTTTCTGTTGCTGCAACAAAATGCCCAAGGCTGGAATGTTTTAAAAGAAAACAGTTTCATTTAACTCAGATTTCTGAAGGTATAAAGTTCAGAATTGGGCATCTGTAACTGTTCAGTTTCTAGTGAAGACCTAGTGGCAGATGGCACCATAGTGAGAGGGACAGATTCCTTCCTTTGAAAGGCTAGATAATGTTTCATTGTGTGTATATTCCATTAAGCCATTCATCCACCATTGGACACTTTGGTTACTGCCTCCTTTTACTCCTACCAATACTGCTGCTATAAGCACATATATGCAAATATTTCTGAAAGTCTCTGCTTTTATTTCCTTGGGGTACATACAAAGATGTGGAATTGCTGGATCCATTGTCTTGTGAGTTTCCCAAATAAATACAGAAAACAATGGGACAAAAATAAACATGCTAAGAAATGAAATAAGCTGCCCAAACCTTTATAAAATCTGGGTTCATCAGTCCCTATGACTCTAGTCACACCCAAGTTCCTTTGAGTAGAAAACCCGTCAGTAGATTGTGCGTAATTGCCGTGGAAGCACGTTCTCAACATGGCTTTGTCTGTCTCCTTTTTTTAACCTTCTGATGAAGAGCTTTATTATGAAATTCCTGTCTTCAGAACTTCTTGCAAGATCTCAAGTGAGTCGTACTCATAAGTGAAGGCAAAAACATTGTCTGGCAAGAGCCTGTGACTGACATCTTTTTTTAGTTACCTGAGCTCTATGCTTTAATGCTCAAACGTTTTCCATTTTCCCTTTGTTTCTCAGAGTTTTGCAGCAAACTGCTGTTTAGCAAAGAGAAGCCAAATTCAGACTTAGGCCAAATCCTAGTTAGAGTCTGCTGCTTTCTGTTGTTGGGACCAGCATCACATCCCACCTGGCCAGATCTGCCAAGTTTTTTGGATTTCCTAGAGGAGGTTTTTATTCTGTCTGCTTGTCTGCACTTGTATACAAAACCTGTAATTATATAATAGGTGAACTTACTGTTGTGCTATTGTGCTTTCTTTTCTTTTTTTAAACCAACTGAATTGGTCCTTTTTATATTTTTGAGCCTATTGTTACCTATAAAACTGTTACTGTTCCCTTCCCCTTGGCTTCTGATACTTTAGCCTTTATTCTAGCAACTAAATATTTATGTAAAAAAATCAATCATCTGAAATATTTTTTTCTTTCAAAAAAGTTTTAAAACTTTCTAGTCATAAATAGAATTTTTAAATCCTTTAACTGTGCTTAATACTGGTAAAATGATTGTTGTTCTTAAAAATGTTGCCCTACATTTAGATAAGGAAGATCACCTATGAAAGGCAGCAAAAAATTAGGTACTGGCCCATGCCTTCTATTTGTGATTTTTTAATATACCCTTACCTAAGTAAGTATTCTATGGTTAACATATCACATAGACCTTTTAAATAGTTAAGCAAAATAATTAAAATATTATAAATACTTAATACATCTTTTAATTAATCAAAAAACCCTAATGCTTTGGTTTTATTTTTAATTTAATTAATTAATTGATTTTATTTTATTTTTTTGTACTGGAGATTGAACTTACCATCTCGTGCTTCCCAGGCAGGCACTTACACCACTGAGGTAAACCCCGGCAAAAGACCCCTAATGTTTTAAAGAGAATGGGACAATGTGCCATGGTTTATCTCACAATACTGTGCTGTATCTCAGTTGGGTGTTCTCATAATACTGTATCTCAGTTGGGTATTCTTCAAACTTGTTGATTTTGTGAATGTTGTCACAAATTTCTTCATTTCTTGAAGCTGTTTTTCCCCCTAAAATCATGGAATATATAGTAGGACTATCATTTTCCCCCTGTTTATTCTTTTAACCTAAATAGCAACCTTAAATAGAGATAGGTAACACATCATTCTTTTTAGCCTTTGATAGTCAAGAGATGTTGAACTTAATGTGCTTAGGAAGAAAAATCTAGAAATTCTGTAAGTCTTTGAATGTATTTGTTGTCAATATTACTGTTAAGGTTGTTGGTATCATTGTCACCCACTAACACAGTAAGGTTTTCTCTGAGTATATGTTCTATGAACAAGAGCTTGTGGACAAACTATGTCTAATCACTGCTTCTTACTTCCATTCTTCTCACCAATATTACTTTTCTCTAACCCATCTTTTTCTTTATACAACTCATAACACTCTTGTTGATGATGCCAAGGATCATACTCTGTCGTCAATGGTGGCAAAGAATGAGTTGTCGGACAAATTGACCAGAGAAATAAGTTACATCACTCACTGAGTATGCATTGCTTACTTCCACTGAAATGCAGAATGTTACTCAAAGCTATTTAGATAGAATTTTTCAGGTGAAAATAATGTAAGTCAGTTATCAGTTCATGTAAATTAAAATTTTATATGGCAAATGCATAAGAGAGATAAATATAAATTAAACACTTGGATTGACTGAACAAACTAGGATGAAAATGTGTTGTGAGAAATTCATGATAAATGATAAATGTCCTCTGAGATTGACCAGATCCATGTGGAGCCAGTTGTCCCAAGACTCAGTACTTCATAAGGGAGAAAATTGCCCCAAATTAAAAAATGCAACCAAGAAATGGCAACCCAAATGGAAGGACACTTTTCAGAGGTACAAATAGCCCATAGTATAAAAAGTGTGTACTGTAGCTGTCCATTAAAGAAAAGCAAGTTAAATTACTGGGATTCTACCTTACTATAGGATGAAAAGGTAGTATCAAGAAATTGAATAACAAATGCTGTTGAAAAAGCAGGGAATAAAGAGACCCTTCTACATCATAGCTGGGAATGTAAACCAGTAAAGCAATTATGAAAATCAGTATGCAGAGTCCTCAAAAAATTAAAAAAGAAATTCCTTTCAACCTCACTTTTCCCATTCTAGACATCTCATTAAAAGAGTTCAGGGCATCATATTACAGTGATATATGCATACCTGATTTATAGCAACACAACTCAGGATCTCTAAATCTAGGAAGCAACCCATATGCCTTTGGATAAATGGATAAAGAAAATGTAGATCTATATAAAACAAAGTACTACTCAGCCATAAGGAAAAATTTGAGTCATTTGTAGGAAAATGAATGTACCTTGAGACCATAACATTAAGTGACACATAAGCATAAATATCACATAGTTTCTTTTACATGAGAAACTCAAAGAAGAAGTAATTTAAAGACCTAAATAATAGACAGATAATAAGAAATGGGAGATAAATTTTTTGTAAATGGGAAAATGTCCAAGAAATAGAGGAAAAAAGGAGGAGAGGGAAAGAAGATGAAGTAAAAGAATTAAGAGGTGTTATGGACGTATGTGACTCCCCATAATGAATATAATTACATACTTCAAACATCTACTAATAAAAAGAAAATTTGAAACTCCCCTTCCAGAGCACTTTCAGAGGCCTCTTAATGAAATTATAGAAGCGGTCATTCAAAAAGCAAAAATAAAGACCCATTTCAAGCAGGTTGATCACCTAGGAGAATAGAATATTATATTTAAGTAATCAGAGATGGAGGCACAACCACATTCTTTATTTTAATAGGTGCAGAAGGCTTTGTGGTAGGCAAACTCACCAGAAAATATAACTTAGTCATAATAGAGAGTCTAGAATACACATAACAAATGAACCCAGAGCTGATCATTGGGCCCCATTTAATCCCCTCAATACCTGAAGATAGTACATCTTCTCACTGGAGGGTATACATGAAAGAGCCTCCAAGGGAAATCAGAAGGAAGCAAATCATGAAATCTAGTCTCAGCTCATTCGACCTGTGTGACACCTCCAGTTGAATGTCATAACTTGAAATATTTCCTTTTTAGGCATAGTGCCTTCTGCCTTTCTTTTCAATCATCTTACCTGGACCTCTGGTATATAAAATGGATAAAACCAAACCTATTAGCTCTGGCTGAACATGGGGGTAGGTGCTAGAGTACAGCCCACACAGACTCCTGTGTCTCCATCCACTTGATCCTAGACTGCTATGGACCCTCGGGTCTTGCAAAATATACTTTGCAATATTCTGTACTAGTTTTGCTTTCCAAAGGTACTTAGCACTTTGAGCATTCAATGCCATTATTGTATTTGCGGTTTACTTAATGTATGCTTCTCCAGCCCTCGGTTACACACTATCATTAACAAAAGCAACAGAAATCTGAAACCAATTAAGAGCAATAGAGATGTTTATTAGAATAGCAATCTTTGTTCCCACTAATCTTCCCAATCTGGAACAAGGAACTGGGAATTCCTAGAAAATGCAGGACAAACTAAAATGTGTAGGACCTGGGGAAGACTTCTCTCTGTATCTCATGTCTTTCTTTTGTAGAGCTGTTGCCGCCAGTCTTTTTTTTTTTTTTTTTTTTTTTTTTTTTTTGGCTTTACTTAAACTTTTGTGCCATTAAGTTCACAAAGATACAAAAGTCTTTGGAGCCGAACGGAACAAAAATTCTTGCAAGGCAAGGAAAGAGAAAAAGGGTAGAATCAATAGAGTATTATTCCTGTCATATAACAGGATAGAATAACATGGGATTTAAGTGTCATTCTGAATAAATAGTCTCCTCCAAGTCCTGGTGGTGGTAGTGGTTGTGTGGTGGTGATGTTAGGGAGCTCTCAGTAGACTTTACTGCTAGGCTTCGATATAATTTTATTTAATCTTAAAAAAAAAGAAGCTTCGATATAATTTTACTGCTAGGCTTCGATATAATTTTATTTAATCTTAAAAAAAAAGAAGCTGGGGATTAACTCAGCAGCATAAGCACCTGCCTTGTAAACACATGGTCGTGAGTTCAATCCCCAGTACCAAAAAAATTTTTTTTATTTAATCTTGATTTTAAGACATTTGATGTTTGTTTGTATAATAGTTTAAGGATAAACTGGCTTTATTTTCCTATTATATTACAAACTTCTTGCAGGAACTTTCTGTACATTGCTCTGAATTTTTCATATGATGAAATCTGTTTTCAAGTACAGGGTAGCTATTGCAGTAATTCATGACTAGGCAATTAAGAAAGTCCTAACCTAATTTTCTAACTAGAGAATGGCAAATGTCAGTTCATGGCTACCTGTGTTGGTAAGGAAAGTTTTATTAGATGCAATCATGGTATTTTTAAATGTATTGGTTACAGCTGCTTGCATTCTAAACAATAGATTTGATGAACAGAAACCAAACCTCCATAGCCCATAAACCTGAAAAAATAGTAAAAGCTTATCAACCCCTGACCTAAAATCCAGTTAAATTGATAAATGTAAATAAAGATTCATATTTTTCTTGTTGATTGACTTTTGAGTCTACTTAGTTTTATCAGATCTTTAATGCTTAAGTTTTAGTATTTTAGCAAATAGTCTGTCATTTCAAATAGTTATAAAACTTACCTATTGTGACTGATTATTCTTTCCTGTTTCTGTGTTTTAAACTATGTGGTTGAAAAAATAGTTGCTTTTTCTAAGTCGTATTCATCAAAACTCTTCTAGTTTTATGTAAGGAAAAACAAGCTCAAATCAAACGCTATTAAAAATGGTTAGAGTTAGAGGAGAAGGAGATGGCCTCAAGCCACCATGCAGAGGAGCAGCTGAACTGGCTTCAGAAAGGGCTAGATCCCAATACTCAAAACAGCCAGGGCTTTCTCACCAACTGCTGCCTTAGCTGAGAGTCATAGTTCACTGGTTATTTATTTATCCCATTTACTTTTTCACTCCTGTCATAGGTGATCCAGATCATCTCACATGTATGAAGGTTGCTGCTGATGGACACACAATGAATCATTACAGCTCAAGCAACACTTGTTCTCTATAGCTTCTGGTCCAAAAAGAAAAGAGATCTGTCTCTTGCAGTATCTACATGGTAAATTTATAAAGGGTTTTACTGCTTATTCATATGTAGAGATCTTAGTGAGGTTTTTTTCTCCCCACTTTGGCTAAAAAGAGGGGATGTCTTAAAATTGATCTGGGCTGAGGTATGTCTTCACGCCACAGTGGCAGAGCTCTGTGAGTAAAGAACAATATTCCAGTGGAAAGAAGTCAAAATGCCTCAGATGGGAATACCCCACTGCAGGGGAGGAGATGAGCGATTAGAATCAACAGGCAGTAAAAGGAAAGGTCATTTTACTCTTTTTCTACCGTAAATCATCTTTTAACAACTTGTTAAAACTTTATAGTGCCCTTCTAGCTGCTTTCTAAGAAAACTTAAGGTTTAAAACTCTATTCAGTAATAGGAAGAGTAAATACAATCAAAGCACAATATATGCGTGTACAGAAACATCATAGTAAAATGTCTTATTTTGTACAGCTAATATGCACATGTAACTATAATTTTAAAAACACTTGGAGCCTCCATTTCATTAACACCTTTCCTGTATCTTATTCTCTTGTTCTGCTTGCTTTTTCCCATGTGACACAGTAATTCTAACATTACCAAAATTATGTAGTTAAGTTTAGATTTATTTATTTTTAGCACTTTCTAAAAAATGTTAAACTTCCACAGTATGGCAGTTAGGTTATATTTTGGAAGTGAGATCATAGAAGGAAGTGAACTGAAGATGTGTCTGAATGTGGAAGAGTCGGGCTGCTGTGGGGGAGAGGAGATCAGGAGTCACCCTTCAGTCCAACAGCATCTAAATTTTGGATACTGAAAAATGGTCCCAGAGAAGCTCTGAACCGCCGGGACGAACCAGTTAGAAAACTTAGAATATGTTATGTTTTCCTGCCTGTCTTGTAACTTGAAGACACTGTGATTTGGATATAAGCAATAACCTTTGTCCAGTGTCGCCCACACATAATTAGCCTTTAATTATAATGGATGAATGTTGTCTGCCCTGCTCATGAAGTGAAATGAGTCTATTACTGTTCTTTATTTCTCGTGTGTTTTATGTAGCAACGTTTTGAAATGACCATTCTATTAGGCAGAATTCACTCTGAAATGTCAGCTTGCAGTGAAGGAGACAGAAAGTCAAGGATGGCTGGTTAGCCAGATAGACTGAGTTACAACACACAGTTCGAATGAGTCCTGGAGTCTTTGCTGTCCTTAAGGCATTGCATCTCTTGGCTTTCTCCTCTGTGTCTGCCTCCTGCATGTCCATAGAAAAAGCCTCCATTTACTTAAGGTTTTAGGCCCTTTTGAAAAAAAAATCTAAACCAGAGGGACTAATTCACCTCCTTATTCTATATAAGTTGGCGTAAACCGATATTAAGTAACCAAATAGTTTAAAATAATAATTCTAATTTTTTTTTCTGAACATACTCAAGCAATATGTTTTGGGGAATGAGAGGAGAAAAGATTCTTATTAAACATTCACAGAAAAGCCCTATAAAAATTCAAGGCTTTGAAACCAAAATACATGTGGATTCCCACTGTTTTCTGACCTGATACTTTTAGTCTTTAACACTTATACTAAAACTCAACTCATCAGAAACAAACTATTTCTATCTTATCAGACAAACAGACAAATATAGGCTTGGAGCTGGTTCCTCCTCAGTAATTTGGATTTTCTTTTTCATGCTTGTTGCCAAACCATATATTAGAAATTGCAAAATGGGCTATTTTGTATGAACTTTTTTATACATAAGCAGTCTGTCTCAGGACTTCTTCAGGTTCTGATCAGGTTCTGATGAAGATAATCAGATAACTTAATTTGTTACTGAAACTCTTGTCTATGAATAGAGTTTTAAAAATAAAAATTCTCTTTTTCCCTTCTAGAAGGGAATGAAACAATCCCTCATTGTCATACTTGCTCAGAATTTATTTTCCACCCCTTATTATGCATGCCTCCTTGATGTCATCGATACATAATCCATTATGTGCCTCTTATCATATTTGCTCCAACTATTGTCTCAAGATGATGTCAAAGGACATTAGATACAGAGACTAACTTTGCAGGAGTGAATTAGTGTCAGTGTTGAAGGAGCACATAATCATGACTAAATGGGCTTTCAGGAGGCCACACAGTGTGCCGATGACAGAGTCAAGAATGAACCCTAGGAATTCCGACCATTTGTCTTGTTCTCTGTCCACAAATCATACTGCCTATTGTTGGTATTTAGTAAAGGTTTGCTGAAAGCAATCCACTCCCTGGTAATAAAGAGTAGCCATGAAGGAGTTTAAGAAAATAATCCAGTGGAAATTTCTTTAGCAATAATAAAAAAGTTCTGAAAAACAATAAGGTTCCTGTACGATTGCATTTGTAATGCTATTCATTGTGAAGTAAGATTATTGCAACTTGATAGTATGTTGGAAACATTCTTGTGAAAGGCTTAACTGATACAGAGACTACAAGACTCTAATAAGAAAAACTTTTTATGCCATATATGAAACTATTGCAGTGTGATGTATCAGTTAAGATATAGACTTCAGAGTCAGATAGACCTAAATTCAAATTCAGTGGTAACTTGCTTCGTGAACTTAATTCTTTCTTCAATGCTGGTTGCAGAATTTTTAGTTTTGTATCGCAAATTGATTTTCTGATCTTAAGTCAGTATTTATTATTTTTGAGACCTCCTTCCTATTCTAAAATTGGGTACCAGATTTGGTATGAAGATTACATAAAATGATGCATCAAAACACTTTGGACAGAATTGAGGAAAGAAGTCTACTGGAATGGCTGTATGGTTTTGGGGTCCTGGTCAGTACACAAATAGAAATAACAAAGCACCTACACAGCAAAATCAGAATTCTACAACCAGTATTTTCGATGATATATCAGCATAGACTTCCAAAAACAATATGCGAACAAACCAACTAAATCCAGCAGTCTATTTCTTTCAGGTATCTACACAGAAGCCAAGAGTATTTCTAACCCAAAATAACAAGAGATGGTAACAAAAAAATTTTTTGAATCTATACACCCTTGTAGAGCTTAGGTTACACAGGTAACACTGCCAACATAGGATAGTTCTAAAGAAATGTTTGAGGAATTGGGAGAATGATTGGAAAAATCTTTCCTAAAAGCTTTTGGTAAATACAGTTGGTGCTGGTAGTATTAGTTTTGTTATTCCAAGGCAGTTTTTCTTGTAATACAGCATAGCAAATGTATAATTCTGTGTTATTCTAATTCTATTACTCTTTATGTCCTTGAGAACCAGAATGAGGATTCCAGAATTCTCAGTATGTAAGTAATGTAATGGACAATAAACAAACTTGTATCTTGGATTGAATTAAAAATATCATTGTTAATTCATAAGCCATTCATATATATATTTTGTATTTAAGAATAAAGCAACTCAATCTCTCTATATATACATATATATGCATATATATACATATACATACATATATATATAATATACTTACGTATGTGTGTATAAATATATTCTTCAGTTGTTTTGGTGAGTTCTAGAAATAATGATTTGCAATGTACTGAATACCATACCCTATTAAGCCAAATCAAGGATTCTTGGGAAAATATGACTGATATTTGCATTTATTTAAAAATGTACTTTTTGGGGCTGGGATTTAGCTCAGTGGCATAAGCGCCTACCTTGCAAGCAGGCAGTTGTGAGTTCGATCCCTGGTACCAATAAAAAAGAAAAAGACAAAAAAAAATGTACTTTTTTGTTTTCTTGTAATTTTAATGCTTTGTTTAAAATTCCATTTGATCTTCTTCAAAGTTACATTTTATAGAGAAAAAAATTGAAAGCATCAATTTCAACAATTTAAAATGCAACATAGATCACTATTATATATTTGATTTTAATTTTTAAATTTAGTCCATTTTGCTAAGTTCATTGAGGTAAAATTGTTAATTTACGTTAACAATTCTTTAAAATTTATTAAATTTTTTTGAAAAAGGGAAGGGGACCAAGAGCTGGTGTGAGAGATCAAGAGATGCGTAGCAAGGAAAAGGGATTAAAAAAATTAATATGTGTCATATACATCTATCAGCTTCCCATGAAGAACAGAAGCATTATATACTGCAAACATGTCCCAATTAATAACTGAATAATTTTAAAAATAAATTTTCAAAATTAAACTATATCTATAAGATGAAATAATTGATTTACACATTTATGTATTTCTTCTGGAACATATACAAAGATATTTCAATGACTTGCTAGTTTTATTTGTGAAAGCTCAGCATAACAGAATGAAGAAGCTTTGAACATATAGTCTTTTCTCAGGATATTCATTACTTTCTCAATATCGAAATCTCCTTTCAACAGTTAATGATTCACTTAGATTTTATGACTTGTAATCATTTGCTGTTGTGTATTTTTAAATGGCCAAATTAACATCCTAAAAAAATGAAATAAAAGGCTATTATCTAGTCAATACAGATTTTTTATTTAAATTACATTCAAATATATAGGTTTGCAGTCCTTGTGTATGAAACCCTTGGGACAATATATGGTGAAGTGTCTCAGATTTGACAAACACAATCCTACAGAAAACTGCACCTTACAGAACACATCCCACCATTTCCCCCAGCAGGGCTGAGCACAGAACATGGCCATCAAGCACATTGATAGTGCTGCAGGGTAGCATACACATTTCCACTAAATAAGATGAGTAAGAAAATTTTGATGCCAAAGAAATTGATATCTTCCCTGCAGAATGTGTGGAATAATTGGATTCTCAGAACTTTTCCTCTTTTGAAACCATGTGTTAAAAGGTTATAGATCTTTCTAATTGTTTTTCTTTTTTTAAAAAAAAATAAAGCAACAGGATGCACCAACGAGGTCACAGTACCACTTCTGATGTTGTTATTCTACCCTGCCAAAAAAAGGATAACCCATATTCACATTTGAGGAAACACCAAAAATATCCAAATAAAGATGGTGGTACAAGTTATGGTCCCCCAAAGATGACTACATCCTAATCCCTGAAGATTGTAGTAATATCACTTTACATAGCAAAGAAACTTTTCAGATATGAAAGGTTAAAGACCTGCCATTTCTTCAAGCTTGCCATCTCTACTTTGTTACAGCATAAAAGGTACAATTATGTTGAGGATATTCATGCGGGGAGATTATTCTTGATTAGCACACTAGATCCAATTTAAAGGTAAATCTTCTCAAACAAAGGCGGCAGTAGGTCGGAGTCAGAGAGAAAGAAGTGATGACAGGAGATTTGGGTGATTGTGGGAACCATAAGCCTCTAGAAGCTGGGAAAGACAAGGAGTAAATTCTTCCCTAGAACTTCAAAGTAATGCTTTCTGCTGAAACCTTGATTTTAGTCCCGTAGCCCTCATTTGGGGTTCTGGCTGCTAGAACATGAAGAGACTATATATGTATTTTAAGCTATTAAATTTGTGGAAATTTGTTTCAGCAGCAACTGGAAATTAAAGTAGAGATATTCTACAAAACAACCAATCATCAGTCTCTAGATTAGTTAATACTATAGGATCATGTATTTCCTGGTTTGTGATCATTATACTCTGGTGATATGAGATGTTACTGTTAAAATAGGTGACAAGAATGGGAGGTTCTTTGTACTTTTGCATAAGGAAGAAGAGGAGGAGGAGGATAGTGATGATGATGATGATGATTTGTGGTGCTAGGGATCAAACACAGGGCCTCCTATATCTATGCAGAGCTACATCCCCACTCCTTGTCAAGAATTTTGTGGTTGTGAAATTGTTTGAAAATAAAAAAGACTTCTTCAAAACAGGAAAGGCAGTTTAGATAAATCAGTTAGATACCACAATAATTTTTTGAGCATTTAATGGTAATAAATACTAACTTATTTAATAGTACATATGAAAAAGTACTAATTTCAGCCTCCATATCTACTTTTTAACTTAAACTTTACTACAACAGAGTTATGTATTATTAAGATCTCCATTTTATGGGCATTGATGCACAGAGAGGTTAGAGAAATAATCCAGGGTCACACAACCAAAAAGAGCTTCAGAGTATGGAACTAAGACTGTTAATAGCTACTTGCATACTGAACTTTGAAAATATAGGCCACAAATTTCAGTACAGGTGTGGAACATCTGCCCTTTGGGAACCCTTGGTAATTTTTGAGTACATTCTGGGTGGCTGACACTCACAGGTAATGGAAGGCTAGGTAACCATGGTCTTATAGGAATGTTGTGTTCACTTTATGAAGTTTATAACCTAGAAATGTAGGCTCTATAGAGTGTCGGTGTCGCTCCCGGCCGGCAGGAAGAACACGCAACAGGGTTTCGTGGTGGACAAACTTTTCTTTATTTGTCTTCCTCACAGTCTGCCCCGGGATCCTACCCGGCCGAAGCCTCAACCGGTCCGCTCCCCGCGGCTCCTTCCGTGTTTCTCCCTCTGGCGGGAGAGGCACTCACTTTTATAAGGTTACAGTGGCCAATCAGTTCAAAGCGCGCGATGCGGGCTGATTGGCTAACATCAGTTGTTGCTAGGCAGACTATCTTACAGAGCGGGTTGTTTACCAAGCAGGAAGCAGGAGACAAGCGCCATCTTAGCACACTCGATGGGAGGGGTAATCTAGCTCAGGCTTTGCTCTTTCCTACAGGCCTCACGTCCGCCAAGTAAGGCGACCGGGCTCGGCCGTGGCTCCCAACAATAGAGCTCTTGGAATTTTTCTGTGTAATTATCTTTGTTATGGTATCTTTCTTCATCATTATCAACCAGTGCCTTATCTTTTACACTACTTTTCTAAATTATTTGGAAACTTCTTGTCTACTTGTTTCCCTTGAAACTTTCCGACTTTCTGTCTTGGTGCTTTAAAGGCCTTCCCTCTACTGTGTTTTATAACTCTACGTGGCTCGGGCTGGATATAGCCGACTTTTTCCCTAACAGGAGCAGTGGTTGTCGAAAGGCTGGGGAGTGAAAGATGGAGGGCTAGGAACTGTGAAAGCACCCGTACTGCAGTGATCATCTGATGTAGGAAGCAGGAAGGAAGAGGGAAAAGAGAGAAGAAAAAGGGGAGCCATTGTCTAACTTTAGCTTGAAACCCCTTAGGGTAGAAAACACATTATTTTCCATGCCTTATGCTGAGTCAAGCATATGGTCAACACTCAACAATGATAAATAATTAGACATATTGGATTTATATATTTAATTTACCATATGTAGAGATTAAAATATGCCCCTGGAAATAAGTTCTGAAAACAGTATCTGTGATATGTTCTGATAGAGGCTGTAAATCATAGCATTTTGTGCAGAATCTTGGGTAAGTTAAATATATAGCATTTTAACCTTTCATTATATCATAAGTTCCTTTTTAATATCTTAAAATAAATGTCTACAAACTGAAAGTCTTATTATCTTTAGAGGCTTTCTACACAGATCTATTCTCACATAGATATGGATATGGTTATACCTAGCTATTTATCTATATATAATATACAAAGCAATTATTCACTGGTAAATTTGTACATTTCATTTTCCAATACAGTGTATTGACTTTAATCACACACTTTCTAATCTTTTTGCCTCCTAGCCTCAGATTTTTGAATTCAAATTTCCTCCCTTTTGTCTGTATTTAAAAATAATAATAATCATTTTACATCTATTACAAATAACAATACCTAGTCCCTGACTGAATGCTAACATTGTAATTCATTCTCAGGGTTCAGCTGCCATTCATTCATAGCTCGAGCTGTGCTCTCATTATATATGACATCAGCAGAAACTCTGAATTCAATTGCAGCCTTTTATTTAATTAGGGACTATGTATTATTTGGTTTGTAGTACCCAAAATTAAAAATAGCCCCTTCTACTCTGTAATGGGAAAGGGAAGAAAACTTTGAATATATGCTCTAATTGATATTTTTAATACTCTAAAAGGAATCAAAACTTATGTTAAATATTAATTATAATATTTTCCTGCTTTTGTTCACCTTGATTTATTGCTGCTCTTTTGGGTTCATTTTTAATTACATTACAGGAAAACAAAAGATATTTTTATTGGAAGAGTTATTTAGCACAGACAATACTTTCAATAGTGATGGTTATACAGAACTTTATATTAAACTTAATTTTCAAAAGCATATTTAACACAGTTTTCCAGGCTTTATAAAAATTATTTTTCCTTCCTTTAACAACATGCTTCTCGGGTCTCTATATTAGAAATCAGGGACAAAGCTCATAAAGGAACAAAGACCCAAAATCAGGGATGGTCTTTTAAAAGAGGTACAGTTTCAAAGACTCCTAAAGATATAAATCAAAGTGCTTTTGAATACAGAGAGCATTCTAAAAGAATATTGAACTGTTTGCTTAAAATCTCACATTATTTCCTGCTTTTTAAACCCTATTCCTTTTTGAAGGCTAGCACCAGATAGGGACAAAAGGAATATTTTCATGCAAAAATCAGGGCCAGGTACAGAGGCACAGTCAGAGTCTATTTCAAGTGGGGACAGGAATTTAATTCAAGTTATTCTCCTCTTTATTCCACATTTAACAGATTTGAAGGATTTCTCCACCTCTCTGACACTTGCACAGACATCACTAGGTAATGCTTGCACGACAGCAAGCACCAGGAAACCTCGGTGTGGAATTTTTTGTCCCCTTGGAATGGATTCTGAAAACACAGGAGAGTCCCAACATGTCCACTGGGGGGGGGGCACTTTATATTTTATGAGGTCACTCTCTGGTCCCCTCTACAATAGAAAGCAAATCATCACTTTTTCTTCATTTTTAAAAGAATCTTACGTTGCCCACAGGTGGGCCTTCTCCTGGATACTATTTTTAAAAGTGTAAAAGAATATTCCTTCTACTTTGGGCAAGACAGAGATGTTACTTACCTTGTTCTTGATTTATGCTTTTTATGTTTTTTTTAATGTAATACTTCTAGCACTTTTGCTAAATCAGTACAAATACCAAAAGTGACTAACTGATCACTCTGTAACAAATTTTACTTTGCAAAAGTTATGACCAAATGCAGGGCTTAAGCTCCTATGATATGTGTGTTTCATTAAGAAAGTGAAATGCCATACCTCTGAGTAAAGCAGGTATCTGGGATTTTGTTCATGTTCCCATGGCAACATGTAATTTTTATTGAATGGCAGAATAAATAGGCAAATAAAACATGCATAAAATATTGATGGGTGTTGGGTCCGCTGTCCAGGGACTCTAGTAACTTATGGTCACTCTCGTCTCTTTTTAATTCCTGGAACCATTTTTTAATTATGATATCATTTTGTTACTATATCTTTATTTTCGTCAAATGCATAAAGTTTTTTAAATGTAATTTTCAAACCCAGTTTTGCATGCACATCCTGGAGAAAATGCTGAGGAAGTTTCAGAAGTATGAAAACACAAAAGAGCTTCTAATTTTTTCTAAGGAAATATACATGATTTGCTGTGTCTTGGAAGGAATTTCCATTTTTTTAGTAATTTTTACAAGTTATAGACAGTGGCATACAATATTCTCTGTTTAAAATATATAATGATGAAAACTAACAAATATAAATAAATATGAGCATGTTGGAGAAAGTAATATATTCATGAAAATAGGTATTCCAACAACATTGGCTAGACAAAAAAAGAGAAACTGAATCAATTAGATTCATTTGAGCTTGAAAAAGGAAAAAATATAAGGTTAAACTGCCTTCACACGCACATGCTTTATGGAAGTTGATCATTGTTATACAGTGTAGTCTGTTTTATTTCAGTTCAGTACACATTTATTTAGAGTAACTTTAGGGGCTGGGGATTTAGCTCAGCGGCATAAGCGCCGGCCTTGCAAGCAGGCGGTCGTGAGTTTGATCCCTGGTACTGATAAAAAGGAAAAAGACAAAAAGAAAAAAAAGAAGTAACCTTACACCTAGAATTTAGCAACTATAAAGAAAGTAAGTCGATGACCCTAGGTTACAGTCTAGAAGAAAAATCATGGTAGAAAGGAAAAGATTTGGGGTGTAGTTCAGTGGTAGAGCATTTGCTTAGCATGTGTAGATCCTGAGTTTGATTTCCAATAGCACAAAAAGGGAGGGATATCTGAAAATACTACCCCTATCTTTCTCAGTGTACTATGCAGAAAAAACAAAGCTGTATCACAGCTTCTTAGCTTACAGCAAGTCCCAGACTGATCAAACTAAAATTGGCAAAACTAAATCATGAAAGTATCAAATGAAATCTTCATATTTAGTGACTGGAAGGTCTTTCTCCATATGTCCAGAAGCTCAAAAGTCATTTTAGGAATGATAAATTCTATTTCATAAACATGAAAAACTTCATGCAGCAAAAGAATGCCATAAAACATCAAAACAAAAGCTACAAATTGGGAAACATTTTTCTTATTCATCTCACAGTAAAAGACTATCTGTAATAGCTATAATAATCATGCCAATCAATAGGAAAAGTTGCTACAGTATAACAGGAAAGTGAACAAAAGAAAATACCATCAGCACTTATGTTTTATAATATTATTATCAGATTAATACCAATTAATGAAATATTATTTTATAGAGTATTGGGTAAAGTAAAAGGTTTTATATCTGATGTGTTAGCAATGTTTTGAGTATAAATTATCCTACACATTTTAAGATTGAAAGCATGATTTAGATAACAATTTAGTAGTAGCTATGCACAAAACAAACATAATTTCATTTCTATGACATTTTTAAATATGGGAAAAATTCAAGTTACTGATTGCAGCTATATAAAAACATTGGAAACAAGTGCTCATTAATAGATGATATGTGAAATATGTGTATAATTCTTAATACATTTCTGCAGTGGAATACTATGCAGCCATTAGAGGAAGAAACTGCTCTGAGTATAAATAAGCCATTGTGTCTAAGAATATTGTTAAATGAAAATAGCAAGATACAGAACAGTGTTAGGAAATGCTTCTATCTTGGTAAAAGCAATAAATTATATATTTATAGGCCATCAGATATATTGACTATCACTAGAGTTATATCCAAAAAAATTTATCATGTCCTATGGGATGAATTTATAGTCTTCAGGACAGGGCTGAGACGACAACTTACTTATCATTCTGTACCCTTTTATAGATTCTGAGTTTTGTATAAGTATTTAATGAGCCTCTTTGATTTAAAAAGAAGATGCTAGTTTTAAAACAACATGAAGGCAAATATAAAAATGTATGCTAAATACTGGGAAATAACCAATAACCACCCCATGGTGCTATTCAGAAAAAGTTTAGAATTGATGAATCTTGAGCTAGACTTGGACCAAAAATGTTACCATAAAGTAAGCAGGGCAGAATCATGCCCTGTTGAGATATGATTATGTCCACAAGCTTACATCTACATCATTCAAGCAATTGTGGGATAAGGAAGGGGAGGGGAGGTGAAGATTATAGAAACAGAGAAAAAATGCGGAATAATGACATTCAATTATGTCATGCTTGCAGTGAGAGTAAGATAATGGGTTATAGTTTAGTACAAATATTCAAATAATGTGGTAGAAAGCACCAAGTTCTTAATTTTTATGTTGCAAAATTACCTCATTTTTGCATGAATTCTTAGATGAGGAGAAGCAGTGTGATGTATTAGAAAAGATCATGAACCCAAATTCAAGACATTTTGTCTGGTCCCTTTTCTGCCATTAATTAGCAAAGTAACCTTGAGAAGGTTACACTGTGTCTTCAGGCCTCAATTATATTGTCTGTAATACAAGGGGAGGGGGCAATAGTAGATTCATAATTCCACAATCACGTTTTTATCTGAAGAATCCTATTTTCAAATGAAATCTTAGTGCAAATAGTAAAACAGATAAAAGCAGGGTACGTGTGTAAAGTGGGGATGGGCACCCCTGAGCTGGCCCACCTAGTGCCTTTCTTTCCGATCAAGGCCCTGCTCAATGCAACAAAATCAAAGGCCTGGGAACCAGAAGAGTTCAGCTTAAAAATATTTCACTAGATGATTCTAAAGGTCTCTTTTCATAAGTATGTTAGACAGTTTCAGGAAGTAATTGATTCACAAGTTTAATCAAATTGATTCACAAGTTTAATCATGTATTGAAATTTCCACAGAAATGGATGCCAAAATAGCAGTGGTGATGGGAGGCTATGCAGGAAATAATTACTTTGCCAAAGATTTATTAAGTTTTTTTTTTTCAGTATTCTGTCCCTCACAGTGCCACAATATACAAAGCTGGCTAAGGCATGATCCTATCCTCTGGCTCTCGGTCTATTGAATTTTCTTTTGTAATGTTTAAGGTACTATACACCTTTAGAATACATGCATTGGTGTAGTCATTAGCTTTGCATTTCTATAATGAAATACCTAAGGCAAGTAACTTTATATAGAGAAAAGTTTTACTTAGCTCAGTTTTGGAGATTCTAGTCCCAAGATCAGGTGATGGCCTTGGCTTGGTTCCTGATGCAGAAGGGCATGGCAGCGCATCATGGCAGAAACACATGTCTGAATCAGCAGTTCAGTCTCCAACAGAGGCAGAGAGAAGAATGGCTGGGCTTACTCTTTCATAGCACTCTCCCTGTATGAACCAAAGGCTTCTGAGAACCGCCAAGAGATTTCACTTGAAAGACCTCACACTCTGATGACCATGACCTCTCACTAGGCCTCATCTCCATGCAGCCCAGCCGCGTCAGAGAAGTGCCACCTCGGGGCCCAGCCTTGTGGGCCGCTGGGGAGACTATCACCACCCAAACTTCAGCAGTTGGCACCTTTTGTTTGAGTGCCTTTTGTCTGTCCGCCTTCTGAGATTCCAGCCCACATTTTAGAGAGCTTTTGACTATCTTTATGTCTCTTTTGCTCTTTTCTCTTCTTGCTTACTCTGTTTCAGTTCAAGTGTCTTTTATGGACCTGTTTTTACTGCTTAATTCTGTCTTCCACCATGTCCAATTTGCTGTCACACCCATCTGAGTTCTGAAATACAGAGAGTGTCGTTTTAATAAGAAACTCTGCTTGGATCATAATTTATAGATTCAAATATACTTTTGAAAATGTCCTTTGTTTGGACTTCTTCTTCCATAAGTCTTTGCATACCTCGACCGTCATTATTTTTAAGACTGTTAACTAATGTGAATAATTGAATTATCTTTGTGTTTGCCTCTATTGTCTTTTTCTCTTAGTTGTTGGTTATCCTCCACATTCTTCTTCTGTGTGATTAGATTTGACCATATGTAAAACATTAACTATGTTAATGATGCATAGACTTCAAATCAGAGTAAGTTCCCCAAAGGGAAGACCCTTTTCCTTCTGTTTTAGTAGGTAAGATGAGGGAATGATTGGCTACATGAAGTCAGAGACGAGCTAGACTCGGGCTGGGCTCTAGCTTTCCCACCACTTTGTATATTTAAAAGGTTTAGTTTTGCCCCTCAAAATTTTTCCTGTGAGATGTTTGGACTTGGGCTATAGCATCTTCAAAACTTAGTACATACATTAAGATCACATAATAAAGTTTCCTAAGGTTCCAACTGTATTTATTAGACTACACAGATATCAAAATATCAGATTGTTTCCTTGTCCCTTATGAGTACACATTGCCAGATTTTTCAGCTCCAGTAGACGGAGAATCAGTACTTGCCCCAGGTGATATCAGGGACAAAACTCCCGTGTAAGATGTTAATCCTTTCTTCCCCAGAGGTTCTCATCTGTTGCTCATTTTGTTTCCAGCCCTTATTCTTCAGAAACTCTGTTCACTGATTCAGTAGTCTGTGGTTTCTTTTCTTTTTCTCCCATGCTCCTTTCCTCCCTCTCCTCCCACCCTCACTCTCCTCCTTCTGTGGTCCTGGGGAACAAACCCAGGGCCCCAAGCACGTGATGCAAGTGTTCTGCCCCAGGGTCAGGAGTCACAATCCCAATCCTAGACTGTGGAATTTTCGCTCTCCTTTTAAGAATATTTTGGTCTATTTCTTAGTTGTCATAGAGTCTTAGAGTATCATTTTACAGAAAAAGAGCCTGAGAGTATGGAAATCTCCAATTTTTATTATTTTATTCCAAGTTGCTTGCCATTAAAAGCTTTGCTCGACTGACTTTCTAATTGCACTAAGATTTCATCCTATGGCACAATACTGCAAATACTCCAGGGAAAACAAACTGTTCCTCAACTCACCAACTCACCTCCCTTCCCCTCTCCTCTCTCTTGTGTCTCAGTTCCCCTGACTTTTACAATTTGCTCAACTTTGTCTAATTGTCAGTAGGAATCATTCATCCTCAGGAAAGTACTCTAACCTACTCAGAAGCAGAAGTTTACAGTGTAGATTCTTGAGAAACTTGAAATCTAAACCACATGAAAGAAATTTTAATGTGTCCTCATACTATTCAAGTTGCTATAGATGAACAGATATTTCTAAGTTTTCCTCTAAATAGTTTGTAAAAATATATGCATTCTATGGTTATGTAAAATTAGATGCCATTAACAAACATTTTAATAATTCAGACTGAAATTTAATTATACAATAACAACTAGTATATCTAATTAGTAACAACTCAGGAAGGGCAGAATCCTCTAAAACAAATTAACACTTCTAAATTTTTTTATTAGAATAATTATATTGGATCAAGTTAGATTAAATTTTCAATTAGACATTAATTTTTAGGGTATAGAAATAACCAACAGACAGGGAGAAGAATGGTATTTTCTTCCGGCAAATGATCAACATATAGGAGCAAAGTTTTCTTATGACATGGTTTTAAATTCTAGACCACTGGTATTGCTATCATTTTTCTCCAACTCTGAGAATATATCAATATTCATTTTAAATTATTTACTTAATTAACTCCAGGATATCCATCATGCTAAAATTTTTAGTAACCCTGGAGGGAGGGTTTAAGAGATTGTGTATGTGTATGTATAAGAGTGTACTTAAGACACAAGTCTGGTTTGCTTAGCTTGGACTATATACAATTTATTTTTTCTTCAGTTTTTTGTTTTCTTATATTCTAATCAAAGTTACATTTGTAAAACTTTTTTTTTTTTTTTTTTTTTTTTTTGTCTTTTTCCTTTTTATCAGGACCAGGGATCGAACTCACGACTGCCTGCTTACAAGGCAGGTGCTTATGCCACTGAGCTAAATCCCCAGCCCCTTGTAAAACATTTTTAAACTGGTTTAAAGTTTAACTTGGGACAGAGTTGCTTATGAAACAAATTAACTTCCTCTGTCACTTTACTTTTCTCTTGCCCTTTCACCTTGACAGCCTGTGACAGGTGGTTCTGCCCACTGCAGGCTTTTTTAAAAAAATTTTATTTTGTATAGCCCTTCACTGAGCCAATGATTCCCAAAACATCAGTGCTAGATCGGCATTGTCTGAATTGAGTTATTAAACTCATTCGATTTGTGGTATCCACTTTAGACAGAGATCATTAAGGGTAAACCCCACATCTGAATTTTCAGTGAACCTAGATGCATGCTATAGCCAAACACCATCACTCACGACGGTTCCATAAAAATCACATAGGATGGCATCATTGGCCATGTGCTTTTTTTTTCTTATAAAACGGAATAAAGAAAATCAAAACAAACCAGTGTAAATGACATAGGACTTCAAACAATAGGAAATCAACAATAGTCACCGTAATGCCTCTTGTTGCCTTCAACATAGCTGCACATACCTTTAGACATAGTAAAAATCAAACAAGAACAGAATAGAACCAATAGAAGCAAAACAATGAATGCAGTAAAGGACTCTAAAACAAGATAAGAGTAAATCCAAAACAAAAGCCTAGCATAATATATCTTTTTATCTTTGAACTAGCTACCCATGCCATCAGATGTAACAAAATCAAACAAAACAAAACAATAAAACCCAATCCAACAAAACAATGAAAATGATACAGGACTTCAAAACAAGATGATAGGGAATTAGCAATGGCCACCACCTTCAGAAGGAGATCCCCCATAGGTGCTACATTGCATATTATTGTCCTCTGAATAAACATCAGACTACCAGTTTTAGACCTACAAAATCAGTGAAACACTAAATACTGCGAGCATTAAACTGTACTTTTCTTCAGTAGCTATCATCGCAGCCTGTCTTTCTCCAGATCAGCTGGTCACCTATCGGGTGGGGGTAAGGAGCTGGCTCTATGTTTCCCTGCCTGCATCCTAGAAAGGGCTGACAGCTGTCTCTCCCTTAAGTGGCCTGTGTGTGGCCCCATTTCACAAGGAGAGCTTCCTTCTTGGTAACTCCTTGTTCTCTTCCTCCACAATCCACAAATGGTGCTGACTCACAGGAAAAGGCTAATGTCTGGCTGTCAGTGCCAGAAACCCGCACATGGCGCCGATTTGCAGGAAGGCCTTGCTTCTTGGTGGCTTCTTGTTTTTTCCCCCAACAGTCTGCAAATGGTGCTGACTCACAGGAAAAGGCTGGCCTATGGCTGCTCCCCTCCCCCCATCGACAGCCACACTTGGTGCTAATTCACAGGGAGGGCTTGCTTCTTGGTAACTTCTTGTTCTCTTCTCCACATGCTTATTGCTCATTTAAAGAAGCACTGCCCTGATGCTCATTAAAATGCCCATAGTGCCTTCTTCTATCAGCACTATTAGGGAGCGTGCTTTATTTCCTCCTCTTCTGTCTGTGTTGGTCTCTGGAGGCCTCCACCACGCTACTAATCTTCTATTTTGCGCATTTCGTGAGAAACTCTTCCACTTCCTGTCGTCTTTATTCCATAATCCAGGCCCTACAACTATATTTGTGCACAAGTCTTCAGCTTTAAGTTTCTATACCCTTGAGATCAGGCCCGAAGGGCAGTGCATTCCCCACAGCTGAAAGTGTCACTTACAACTGAAACCACAATAGTTTCTGGTAAGTAGGTTTCTGTGACATCTCTTATGGCCAGTCAGATTTTTTTTTTTTTCAGGTTTTAATAAGCGGGAAAACTTAAGGCCCAGAATGGGGAGGTCCTTAGTGAACCTGTCACTTCTCCCCATGCCTTTCACACTGGATAATCAAGGTTAGGATATAAACACTAAAAAGAAGCAGAACTGAACCTTGCTTGTCTCATATCCTGAGTGGCAAAGTGAAATAGAGGTTTGTAGTCAAACTACCAAAATTCAAATCCTCCCTTCATGTCCTTAACCAGGTTATTTAACTTCATCAATTCTTTCTACTTGAATTGGAAGAAAATAATTGCCTCTGATACCTCAAAAGATCTTATAAAACTTCTTCCTGAAGCATAGCACATACAGAAAGGTACATAGTTCATAAATAAACAGCTTTATGAAGTTTTTTACAAAGTGAACACATCCATGTACATAGCCCCTAGATCAGGAAACTACATCCTTTAAATTATCTTCCTAATCTCTTCTGATCAATATTATGTCAGCAGCATCTAATACTTTCCTGACTTCAAGCATGACAAATCAATTTAGACTTTTACTTTATGTGTCTATAAACTCACACTACATGGATCTGACTTTTCTCAATATTATGTTTGGGAGGGTCATGCAAGCAGTTTCATGTACTTGGAATTTGTTCAGAATAATTGTTAATATTATTACCTCGGGAATATACCACAAATTATCATCTGGTCTATTATTTATAGACATTTGTTTAGTTTCTAGGCTAGAGTTATTTTAAATATTTTTTCTGTGTACTTTTTATATGGTTTTAGTAAATACATGTACATGTTTCATTGGGTATATATTAAAGAGATGATAAGCCATCATGTATGTACTTTTTCAACTTTAATAGATTTGCTGAACCCTTTTTGTGTGGTTTTTCCAATTTATACTGCCACCAATAGTATATAGGAGTTTCAGTTGTTCCACACTGTTACCAATAGTAACTATTGTCTGTGATTTCTATTTTACCAATTCTGGCAGGTCAGACTATTGCCTTGTGGTTCTAATTTAATTTTCTTTATCTTAATGTCCATTGCAATTGAGTCCCTTTCACATTTTCATATGGCTATTGTGAGAGTTAAAAGATATAATCCAAGTAAGCTCTTTGCATAGTGACTGACACATAGCAAGTGTTCAATAAACCTTGGAATTCTAATAATTTTGCTTGTTTGATTACAGTGATTTTTTAATTTTTCTTGCTTCTGAGATTATAATGGACCCTGAATATGTTGCCTAATGCATGATCACTACGTGATCTCAGTATTGCTTATGCCTACCTTTTAATAATCATAATGCCTTGCTTCTTTGAAAAGTTACTGCAAAAAAGCCCAAATGACTCTACATATTTTAAAAGAAAAGTTTAAAAAAGAAAAAGAAATGTATTTCCTGACTGTGTTTCTATATTAACTAGTATAAGCAACAGATGTTTATTATACTGAGTACCACTGAATTAGCACAAATGAAATGTAACCTCATTAATCACAGTTTATTGATTTACACCTCACAAATGCAATCATTTAGGAGAGTAGCTGTTAGGTAACAGTGTCTCATTATAGTTCTTGTATAATTTCCAGATAGGAATTATTATCAAGAATGCCAAGTGGGAATCCCGCATACAGGGTGTGTGATTATCTGACTGCTCACCAGTTATACAAAATTCCACTAGAGATATTTCCAGCTAGTCAATAATGAATAAAATAGTTTTCCTTGGCCACAATTTAAAGGGAGCTTCAATTCTTGGCATTTGTCATTCAGTTTTAAGTTAAAGAGGGACATAACAGCCATTTGTGGTCACATTCTACTCATTTAGGTCAAAAGAGAAAGATGTGTATGAATTGTGGCCAAAAAGAGAAGTAGAAGGCTCCGAAAACCAGTGTCCCAACCCTGTATGTGGAAAAACTTCTATTTATGAATCCAGAACTAGGGATGACATTACAAAGGCCACATAATGGCCTTAAATTTTGAGCTGTCTAAACAATGCCAGCAGGCAGGCGTTAATCCACACCATCCAACATATGGATGAGAAAATTTATCCTAACAAACAGTTTTTATTTGTTGAGTTACTGACTTTGTTGTTTCTTTTGCATGAATACTAAGCAATGCAGCTCTATAAGCAAATCTTCATACATCCATGTAAAAGGTAAGATGATAAATTAAATCACTGATGTGGTATATAGCACAAACTATACAAATTAAGAAATTTAATTTTTTTCATTTCTGAGTTATCATGGGCTTTGAATATACTGCCTAACACATGTGCTTTGAGTTGTACAATAAAAGTAGTAATTTAAACCACTGATGAAGAACAGACTATAAAAGCTAAACACCATTTGAGTCCACCAATAGGTAAGTATTCATGGTCTGAGTCAAAATCTGTGTTTAAGACTGTGATGGATATAATGATACATACATATATAAAGTGACAACAAGGAGAGTGTGATCATAACCAAGTTTCCTCAATGATGTGTGAAGAGTAATTACATGATTTAGGGCAACTGTTCTCAATAGGAATGGTTTGACCTTGGGGACATTGGAAATGTCCAGAGACAGATCTGCTATTACAACTAAGGCAGAAGGGGTTGCTAGCATCCAGAGGTCAAAAGCTAGATGTGGTGGTGAGGGTGGAGTTTCAATTTGTTTGGCTTTGTGATCCACCAAGGGGATCGGTACAGAAAACTTCTAAGTATGTCTGGGTGTGCCATGGAGGTGTAGGTTTGGGATTTATTTCTGATCCTTAGCTCTTTATTCCCTGGCACTGTTCTTCTGATCACCAACAACTAAGCAACTTTGCTCTGCCATACCTTTCAGTCATGATATGTTTGCCATGGAGCCAGCTGATTATGAACTGAAACAGGGAGCAAATTAGATATCATCTCCTTTAATGTATGGGTGTGGGACATTACATCTGAGTGATGAGAAAGCTGATTAGTACAGTAAAAGTTTTGTTCAACATCCTGCAGTACAGAGGGTGGCCTTCCCACAACAAAAAACTTGTTAGCCATATATATACTAGTAGTAGGCTATAGACATATATACTAATAGTAGCCTATAGATCTACCTATGAATATTACTATAAAGTCATTAATGTATTCAACAGGAAATTTTTAATATATAATAGATGTGCATTATATGGATAATATCTCAGTAAAGCTGTAATAAACAATTATGTATTTCTATTAATATTTCTAATTTTTCACATTTTTGTAAGGTATTTTCCTTTTTAATTTGACAAGTGACAAAACATGATAGTACTTTAGTTAAGAGCAGTAGTTTGATGTCTGACAGATACGAATTCAAATGCTCAATGACTTTCAAATTTTGGATTGTAAACTAGGAGTGAAATAGATCATGCTTAAAGTGTGCAATTAAATTGAAATCATTTTTCAATAATAACTATTATGTCCCTATAGCAAGGTGCCTTGTGTGTTCACATGGATATCTATTATCCCCTTGTACTCTTTGTTGGCTGACAGGGTTATCCTCTTTCAGATTAAGGAATTATTTTATTCAAGATTATTGTTCCATGAGAGTATCATATCACCTGTGGCCAGGTGAACTGCCACAGGTGATTGATAACTTGTGGTCAACTTGTAATACCAGCTGAACTGAATCAGCATGGTAGCAAGCATGGATGGGCCACCTGAGGATCGTTGCAACATAAAAAAGGAGAACTGAGAGGATAAAGTGTGGCATTGTTGGTTCTCCTGTTGCCGTGGGTTCTCCTGGAGAAGCCCTTTGATCTTCTTTCCTGATTGAACTTGGCTGTTTGTCAGAGGAGCTCGGGACCTTATTGTCACTGAGAATGGCTGCAGTTCACTTTGAGGGAGCCCTGGTCCTTAGGTGGAGGATCGCTTCCTGATTCCAGAGGAGAAGATGGTGTGCTATTCAGTCTCCTGGAGAAGCTTGTTGCGCTGGCTTCCTAATATGAACTTGGCTGTTCTGATCCTCAGAGGAGAAGCTCAAGACTTCATTGTCACTAAGGATGGCTGTGGTAGTTTTGAGGGGATCTCTGATCCTCACTGTGAATGTCACTTTCTGGCTCTAGTGTAAGAACCCTCAGCCTCCTGGTACAATTCCTTCATCCTGCTGGCACAGACTTTCTAGGTTCCACTGCTGACCTTTGTATTTTCCCAGTTCAGATCTGTGAAACAGACTTACATGAGTCCTTGTCATGGACTCTAGGCCTCCAGTTGGACTTGTGGGAGAAAGGCATTGTCATGGGCTGTAAGTCTTCTGCTGGACTCATACAGGACGTTGCTGTGGAATCTGGGAAATTAGCTGGATTTTTTTGGGTCTTTAGTGTATGGATAGATTTCCTGTACTTCTTGTATTTAACACTTTGAGTGACTATTATAATTCTGTAAATCATGTGTCCTGTATTAAACTATTTTCCTTACAATCCCTAACTACAACAAAATTAGTACCAAGGGTGTGGGGTTATTGCTCTGATGTTGGCTGGCCAAGTGACTTTAGAGCCTTGAAATTAATTTGGAAAGATTTTGAGAGACTGGCTTAGAGACAGCCCCTGTATGCTGTAAACTATATTGGAGACTCTGGTTGGAGCCTGAAGATATCAGTACTGATGCAAATGCTGCTGGCTAACATGAGGCTCTGGAGACTTCTATTGAGAAGGACTGCATAGTATATTGTGATTTGACTGAAAGTTGTTCTGCATTTTGCTTGTGTTTAGAGATATTCCCTGGGTGGCAGAAAAATTCCAGTGCAGTCTACTGTTGAGATGGTGGCATGGCTATTGTTGAGAGCTTTTGGCCAGATCTATTTTGGAAATTTAGAGCAAAGAGTCAGTAATTTGAAGCATTTGGCCAGATGGAAGCCTCCAGTGGAACTGCTGGTTGCAAGGATGACACAGAGGATAATGTAGTTGTTGAAAAGAACAGAACAATGGAAAAATGAACTGAAACTTTTCACCTAAAGGGAGGAGTACACTTATTTTAACTGCAGAAACCCCTTGTTTTTTTAGTCTCTCCATGCCATGTTAGAATTTAATGAGAAGCAAGGACTGTGATTGTAATCATTTTTTTTTTAAAAAATTGATTTTAATGTCATTTTAAGATGCATGTATATAATCAGGGTTATCAGAAGTATTGTGGTTTTAGCCTTGAGTTTTTGTCACCCTTTGAATATTTTGCTTTTGGTGCAGGAATGAGTGCACCAAAAGAAAATTTATTTTAAATAATTGGGTGGCTATTATAAAATAATTCGGTAAATTGTGTGTTCTGTATTAAATTGTTTTCCTTGAAATCCTTGATCACAACATTACATAAGAAGTCATTTGGTAGTAAAAGTCGCACCAGTAATGTCAGCCTCTCCATGGCAGAGAATTTCTGTATGCCAGGCACTGAGGTAATCCCTTCCACATTCTAGTTTTCACATTTCGTTTCATTTCATTTCATTTTCTAGCCCTCACACAACCCAGTGAGGTCAAGAGATAAGAGTTCAAGGAGGTTCGGCCATATGGGCAGCAACTAGCAGATTCACCTGTGTTAAAAGACACAGTTATCTAATTTTAGAACCAGAACTCTTTCCCATCATGAATGACTATGTTCTAGAGCAAACAACGAAAAAACTTCCTTAAGAACAAACAGTATTTACATGCATATGAGGCAAAAGAAGAGCTGATGAAAATAAGACAGAAATCAAAATAAACTCTGTAATCTACCAGCTTATTTATTAGAGCACTGTTTACAATCATGCATCATTAGACTCAACTTTCATATCTGTAGGGAATAAAATAAAAAATACAGAATAGTATGTAATCAATATAAGCAATAAAGTAGATTTCTGTACATTGACTTTGAGTGATGGTACCTTTTTTATGAAAATAAAAGCAAGTTATAGAATTAGATGTACGTATGACCAACTGATGGCATGTATTGCATACAGCCATTATTATACATGTTGATTGAGAGTAGCTCCTATATAGATAAGATTATGGGATAGATTGACTGTTGATAGATTTTTTATTTTGTGTGCATGCTTGCTGTCTGTCTAATCTTGCTCTGTCTATGTATATTGCATATATATTTATATGTATGAAATCCCTAAAATTTGTTAATCTGCCACACACACTGCGTTCTCTCTATAGCAAGGTGCCACTCTTCTCGCCACTTAAGTCTCATTCTTGCTCTGTAATTAATGGCAACATGCCATATGAAATCAGCTCACTGCTGTTCAGACCATAGATAAGAAGTGAGTTTATGAGACAGCCTAGACGAAGATGGGTTTTCTGGGAGCACAGTTGAAAAGGAGTGGTGATTATCCAGTTTGCCTCATGTGAAGTCTAGAGTATGTGTCCCTCCCAGCAGCCTCTCATGACACCACATTGGGTCTACAGGAGTACAGACCTTTCCCTGGAAAGAAGGACGGAGGAATTTTTAAGCAGTCTGTTCAGACCATTGTTCATATTTGACTATAATCTTACTACTTACTCATATGATACTTTCCACAGATTCTGATTTTTATGGCACCATAAAGTAAGATCTTCAGAAACTTAGTGGTGGGTAGCATAATGCTATCAATGACACTATTAATTAATGAAGAATTCTACTTAGTGAGGATGAGCATCATATTTTTCTGAAAATGAATCTTGAGAGCTTCCTTGATTATACTGTGATTCTGCTTCTATTATCATTTAAAGATTGAGGCATGAGATGGGTCTGGTGATTATAATGATTTAAGAGGAGAAATAATATGTCAGAACTATGGGAGATTCTATAATTTCATGGTCTATAGCATAAAAAAATACATCATATCAGTAGATTCGGATGTGTTGTATTTTAATACTACTGTTGTGATACTTTGCACCATATACCTGATTATAAGTTTATGCGGTACTCCCCTGACATCAATGATATACATATTGTAGTTACTAATGAAGAAAAGAGAATGTAATATACTTTTATTAGAAATTTCTTCGGGGTCTAGGCCATAATGGCACATATGAGGGGGGAAAGAAATTATTCATTAAGAATTTCCCAGGAATTATTCATAATTTCATCTAACAATATTGCATACCCTAGACCCTGTGGAGGCTTCAGCTGGTGCTGAATGGAACTGCCCAGCTCCGTAATGCAGTTAGCCATATGGAGCACATTATGCCTCTGATCTGAAACCTGCAATAAAGATCATCTTGCTTTTGGGGGCTGATTTAGTTTCTGAAAATTTAGTCTTTAATAATTCAGTCTGCAATATCTTTACAAATAAGAATTTTTAAATATTCTAATATCTCTGCTGAGATTGAGTGTGGATCACCTCAAGATTTTGGTTTCTGATGTTTGATGCCTCAGCCATGAAAATGAAAAATGAAATAATTCAGATGCTTTCTAGTGTAAGCTTGGCATCATGATTCATAGTCAGCTAACAGGAAAACTGAATTTTCACTTTCTTTCTGAATATTTTTCGTGTTTCTTATAACTAGATCAAGGCTGAGAAGTGTAAGTACCAAATTATTTTCTATGGGCATCGAATGTCAGAGAAGTGGAGTTACATAAATTCTCTATGTTTTTCCTTTAGAAGTTTTAGAATTATATTTTGTTGACTCTTGGATGCCTTGATTATATAATACACCACTATTTTATATGCCACGTGTGAACCATAATTTAATGCTAATCCTAATTTTCAGAAATGTAGGAAAATATATTTTAGAATTAATGAAATTTAATAATATAAAGTGATCTATTTTGGAGAAAAAGCAAATGAAGGACCCATAGAGATATTATTCATTCTCATTGGAATTCTTATAATTTTCTCTGCATCCCCCATAATTACATAACTTACAGTTCTTTACAAGATGGCATCATTGAATATGTTTTGTATTGCAAATATGTTTTATTATTCCACAGTATATTATGGATACTCTTTTGTAGTGGTGTCTTTAATGCTGTGAACTATACTTAAATTTCCATCTTTAGGTTAGAAGCTCCATGATATGGCTTACAATTTCCTACAATCCCTACATTTGGACCAGAATTTAATACTGTAGTGCATCTTTTTTTCTATTTTGCATTTTAAATTCACTTAGAAAATATACCTAATTTCTTACTCTACCACCTCCATCATCTAATTTTTACTCCAGCCAACATTTAGATATGTGAATTGCACATTTCTTATTTCTCCTTTCTTAAAACTAAAAATCAGACAGTCCCGTGTTACTGGCTTCATTTGTCTTATTTTGCTTTATCACGTGCATTTCATGTGACCTAATTTTCCTACTGGCATTTCCTCAAAGAACCTCCTTTCTACTGATCTGCCATTGTTCACCCAAAATGGAAATTCTTTGTCCTTGCAGCTCCCCCAGCTTTGTCACTGCTTCCTAACTCAGTCACATTTTTAGTCTTTGCTCTCTCAGAGCTGAGGGACATGATCCTGCTCTTTTGGCACCACCAATTCTTGGTTGGAAAAAATCATGGAAATATTTAACCTTCAAAACGAAAAAGAGATCTGGTATCCACTTTGCTGATGTGGTTCCTGTTCCAGCGTGGAGAGATGTGTGGAACTGTTAATGGTTACTAATATTAAGCCTAAAGTCTCAGTTCTTAATGAACCGCTTATAAGTATTTCACTATTTAAACTGATTTCTTGGAGAGATTTCTACTGTAATGAATGTACCACTGTTTTTTTTTTTTTTTGAATGTGTATTTTCTACAAAATAGACCATAAAATAATTTAAATGTAATCTGTATATTTTTGGAAGACATGCTGACACATTTCTACTCCACTTAAATCCTAAAGTAGAAAAATAAAACACATAGCACTGAATTTAGCAAAATTGTGTGAATATCAAACAATGAATATCATGAAGCATTTATTCTGGAGTACTAGTTTACATATGTCACAACTAGATAAAAGGCTTTTTCTGTGCCTGCTTTCCTTCTGTCTCTGTCTCTGTCTCACTTTCTCTTTTCTCTGCCTGTAATGTCTTGTCAGTTGGGGTAGCCAGCGAGTGTTGTCCCCTGAGGAGTGGTATAGTAGGACTAAAAGGGAAAACTTGCATTAAGGGATCGAACTATAATGGTGTTATCTCTTAAAAACACCCATGTCTCATAGGTAGACCTCTTCCCATGGGGAGACAAGCTGAGAGCTGCCTGAGTAGCTTGCTGTTAGACTGTACTCTCTGTCATAGAAATCAGATGCAAAGATGTATAAACTAGGAACTTTTCCAGACGCACTTTTAAAGAAGCACGACATTTCCCAAGACTTCCATGAAAGCAAGATTGTTCAGATTGTCACAGAACTGAGTGCCAGCATAAAAATTCTGCGTGCTCTTGGAGTATGTAGAGTAATGGGCAGTCAGGAATAAAGCCAATTGTGTGCAAGAACTGGATATGTCTATATCCCAAAGAGTCTTTATCATTGCTTTCCTTAAGTTAAAAATTTAAGACATAAAGAGGATATTTCCTCTTACTCTGACTATATATCATGACCCTGAAAAGCATTTCTAAATTTTGACCACATACAAACACACGAATACATACCTAATGTAGAAATTCTAAAAAGTATAGGGAAGTAGAAAATAAAGTTCCAATAATGCCAATATCCAGAGACAACCTCCATTCATATTTTTTGTTATACTAGTTCTGAGTAAGATTATTTTTGGCACACCTAAAATATATACCACACACAGATGTAATATCCTGTTCTCTTCTGTTAATTGATAACATATATATATATATTCATATATGTACTATATTTAATATATATTATAAAACGTGTATCTAGACCACTTCCCCAGCTTGTTGAAAATTTCTAAAAGAATAGTTTAGTGGCATCATTGTGTGCATTTCCAAAGTGTCAACATAATAAAATTCGTTGGACCATTCTCTCATTTTTAGCCATTTAGTTTGTTTCCATTTTTGGACTATTACAAATAATCACACTGCGAAACATTTACAGTGATTCTTGTAAATTAAATGAGTGGGAAAAAGGTATGAAATGTTTGAATACACGACAGCAGTGTATTGTCAAATTATTTGACAAAACTATTATTACCGTCTTACTTGCCTTAAATGAGTCCATTTCAACCCAGTCTCACTGCTACCAGATAACCTTATTTTCTAAACATTGCTATTAATAAGTAAACAATGGTATCTCTGTGTTGTTTGAAAGTACATTTATTTTATTCTTGGTAAGCATGAACATTTTTTCATGTTACATTTGCTTTTGTGGAAATCAGTGAATTGTTAACAGACAAGGTTGGCCTTAAACAGAAAAATATTGTCTATGCCTCTCTGAATATCAGCCTTATGAAAAAGATAGTTTTCTACTTATAAAATGCTGTCACGTACACAATTCCCTCACTGGAGTTTCACAACAATCTTTTGAGGAAGGAAAAACAAGTATTATTTCCCTATTTTAAAAGATGAAACACATGAGGCTGACAGGAAATCAGTAACTATCCGGGTAGCACAGTTAGCAAGCAGAAGAGGCCTTTGGTTGGTTGTGTTTTGTTGCTGCTGAATCAGAGAGTTTCAGCCAAAACTAGAATTTGTGTGAGGTCCAATTGAAGAAAAATTTAACAAAGTAAAGTAGGGCTTACTAGTTAATGCCTTCTCTTGCTCTGTATAGTGGCGGATGAGCATAGGAAAAACAACTGGTATTACACCTTACATCGGGTGTAATGCCAGTTCTGAGCCAGAATACTTGTTTCGTATGAGAAACTATGAGCCAAAGGGCTATTTTTCTGGTTGTTACCTCAGAAAATGCTAACCTTCAACACTTGTGGGCTTAAATATAAAGTGAACAAAAAGATATGTAATATAGAATGTGTACAGAGAATGGGCAGAATTTTTGAGGAAGTGTTTCTTAACACATTGTGAACAAATTAAGTAGGCTCTTGAGTGTGAGTTCAAAGTGAAGCATTTTTTCTCTTGCTTTATTGGGAAAAACTGTAAAAATGTAGGCATTCCCTCTAAATTGCTGATTTAGGGAAGGAAAGGTCATAAAAAATATCTGCAATAAATAAATACAATGTTTTGATTATGTAACCTTAAGAGAAATTTTGGATTTAAATTCCTTTTTTAGGTCTTCTGACTAAATAAAGTTTGTATAAATTTCAGAAGATGCTATCACAGATATTTTACTCCTAATTAATACTGTGCATCTTTATTGTTAACTCAGTATACATAAGGATCCCATAATTTTTTAACTAATAAATGGCCCTTGTGTTGTGGTGAAATGGAACTGTGTAAACGCCATATAGTGATTACATGAACAGAACTTAGGCATTCTAGATACTGTCATTAGGCACCATACCGCTTAAGGAGTAGCACTTGTGTCAGAATTCTTGGTTGTAAGAAAGAGAAATTAGGCAAAACAGACTGCCAAACATTAGAGGCTCATGAAAATCAACAGAAGCCTGGTAGTATCTTTCTTGGAATGAACGCGCACATCTATCACCATCTAAATATTCACACCAAAGAATAAATCAGACATACCCAGCATGGTCATAGCTATGACCCCTAACCTCACACATACTGTGATCAGACCACAGTACAGAACACAGACTCCAGAACAGCTCCTGGTTGCTATGAAGTTCATCTGCCTCTTTTCTAACATTGGAAAGAGAAATATGTTCCACTTTTGTAATTAAGAGAAGGCCTGAATGTTTGAAGCCATATATAACTTGAGATTCCCCAAAAAACACAGAAATCAAATAAAGATCTGTATAATGGAGAATGTTGAGATCATCATACCCCTCCCCCACCAGAAGAAAGTGAACACTCAGTTGTACACCTCATGACTTGCAGACAGATTCTTCTTCAGTGTATTTGATCGGCTTACGAGTAGGAACCTAAGACACTGCCTGGTGTTTCCCCAAGGGGCCATCCTTACTGTTGCACCGTACCATGAGATGCAGTGTTGGTAGATGATGTCATATACACACAACTTCCCTTCACCTCTTCAGTCTCTCAGGTTTAAATATGAGCAAGCAAACAAAGCCTGCCAGCTATTTTGCAAATGCTCCAAGACGAAGTTCAGTAAACTAAACATATAAGTAGGAAAAAGTAAACTACTGAGAGGGTGTATAAGTTTATTTTTAAATTTTTTATCATTTGTATCCAAGATAAGAGCTAAAATTGAATCCATGAAACCAGAAGAGATGTTGAAATAACTGAAAAAAAAAGCTCTTAGTTATTAAAAATAATGTAGGAGAAATAAAATCTTAGAAGGACTTGGTTAACAGAATTGTGAAAATTTCTCAGAATTAGTACAAAATTTTTAAAAGACAGAAAGCTGGACTATGAGGAGGAACTTTCCAAAAACTTCAGTTTCTAATTCCCTCTAAAGAAATAAAGAGCATGAGATTTAAGTTAGAGATTCCGAATTTCAAAGACTTATTCACCATTCAGGACAATGGATGCAATAGAACCACACTAAAGTAAATGAACAGGAAATCTCAGAACCCAGGGTTCAAAGGGAGGAACATAAAATCTTCCAGAGAGAAAAATGTCAAGTCACAGCAAAAGATCACAGAATATCGGTGAATTACCATGAGCTTGAAATGATAGATCAAGAATTAAAGCATGTGCATATTCTTTAAAACATGGAGGTAAATTTAAAAAATAACTTGGAAAAACTGAAAGTTGGCCCTGGGAAATGGAGATGGAAAGGATGATGGTAGTGTGCAGGAAATTTTTCAATAATAAAATAGTAAAGACCCACATTTGTGAGAGAGAGAGAGAGAGAGAGAGAGAGAGAGATAGAGAGAGAGAGAGAGAGAGAGAAATATCTCCTATATCATCCCCGGTCTCTTCTGGTGACTACTCCATTGAAAGCATCCAAAAACCAACCCAATTTAATTTAAACATGCAACAGATTTGCAGTTGGAATGTGTTGGTTCTCATGGCAAGAATGCAGTAAGAGCAGCTCTAAATATCAAAGGCGGGGCTATAGGAACTGGGATGTCATAGTTCTGCTTGTGTCTGTTGTTGCTTGCCTGCATCACAAAGCCAAATATTTATGGTCACATAAGAAAGCCACTGGAAACCCAAGTCTCTCTGTTCCCCACCTTAGTAGTCCAAGTAGGGTTTATCCAACTGGTCATGTACCTTTGTGGATAGAATAAACAGGTCCACCTGGAAGAGAGTGCTGTGGGCCGCATGCCCATTCCAAAGCCAGATTTGGTGAAGGAATGAAGGGTGGCATCACGATCTACTGTGTGTCTCCTCATCCCCCATCTCACCTCTTCTTTTACAACAGTGATGACGGAAGTAGCTAATTTCATTCACTTACAATTTGAGACTACTTTGCCTGCATCAATCTCCCTCCTTTACCTCTGAGGTTTTTGTGGTACCTTGGGAGGAAATATTGTTAGGAAAATTCCTGCCATAAAACCTGACCATGCAACCATGTTCATATCCAGTGGAGCCACTCTTGATCCATGGGATGTGGGAGCCAAGGGATGGTGTTCTCGTGTGCCCCTGAGGCAAACTTTCTGAGACATGTTCTCTGTGCATTTACTGCCTTCAGTGCAGGTAACCAATTTAGGAACACACCCTTAAGAGATCTTCCCTTCCTTTCTACTTTGTTTCTGTTCCCTAACTCCCTCCCTTCTTCCTGAGAGCTTACTTCATTCAGACTCTTATCTCATGTTCTGCCTTCTGGGAAGAATCCAGGCCAAAACAGGGATTTATTTTTTTTCCCAAAGAAATTTAGATGAGTTGTTGGACAAAAGATAACATCTATTTTAGACACCATAATCCACTGATTCCAGGCACTTCACCAGTGGCCTATAGATAAATTGAACATGTCATTTCAGAAGACGTAGTTTGGATTTCATCTTCATAATCATTTACGATCCCGTGGACTGATTCTTCCAGTAAACTTTAATTAAGTAAGAGACCAACTATTAGGTAAAGGACAAATTAGACAAACAAAGAGAATTCTACAGTATTATAAAGCAATAGAAATGACTTTCATAATAATGGGAGCCCTTCCAGCTATTGGGAAATTGATGTGAGATATTCTTAGGAAACAGGCATGTTAAAATGATGGTAAATATGGGTGTTAATTTATACAACCTCATTAAAGGCTGAGCCAACTTTTTAAAATGAGCTTCTGGGTTGTACCCAGAGTCAAAGAATAAGATAGAATATTTTGCATTCTGGGATTGTTTCTAAAGTTGGCCTATTTAAACAGTACCATTTCTGAAGAGGAATGGTTCAAGTTTTTAATTATTGTTGTCCTACTTCAAGTAGTTTTCAAGTAACTGTTTTTCATTGACAATAAATTTAATTTAGGAAGATATTCTTTTAAAAAACTAAGTGTCCAGGCAATATATGGATCAAATAATATAGTCTTTAAATGCTACCAAACATGATAATGTAAATACATGCATATCCATAAACAGGTAGACCATTAGTCTGAATGCCTATACAAACATCATCTATATTGTCCATCCAATGGATTGTGGCTTTTCATACTTATATATTTTATTTCCTCATTAAATTGTAATGACCTCGAAGACAAAGACTGTTATGCTTCTTTCCATCACTGTTGGTGCCTTACAGGAAGCATTAATGTAGAAAGGGAGAAAAACATTTCATTCATTGATTTTTATTGTTAGTTCCTTTTTTAGTATATTTCATTTATAAGACTATTTTAAATTAAATTTAATTAATTAGTTACAGTTTTTGTTTTGTTTTGTTTTTGGTAATGGGAATTAAACTCAGTATCTTACACTTGCCAGGCAGGCACTGTGCAACTGAACTATATCCCTGATCCTACAGGATCTTTTAAAATAACTAAATACTAGATTGATTTAAACAGAAACAAGAATTGAAAATTGATGTTCCTCTAAAGCTCCTTAGATTTTGTATTTCAAAACTATTAAATATATCTTCATGGTGCTTATTACTTCTGTATATTTTTTGTATATTTCAGATATCCAAAGTCATGTTACTGTGGCAAGCAAAATATTAAATAAATTTCTCAGATTTTCCATTACTTGTCTATAGTTATAAAATGGATGACTGTGTGAGATTTTATTTGGAATTTAGGATACATCTTAAAACAATGAATGTGATGTTTCCAGTGAAACCATGTGCTGTGATTGGCTGTTTTTATTACTGTTGATTAATTCTTATGTTAGCTAAAAAGTTGACAATAACTTGAAAAGTGAAGTAAAAAAGTGGATGTTTTTCACATTTCTGTTATTTTCACCTGACTCAGAATTATTCCACTTGATTGAGCTCCAAAACCCATGTAATCCTTGGAAGGTCAGAAGATGGTGAAATGGTTACAATGCTTTGAGGTAAAAGAAAAACAGGAAAAACAGTTACAATCGACAATATGGTCTGGGTCAGTGTCCCTTCCTGGTTGCTAACTACTGATGTAAAATGGTAACAGACTTTTAGTTCTGTTATTTTCCCCTGTCCTAAATACACTTATTTTTCTTTCCTCACCTGCATCCTGATGACTTGAGCAGTGCTAAAGTACACCCTCAGGCATCCACGGCCCAAGCCTTCCACCATGTCTTTGTGCACTTTTAAAAGTTAAAATTTATGTTTCTACTAATACATAGGACAAAAAGCATGTGTATGTATGTGTGATCATACAATGCACATTGTGTAATGTGTAAATTGGGTTAAACTTATGTGTCTCATCAAATGCTTATCATTTCTCTATGGTTCAAGCTTCCAAACTTTTTTCTTCTAGTTTTTTTAAAATATACAGCACAGTGTCTATCTATGTGTATCCTACTACTGTATATACTAGCACATTGGTTCTTCTTCATCTTAACTAACTATAACTTACTGCCATGAATCAACCTTTCCCATCAGTCCCTTCCTCTCACTCATTTTTATTGATTATAGAATTGTAACTCTTCTTAGGATACCAATTATATCATTCTCAGTAAAAACAATACATATTAAAGAAGACAAAAAATAATTATCTACAGTTCCATTACCACTGCCCAAAAATAAGCAACTATGAATATTTTAGTGTGAATCCTAATTTTTGCCTGTTTTGCACGCATGTGATATATATTGTCATACATATAAGTGATGATTTATACAACACATGTGTGGTGCTTAATCTTGATTACCAACCTGGCTGGATTAAGAGACTCCTGGAGAGGTGACTGGATTGTGAGATCATTAACCTCCTCAATGGGCTAATTCATTGATGAATTCACAGTTTAATAGGCTACAGGGAGGTAGGGTCTAGTTAGAGAAAGCGATACATAGGGACATCACCTTGGGAAACACTGGATCCTTGGGCCCTTCCTTTCTGGCTCTTTTCAACCTGCTCTATGTCCTAGCTGTGAATAGCTTTCTTCTCCCAAAACCTTCTGTTTCTGCCTTGGAGTCATGAGCATGGACTGAAACCTCTCAAACTATGAGCCCATATTTACTTCTTTAAGTTAGGGGTGCTGAGTGTTTTGTCCCAGCAACAGAAGAGTGAATCAACACAACACATATATGTACGTATATAGAAACATTATATTATACATATTAAACATCCTACTTTAGCATCCTGACTTTGAAAAATAACCAATTAGCAGGAAGTAAAACATATATTGTTACAATGTGCTGGGTATTTTTATAAACATAAAAAAATGGAAACACAGACGTGTATATATAAGGTTTAGCTTCATTAATATCATTTCATGCATTCCTTGGAGCTCAAATGATAGGAGAATATTGAGAATTTAGGAAGGTCAACATTACAGTTAGTTATTTGATAAGACTGGCATATTGAAATTGAATAGAAGTTCACAAATACAATTTTATTTTTGTTAGACTCTTCATTAAACTCTGCTTTATTAGTGCTTAGATTCTGGATTTATATGGTCCTTCTTTCTTAAGAAACATCTCCCATAATGTAGCTCCTTTGTAGACAAAGAATAAGCAAATGAAATGACTCCTTTTGCAATTTTCATTAGGGTCTCCACAAATGAATATCTATTAAATTTAATACAATCATTCAACATTGAGTAAAATTACTTTCTCTCAAGTGCCAAAGAAATATTTGTTGTTATCTTTTTAGTGTGTAGAAAATTGGAGTCACATTCCTTCCGACCCTTTTAAAAAGGGCCCATAGGAAAATAACTTGAAGATTAACTCAATAGTCATTGAGTTTACAGAATGAAACATCTATAAAATTATTAAAAACACTTAAATTCAGAGTTGCTTGTCAAACTTATTTTAATCTAATTAAATGGTTGTTTTCATCATTTCTTATTTGTTTTACTCTAGATAAGAAGCAAATACATTAGTCTCAAAATAGTATTTCTCTCATAATCTATCGTCAACAAAGTCTTGCTGAATTAATAAATTGTGTGTGTATTTGAAAGTGGGATTGTACTTGTCTAATTGTGGCATCAGTTGTCATGGAGACTATCAGCCAATCAGTGAATAAACGCCCTTACTTGGCAGTGTTTGGGTGAAGAAAGCTTTATGCAGTTGTCAGCCTGAGATTTATGATGGTAAAACTATATTTGGCAGGCAAATCAATGTGTTGACCACTCTTTGTGTTTCTGCCCTCATTTTAAGTCAACCCTTGATATTCAGCTGGAATATTAAGAGACCATGGGTCTTTGGAGCAGTTTTGTTATTAATAGATCACTTTTATAAACTGTGCATAGGATGACTGGCTATTTGTATACATATCCAATCAAGGCAACCTTTGGTATTTCTTTGTATTTGTAATTACAAATGTCAGATCTTGAAAGCAAGTGGGTATTAGAGGATATCTTTTTATGTCTACTATTAAAACATGTCGAGTGATCCATAAATTACCCCCATAGATAAACAGTGGATTAAAATTAGGCATTCTCCTTCTGTCATCACTATAATATTAATCATTGGAGTTTGGGCCTTTAATGTTAATATATACCTTTTAGCAGTATATGTCACTACATATTAAATTACATGATAGCTGACAGATTTTTAAATCAAAACATTTTTTCTTTCTTAATGTCATAACATGATAAGAAACAGCATTTTTGCTTACATAAAATATTATTTTATCTTTGTACTTGCTGTTTTTTTATTGTTTATATTTGCCATGAACTAAAATGTTTTTATCAGTGCCTATTTTTTCACATATCAAAATACTTGATTAACATTTAATACAATATGCAAAGTAATGCTCATAAAATCAATATTATTTTAGTAAAACAAAATTGGGATAAAATGTATCTCCTAAATTATTTATTTTCTTTTATCAGAGTGACTTGTTGTCCAAAAACACACATGTACAAAAATGTGAGGGGTTAATCAAGAGAGAGAAAAGGGAAGGGGACTGAATAAGAGGAATTAAGATAAATACATGTACTAATTCCTCACATAGAATATAAACATTCTGTACTACAAACATATACCAATAAAAGTTATGAGAATATGCATAACTTTTATACCCTAATCAATCTAAAATTGAAAGTCTTGCTATATATTGTCTGATAAGTAATGATTCAGTTATTCTCATATTTATAGACTCTTAAGATTGAAAAGAGTACATGTAAACTAGATATAGATAGTTGACATAAAATACACTCAGTGATGAATGGTTAGATAAGATAGTTTGCATGTTAATTATCAGAAACAAAATTCCTCTTCGAGTATCCTATCCTCATTTTCCCACCTGCTGTGCACAAATGCATTACAGATGCTAGACCCTGCAAGGAGTAAACACACAGTAGGATAATACTTCACATCATGAACTGACCTTTTGTGACCTACTATCATTACCCTAAGTTAAACACAACCTACTAGGCTGTGTCTCTATTGTGATTTTTGGTGGTTATCATGCTAATAGGTTTGTTTTCCATGACTATGAAGTCCATGGAGTAAGAACCGTACCATAGTCATAGCTGTGTCATTAGCATTTTGAGTAAGTCTCCAAGCATAAAAAAGATTTAAGTGGATATAAATTAAGCTGCTGTTTTAGAATTTGTTGTCCTTCCATCATGTAAGGAAGAACACAGCAAGAAGGTGCCACCTGAAATCCAGAGCATGAGCCTTCACCGGACACTGAGTCTCTTGGTGCCTTGATTTTGGAAATTGCAACCTCTAGAACTGCAGAGATTAAATTGATTGTGCTTATGGGAAAAATAGCATTTATTAATGAAAAATGAAAATGAATGATTTTATTTTTTCTCCTCACTTTCTAAAATTGATAAGCATCAAAAGTAAATCCATGAAAATGAGAGAAATGTCTTATGATATAGCTGAGAAGATAGCTTTATAATAATGGTATATTATCAATTAGGAATCCTTTAAAACAATATTTTAAAAAATATTTAAAAACAATACCTGACTATAAGGACAGTTTAACATAACGTGATCATGTTTTATTTTTGTATCCATTTAAGAGTTCCTAAGGTAATTTTTCATACATATATTTCCTCATTTCCTTATTCCAGTTTTATAAGGTAAGAAATCTAAAGGACTGAAACTTGAAGAACCAGCCCAAAAATAGAAAAAAATTATCCTGATGCCAAGTTGAGTCATCTTTCCACAAAGAAATGAATTTTTAGAATTCTACATCTTATATATCTTTATAAATAAATTCATTTATAAATAAATGAATTTTGCATCTTATATATGTTTATAAATAAATGAATTTTGCATAAATTCCAAATGTGTTACCATTTCCTAATTCATTGTAATTTTTTTATTTGCTCTCGTCCATTGTTTATCCCCTTTAAATATCTTGGAATTACTTTAAGTGAAATTTTTTTAAAAAGAAGAAATAAAATAAATCACAGGTCTGGATTAAAAAGAAATAGGCCTGATCCAGGCATAATTGTGCACACTTAGAATTCCAGCGCTCTGGGAGACGGAGGCATGACTGCAAGTTTAAGCCCAGACTATTCAACACACCTACTCAGAGGGGACCCAGTCTCAAATAAAACAGAAGGGCTACAGATACAGCTCAGGGCAAAAGGCCCGGCTTCAAAAAAGGACATACAAATGGCAGATTTAGTGTCTTGTACTGTTTCACATTTTAAGATTTTTTTTGAAGTCCCAAGTCTCAGGCTCCTTTTTTAGAAATCATATTGTTGATAATAGTTTTCCATCTTGGAAAAATCAATGGCATAGATTGTGGTAGACTTTGAAAGTAACATAGAGTATGATATCCCCCAAGAACATGTACCTGGCAAAAAATGTCTCTATTGGCGTGTAAAAGCTGTGGCTGTGCACAAGCACCTCTCAGGTTCAGGAACTGCTCGCCACCATACATTCATCCACCTGTGACTTGGGGAAAGAACCAGAAGAGTATCAATAAAACACTTCAGTCCAACAAAGTTATTATTTACATTCCTTTACTTTTCTTAACATCTCATCTCTATGTGCTTGGTTTTTATTCTGTTTAAAATTCCTGGTTTATTTTCCTTTTTATTTGTTTTCTGCCATTGTCAAGCTTCGCCTAGACTTTTGGGAAGCAGACTACTAGCCCTTCTGAAACCTAATACTTGAATATCTAATGTGCTTCACAATTACTATGCTGGCTTGTGTTCTTAACTTTAGAAATAATCCCATCCTAGAAAATAATTATTGTTGATACAATAATTTAATTCTTCTCCTGTAGGTGCGCTTTAGAGAGAATGGATTTATGAGCTAAGTAAAAGGGATATGCCATGTTAGTAGTATTAGCACTTATCTAAATATGTCTTCATTCTATAGAGCACTAGCAAAACCTAATGTGTATACTATAAAATTATGTCATTAATTATTAATGAAAAAAAGGAATAATAAATTTCTATTTATATCTCTTTAACATGCACAAATGAGCAGGTATCTGATATATCTCTCTTTTCAAAAAAATACGCATTAACAGTAAAACAACATTAACACATTTGGTAAAATGTATTAAATATATGTTACTATAAACATGTACAGAACCTCCAGTAAAAAAGTAGTCATGTCATTCACACACAGAAATTCAACTATTAGTATATAGAAATTATAATGTTTTCCTTTTTGAATGCAAAATATTACATAATTCCTACAATGGGATTTTAATTTCAATAATCTTAGTAATCAATAATATGTGGAACTTATATTTTCATATTTTTGCATAAATTCAAAATGTGTTACCATTTCCTAGTTCATAGTGATTTTTTTTTACTTGCTCTCTTTCATTGTTTATCCCCTTTAAATATCTTAGAATTACTTTAAGTGAAATTTTGATTACAGATTTAAAATACTTCTTTTGGTTTACTTTTATTAAAAAAATAAAACTTACTTCTTATACTAAAAATATTGACCAGATATTTTTTCCTTATGAAAGTATAAACTCTACTTAATTTTCCAGTAAAACATTCACATGTTGTCAATTTAGACATAATGATAAAATCATCTCACTGAACATCTCTGGTGATTAAAGTATAACTTGATGAACAAGTTAATGTTTTTCTTTGATTTACATACTAGTGATAAATGAATTGCAATTTTTGGGGGTCTGGACTTTAATAAGACATTGAGATTCTACCTATAATTTTCTTTCATTGATACTCTTCTTTAAAATTCAAATGATCAAAATGTTTTGTCTTTATCTAGCACTACTGCTACTCTAGCATATTATTCTCTTCACAAAAATTGTAAGTTATATCTAGCAATAGTTAGCACACAATGTGTTCTTGATCGTGGACATTTCTTTTAAAAATGAGACAATATCCATACCAAACGTAAGAGAAGTGCATTATTGCATCTGATTTGTATATTTGCTTTTTCAAAAGTATTTACGGACTTAACGTGTTATTTCAGGAACTAGTGAACCATGCACAGACTAGCATTCCAACTATTTGAAACCATCTGTTTGGAACGAGTGTTACTGTGAGCTTTTTTCTTTTGTTACTCTTCAGTCAAAATTATTTCTTTACTAATTTTATAAAAGAGCTAAAAAGTCTTCTTTGAATATTAGCCTTAAGGAAACTAATGTTTAATTATCATGTAGAAAATGCCTTTGATATCATTTGAAATCAATCTAACAAAGGAAGCTAAAAAGCAATACATTGAAAATTACAGTATTCTGAAAAAAGCTAAGAAAATACATTTTTTATTATTCAGGAAGATTATCTGATATAAGAAAATAGGGTATATTATAATCATACAAAAACTTGATTTATGAATCTTTTTATTTTTTTAATTTAAAGAGGGGAAAACAATAAAAACAATGATACAGAATTTCAAAACAAGATAATAGGAAATTAACAATGATTATTATATTGCATATATTGCTATCTTCAAAGTAGTTGCCAGATTACAAGATATAGGTCCGCAAAACTGATCAAACAATGTAAGTACAAATTGTTCTTTCTAGTGAGCTAACAGAAATTAATTGTATAATTATCTTAGCTTTTTTCAGAATACTATAATTTTCAATGTATTGCTCTTTAGCTTCCTTTGTTAGACTGATTCCCAAGTATTTAACTTTTATGGATGCTATTGTGAAAGGTGTTAGTTCCCTAATTTCTCTCTCAGTGAGCTTGTTGTTTGTGTATAGGAATGCTATTGATTTTTGAGTGTTAACTTTGTATCCAGCTATGCTACTGAATTTCCTTATTAATTCTAGAAGTCTTTTGGTGGAGTTTTGGTCGTCTTCCATGTAGAGTATCACGTCATCTGTAATAATGGTAATTTTCCCTTTCCTATCCTTATTCCTTATATTTCTCTCTCTTGTCTAATCCTCTGGCTCATGTTTCCAGCACTATGTTGAATAGAAGTGATGACTTTAGAGGGAAAGCTTTCAGTTTTTGACCCTTCAGTATGCTATTGACTGTTGGTTTTTCATAGATGGCTTTTATTATATTGAGGTAAACACCATCGCTTCCAATGTTTTGTAGGACTTTTATTATGAATGAGTCTCAGACTTTGTCAAAAGCTTTTTCTGCATCTTTTGAGATGATCATGTGATCTTTGTCTTCAGCCCTATTCAGATGGTGCATTACATTTATTAATTTGCATTTGTTGAACCATCCCTGGATTCCTGGGATTAATCCCACTTGGTCTTCTTGACAATTTGCTGTATATTTTTGGCTAGTGTCTTATTGAGGATTTTTGCACCTATGTTCATCAGGGAGATTGGCCTGTAGTTATCTTTTTTTCTGGTTTTGGTATCAGTGTAACACTTGCCTCCAGGTATGAGGAAAAATTCAATTTCAAGTCATTAAAAAATTGGAGGAGGATTAGTGTCAAATCTTCTCTAAATTTCTTATAGAATTCAGTTCAGCATATATTCAATAACAATTTTTTCTGACAGAAAAATAATTATTTCACCTGCATAGATAGTTTTTATCCTAGATCTAACATAAATATATTTTTAATCTAATTGGCTGTTATCAACAATTTTCAGTTATTAATTTCAAACAGAACTCAAATTGACTCATTCCTCAGAATGATGGTTTTGATTGATCTGAGATTGGACTTAAGAAATTGCCTAAAAACTTCCTGGGTGATACTAATGCTGTTGGTCTGGGGATATACTTGGAGGGAGAATGACCAAGCTAACTCACATGTGTTAAAAAGTTCAGGAAAATGGATGATCTATCCTGAGTATCCATTTTAGCAATTTAGGAAAAGAATAACTCCTTTAAAAACGTTGGACAAAGAATAAAGCTAAGAACAGAAAGTAATTCAACAGAAAAAATAAGACAGAGAAGTCAAAAGCCCAAATAGGCATTTAAACAAAAGTCAGTAAAGCTTTAACAACTATGCCATAGTTAAACCGTTGGGTCAGCTTGATTAAGAAATACCAGACTAATTGGCTTGTAATTTTGGCTGCAGATAAAGGTTTTGCTAAATATGAAATTCATCCTGGTTTGAGTGCTCCAATAACTAATAAGCTTGTAGCCTAAAGAAGATATAAATGGGAAAGACAGGAGGCTTACTTCTGTTTCTTCAGAGAAGCTTCTGCTTCTCTATCACCTTGTATGTCCACCTCAAGGTTTGCAGTGCACTCTTCAGCCTTGTGGTGCAGACCTCTCAGCTTCCTGATAGGTGTTCACCAGGGACTCTACAGTGAGCTCCAGGCCTTCCCTTTTGACTGGTTCAGCATCCGGGGCAGCTCTTGAAATTCCTGCAGAGAAGGGCAGTGGAGGATGAAGAAATAAAGATGAATGTCAGAACGCAGAGAACAGGTCAGATGGAGCCCGCTCTCGGAATGGGAGAAAAGGAACTGCTCAACAACCGCAGCAGCCTTATTTATACACTCAGGAGGCTACTGTTAGCTTCTGTGTAGCAACTTGATTCCTTAGCTTGCCTTGGAGTGCCTTGCCTTCTTGGAATTGGAGCAGTTTGTTCAGCAGCTTACCTTGGGCGCGCCACACAGTGGCTCCCCACAGATTGAACTGGATCCTTTGGACCTCCAATACTCAAAGAACTCTTTTGCATTCTTCCACTCCTGGCTCTAGAGGCAGCCATTAGAACCTACCTTGTAAACTCACATATATATATATATATATATATATATATATATATATATATATATTTGCTTCTGTGGTGAGTACTGACTGATACAAAATATAAGCAAGAAAAGGAGAGAAAGCACAAATAATATCATAGCTGAAAAAGTAACACTACTAAATGCTCCAAAAGATAAAAACTGAGTATTTTTGAACAGCTATGTGCTAATAAATAGGAAGACTTAGCTGAAATTTTAAATTCTTAGAAACAGTTATATTGTTGTTGCACAAGAAAAAAAAATGAAAATTGGATATTTACTTTAAAGATTGTGTATGAAAATTAAAACATCCAACAAAGAAAAGTTCAGGTGAAAATGGAGTTACTGGATTTAAAGAATTACACTTTTAGGTCTACCTTCTCAGAGAATAAATGTTTTTATTTTGTCTTTTTCTTAAAATAATGCTTTGCAGTTCACAACTTGGGTTTCACTGCTCTTTTCTCTCAGATATGAATATATTGTACCTTCTTGCTTCCTTCATTGCTGCAGACACTTCTGCCATCAGTGTAACCTGCAGTCTCTTCATCTGTTCTTTTCTGGAGTTTCCCTCAAGGCCTTTTCTTTTACTTTGAGTCTTCTGTTCATTAAAGTTCTAAGGTTGTTACCTATGCATCTAATATGTGATTTTTACAATATGGGTGAGCACATGTCTTTCAGAAGCTGCAGAAAAAGCCCAGGCCATTTTTTTTTTCTACAATTAACACTGATGTGTTTTTCTGGGACTTTGATTAGTGAGATGCTGGCCCTCTTCATTCCCACTCTGCATGTATCTTAAATTCTCACTAACTGTATTGGAGTATTTTCTTTGAATTTATCTTTTCATTCCTGGTTCTCACTTCAACAGTATGTGATTGTATAATTCACCCACTGAGTTTCATTTTCAAGATACATTTTATAGTTTTAAAAATTTAATTTGCTTAGTCATTCTTGAAAGTTTTGGGTTTTTTATTCCATTTTTATTTATTTATATTTTATGTTTGAATCTCAGTATCTCAACTCTTCCATGCCGAATTAGATCTTAATAGTGCTGATTCTGACCCTTAGTGTGTTATTTTACTTTATTTCAGTGATTTACTTTTTACCATGAGGACTACCAGAAGTATACATGTGGCATTATTCTCCTAGAAAAGATTTGTAGTCTTATACAGGACCACATTAACATTTTCAAGTTCACAGCTTAATTCAGAAATCAGAACCGTAATACTCCTTATTGTGAAGTATCGCACAGCTGAGTCTCTTGACCCAGTACTGATTTTGACATTTATTTCTAAAACTTCTCTGGACCTTGTGGAAACAGGTGATTTATTAAGAGTTTATTTCACTACCATTCCCAAAAGCTTAGCAATGAATCAACACTTACATTATCTAAGATCTTGGTTGTATATAGCATGATGATCCTTTAGGTTATCTAGTCCTGCATACCACAACTGAAATCTCCAAAGTCCTGTGGTTTACTGTAAAACAAAATGTAAAACATATATATATATATATATATATATATATAGTACCATTTGCATGAAGAATACCGGATACACAATCTGCATGTCAATATCACTACCTTCTTCATCCGTTCACCCCATCCATGTCCAACATCAGCCAACCTCTGAGACTAATAACTTCATGCTATGTCACCAAATTCATGTCATCAAAAAATTATAGACAAGTACAGTACTAGCGAGTTGGAATAAATTAGTACATAAGTTGATGATCTTTTTTTAAAGTTGTTAATGTTTATTTTTCATTCTGTTAATTAAATCAGCAAAAGAAACATCAAACTCAAATTTAAAAATTATGTTATTTTTAACTAATGAAAAATTCATAAAAGAATCTATGAGGAGCATGTTTAGGAAGTACTAAAATAGTAATTGTCAACATAAACATGGCACAGGAAGAAAGACATCAGAGTCGATTAACAGATATTTATTAAACATGAAACACGGTATGCTGGAAATAATCTGCAAACACTTAATAAGGATATAACTTCAATAAATATCTAGAATAGATCAGGTTTATACTGGTAGTTAGAGGTGCAGAGAGAGATATATCTCTGCCCTCAAAGATACATAATTTGTAGGGACCGGGGATTTAGCTCAGCAGTATAAGTGCTTGCTTGGCAAGTGCTAGTTCATGAGTTCGATCCCCAACACACACACACACACAAAAAAAAAAAACTATAGTTTTTTTATAAAGAATCTAGGTCCAGAAATTAACAAGCTACAGCGAAGCCCCATTCCAGCCTGCTCCAGATATGCAAGCAAAGTTTTATTGGAAACTAGCCATACCCACCAGTTTCATACTATATGTGGATGGTTTTGTGCTAATGTAGCAAAATCGATGTGCTGCAACATAGAAATTATGTTCAAAAAGCTTTACTCTCTAGACCTTTGTGAAAATGTTTGCTAGCACCTGTTACTTATTCAGAGGACAATTACATAATGAACCACAGTACCCAGAAGCCCAGATTGTCCTCCTCCACTTGCCGAAAACTTATTCCACTACTTCCTCTAGCTTCCCCAGAATCCAACTCACTCTGTCCGCATCACCCCAGGTAGCTCCACTTTAAACTCCATGCTACGTACTCCCAAGGCCTTCTTAAAGGCAATTAAGCTCCAAGAATATGTTAAACCATGGTTAAACCGAATGTTAAATCATGTATTTTGACCTCATTATTTGTATCTCTTCCTTATTTGCTTCTATTAACAGAAACTATGTTTTAAAACAAACAAACAAAAAAAGACATACAAATACTATATTATCAGTTCCAAAACTGGGTTGTACAATTGGTTGAGAAAAGGAGCATGAGAGATGATATTATTGAATCTAGATCTTCAGATACAAGAAACGTCCTGATAAACATATGAAATAGGACAATTACCAGTGTCGAGAGGAATGGTAAATAGAGAGGATAAAGATAGGAGGGTACACAGCACAATCAGGGGCAAAACAATATAAAATCAGGTGAGCCTAGAATAAGTGAGAGAGAATTTAGAAGAGCAGTTCAGGACAAGAATGTGGACTACCAAATGACTGGATTCCATTTTGTGGGCATTAGTGGTGAGAAGTGTTGACTTGGAAGATCTGAATACACGTAAGGCCACTTACTTTGGCAAATTTAATAGTAGCATATAAATTTTGTAAGAAATGTTGCCTTAATAATAGTGACTGAGCACTAGGTATATGTACATATACATCTATATATCTATATCTATCCAAGTGCCCTAATTTATTCTTTATAATAACTCATCCTTATTGCCATCCTATAGGCAAAGAAGCTGAGGTTCACCCCAAGCTTTTATCGTGTTGCCCAAAGTCATACGGCAGAAGAGGGACATTCCTGGGTGTGTACTTGGCCTGTCCAGATCTAAACTTTTCTACTCTTTACCACTACCCTGTACAGGCTAAAGTCAATTGTTGCAGTTCTGCTTGTTGATCATGATCATTTTTCCACCTGACAGCAAATTCAAGGGAGCCAGAAACAACAACACTAGGAGGGATAAAAAATTAAGGGAGAATGAATGAAAGAAAAATGTTTGGCAATGGAAGCTTACAAATATGACTGAAATACCCTTAACTTCAATAAAAAAGAAATGAACTATGAAATTATTGAGGGAGGCAGTACATGAAAATGAAGGCATTGATACTTTATTCAAACCTCTTAATATGTAAAGTTAAATATTCACTCCATTTTGAGTGAATGATTCTGTCAAAAGAATTAATTTTCTGAGCAATGAGGATATTCATTTAGTATGATCCACCATCTGCAATTTATGAACCAAATTATACTCTTTCAGAAAAAGGGAAGTTCATACAGTGCATTTAAACTACATCAAGACCAAATCAAAAATGTTTCCTTAAAATGGAAGAAATCATCAAGTAAAAGTTAATCGCCTGCACCTTCAGTAGACAGTGACCATTGCAGAATAATATGTAACAAACGCTTTACTCAGGCGGTTTTTAGCACTTTATTCATGATTTGTGAAGTCAGGGATCAATTCTCAACTGAAAAAGAGAATTCTTGCATCAACAGAACAGTCACTAGCTTGATGTTCCAGAAAAGACCTTTTGAAATATACCTTACTTTTCTAAAGCACTTACAGGTAGATACTAAAAGGTCAGGCCTGCCAGAGCCTGGAAGTTAACCTGTGTGTGTGTGGAACAGTTTACAAAGACACGGTGGAAGAACCCTGTCTGTGCTTAGGAAACACAAGTACTTCAGTTTCAGATCATTATTGTTATGAAGGAATAGATCTTACTGTTACTGGCTGCTCTATTTTTAAAGAAGAGTTACAACTCCAAATATTTGGGTAACTTGTGGTACATATTTTAAATTTTCCAACCAAATAAAAACATTTAATATGTTGGTCGGATGAAAGGCACTAAAATAAATTTGGAGCTCAGGTAGGCCAGCAGGCTGTAGCGTATCCACTTTGAACCAGTAGATCTGCTATTTGTGAAAGAATTAATCAAACTGGGAATAAAACAGAAGGGGAAAACACTGGGAGAAAGCCATAGAACTCCTGTGTAACAGAGATACTACCTACCACACGTGCCTTTTACTTTTCCCTTCTTTACTCATTTATTTATTTATTTTCCCATTTATCAGATATATTTTCTCACTGTGTTCTTGATGTCAAGCTCAGTAGAAGAAAAAGTGGAAGACAGGAGCACTCAGTCAAATAATTACAGTTGCTTAACCTGTTGGTTAATGTTCATACCAAAGTACTGTGACAGCATAAGGCCAAAAACCAACTCTCCTTCGGGAAGTCAGACAGTCTCTCTGGATTTAGCAGATAACTATTAATTCCTCAACATCTTTCCCCCTTTTTTTTCTGGGTTCATTCTCCTAATTTTAATTTGAGATACATTAATATTATGACTTCTTTAGTTATATCATCTGGAACACATGGTGAATAGAACTAAAGGGACTTATACTATTTGTTTTGTTTTTTGTTTTACTTTAGCTTAGTTATGTCATGTTCACCGACAGCTCATTGTTTTGAATTAATCCTGTGGTCTCACCTAATTTCATAGAGGCTCAAAAATGTGAAAGAACATATGGAACCATCAACTCGTGTCATTACATGTAATTTTGGTGGGGCTGGCCATCAAGATATCCTATCACTGAATAGTTTAGACATGAATGTGTTCCTAAAATTAGAGAAATTAAATAATCAATGTACTGTAAATATCTACTAAAAAGCTACAATTATGCCATGATTAGCAACAGAATATAAATCAGCAATAATATTATATAGTAACCTAAATAGCTAAAAATTAATAAAGCTTAATAGTAACAATAATAAAAAAGAAATGGGAAGAAAAATAAGGCTGAAGTGAAATTTGAAAAGGAAAGAAAAAGAAGAGAAAGAAGAGAGAAAAGTGATAATAAAGATCCAATTAATATATAAAAGAAAGTAAATAGAATTAGGTAAAAGTAACATAAAAATAAATAAAAAGAAGCATACTGCAAAGAGAAAAAGAAAGGAAAAAAAAAACAGCACTTTCCTTCCAAAGGGGAAAAAAACTGTGTTGAGGTGTTCTGCTGAGTAGTTTCTTTCCAAGGATTGTGGTATAGAATCTACCAGATAAAGTGGTGTGATGGTGAGTTAGAGCTAAAAACCACCCTATCACCACATCCACTTCTTGTTATGTGAAAACAAAGTTTTTACTGCATTTTCTGCTGGGCAGGATCAATCAGTGTGTTGTCTGCCTCAGGGTTGTATTCATTTAAGCCACTTTTAGTGTTTGTGCTTGTTGTAGTCAGGGGTTGTACACAGAGAACAATTAGGTTTAGGACATGGAGTTTATATTTTTATAATGGTCACCGGGAGTTAACACAGGAAAATGCAGGAAATCTATCTGCAACACCAAAGACATAAGATTATGTAGTCAAGAGCCTAACCCCACAGCAATGTCCCACATGAGTCCAGATAAAAACCCAGAGCTCAGGACAATGCCTCCACGTGTCCAACTGGAGGTCCAGAGCCCACAAGAAGGACTCACACCAGTCTCTTTTATGCATCTGTGCCAGGAAGACCCAAGGGTCAGCGGTGGAAGCCAGAAAGTGTATGCCAGCAGGATGAAGGAGCTGTGCTAGTGGAATGAGGGTTCTACACTGGAGCCGAGAAGTCACACTCACAACAAAGACCAGGGCTATCCTGAAAGGCACCACAGCTGTCCTCAGCAACACAGAGGCCCCGAGCTCCTCCGACAACAAGCACAGTCAGGTACTTTCCAGGAAGCAACTTGATGAGATCATCCTGGAGACCAAGTAACACATGTCTTCCCCTCTGGAGCCAGGAAGCAATGCTCGATGTGAGGACCAAAGCTTCTCTGGGAGAACCAACAGCTCTGACAGCAACTCATAGAGAACCCACAATGCCTCCTTAACGCCTCAACCCTCAACACCTCCCTTCTTCTCCACCTATTTATCCTGGCATCTTTCCTCAGGTGGAGCATCTTTGCTCAATGCCATGCTGATGTAATCCAGCTGGCGTTAAGTTGACCACCAGTTCTTAATCCATAACAGTGCTCTTCTTTGTTCCTTGAGCCACGGAGTAGCTTTGAAAGAGGTTGACTCATGGGTTGCCCCATTAGCTCCACAGGCCCCTCTATCCATACACCTTGGGATAAGGCAAATATCCAAGCCCAGTTGTATCCCTGATCATATTGGCAGAAATAGATAACAAGCAGACAACCAAGTTCTCTTCTGGAATCATGTAGCAAAAGGAGCAATACAGTCCCCATGACTCAATCCCAGCACTTTCAGACCCTCTCAGAATACTGGATTTGACTAACCGGGTTTCTCACAACAGAAGTTGTGAGAATACCCACTGTGTCCTCCACAGCCTGAATTGACTGCTGCTTAAATTTCTCAGGGGGTCTGTGACTTATCAGAGAGCCCACCTCTCTCTGAAGCTATCTTTTATGGCCAAGACTCACCCAGTCACTGTGGCTAAGCGACTTCAGAAATGCTGAAACATGGCTGTTCTGTGACTTCTGATTCCCAGACTATCTCATTCACAAATAATATAGCCATTTTCAATATGTCTCCTGGTCATATCTCTCCCAAATATGGCAGACACTGTAGTGCATTTCTTCTCAATGATAGCTTGCCATGAGGATGAAGTTGCTTTCAGAGTAAAACCTCACACTGTATTTTCAGTTTACAGTTACCATGTGATTTTCTTGAGACCTATGTACCAATCCATTGTCTATCTCTGAGACTTCCAGCCCTTTGCAGACTTACCTTATGTCATGGTTTATGTCTGCGGCCCCCAGGCCTCATGAGTTTGCATTGTGCATTTGTGATGGTTCATTGTCTAGTGCTTGGATTGATGAGGTCAGTGCTCCACCCACATAGGGGTGGAGCCAGGATGTGATGTAATGGCAGGAAGAAGGTGTGTCTTGCTCTTTGCTGGTTCCTTGCTGTTTGCAGCTGCCATGAACTGGGGCCCAGCCATGCCGGCCTGCCTGGGAGCCAACTGAGTACGGATTGAAACCTCCAAAAACTGTAAGAAATAAACCTTTCCTTTCCCAACTTTGGGCTTCAGATATTTAGTCTCAGCGACAAGTAAAAAGTAACTAAGACACCTTGTGTTTGTAGAAGCCAGCACCCTTCCTGGGAGTCAGGGTTAGTTTTCCAAAGTGCTGTAATCTTTTTTTCTGTGTTTTCAGTTTTTCTACTTTCTGTGTGATTTCTTGGTTCTTTTCTTATCTACTCTTTTTTGATTCCAAGACTCTCTCTCTCTCTCTTTTTCTCTCTCTCTCTCTCTTTCTCTGTCTCTCTCTGTTAAGCTATTGTTTTCCAAATGTCTCAATTCCAGGTCCCAGAGAAACTGATTTACTGCCAGCTTCCACTCTCTATCATCTTTCAGTTATGTTGCAGGTTTTTAATTTTGACCTCAACATGTTTTTATTCATTTCTATCTTCTTTTTAGCATTAACATTAAAGATATAAAATTTATGTACTATAAAACATACCCATTTGAAATATAAAGTCAGTGTTTTGTTAATATGCTGTTAGTCTTAAAATTATCTCCACTAATTTTAAAAGAACATTACCCCAGAAAGAAAGCACATATTCATTAATAGTTTCCTTCTGGTTCTGTATTCCTTAACAACCACTAATCTGTTTTCTGTCTCTAATAATGTTTTCTTTCATGACTTGTGTTTTTTGGTGTTGAGAAAGAGGAAAGATTGCATAACTCAAGTTCACAAAAATTTACACTTTGCTTTTGTTCTAAAAGGCTTATAGTTTCAGATCATATATTCAGATCTATAATCCATTTTTGTGCACATTTTTGCCTATGGAATGAGGAAAGGGAACAAATTTACACTTTTACATATATATTCCCAGGTATCCAAACTATATTTTTTCAAAGATTTATGTGGAAATACAAACATGTTTTAAAAAATTTGGAAGTAAGATGAATTCAGAGATTATCACGATAGTCCAGATGTGGGTGGATAAGGACTAAAGTAAGTTATTTGCTTAAAGATACAGATTTCATCAGACATGTAGAGGCAAAACTCCCATTTTGTGAGCATTATTAATTTGTGGGCATTGTCCAGCATTTATTTCCTATTTAAAAAGGCATTCCAATTTGATTTTGGAAAGTTATTCTCTATTGTATGTTCCTTGAGGGATAATAAATCTAAATTTCTCTTTTCTTTAATAAAAGCCAAATACAGGTTTGTGTGTTTCACAAACTGTTTACGTGGAAGAGGAAGTTATAGGTGTTAGAAAGATTATCAGACTCGGTTTTCTAGGGCTTCAACTTCTCATCAAAGAACTTGTATATGGAACATGACATTGAATTTGTTTCTGATCAAAGATAAAGCCCTAATCAGACTGTATCTTATGGAACATTCTGTAATAGTTGCTAAATTATGCTAACTTGAGAAATTTAAAAGTTGTGTTGGTTACTTTTCTCTCATTACTGGGACAAAATATTATACAGCCAAAATTAAGGAAGGAAAGGTTTATTTAGCTCACAGTTTGGGGAGGTTTCAGTCCATAACCAGCTGGCTTCACGGCAGGTGGGATGGCACCAGGACAACACTTCAAGGTAGCAAAAGACAGCAAGGCAACAAGAGCAAAAAGAGGACATGAACAAGCCTTTTTCCTCTCTTACATTCTTCATAATCCACCACACCCTTCCAGGACGGGTGCAGCACTCACAAAATCTTGCCCTCCTTTTGCACAGGATGAAGATGTTTACAAACTGAGGACCTTGGCTCCTTCTAAACTTACCAAATTGACACAATGAATTAACCATAGCATCCACCTCTTGTCAACTTGGCAACCAAACACATTTCTTTAAACAGGTTTCCAGATATAAAGGCATGCTTATTCTTAATATTTCACAACGTGAACATTTTAACATAGGTTTAACAATCCATAAGACCCAGTATTACAGTCCATCAACATACATTACATTAGAATCATAACATTGTGCCCCTGGCTCCCCAATGACATATACATGCCCCTTTATGCAAAAAGCATTTAGTTCATTGGCAAGCGTTGCCCAAATCCCAACTGTTTCAGCATTACTGAAAAGTCTAAGTCCCAAATTCTTAGCTGCAATATCCTGTACAAATGAAAACAAAGCCAAACACTTCCAACATTCAATAGCACAAGATAAACATTTTCATTCTGAAAGTTACAGATTAGAACAAAAGTAAGTTCAAAATTTAGCAAGGTAAACATTAAATCCTATAGTTGCATATCCAGCGTCTGAAGCAACTTTTGGCAAACTGTGAGCTCCAAAAGGCTTGTGTGATTCTACTCCCATGGCACTTCTGGTGGTTGTAGCTCCCACAGCTTCTCTCTTAGGCTTGCTTTGCTCATTCCTCGCAGCTTTCCATAGATGATCCATGCTCCTGGCTTTTCAAACCTCTGGGTTCTCCATGCACCTTTGGCTTCACATTCATGTCTTCAAACAATGCTCTCTCAGAGGCACACTGCCCAGCCTCTCAGGCCTCCCAAAATCAGAGTAGAAGCCTTTTTAACCTGAGAACTCTTGCATTCTGTATGCACCTAAACCAGCACCACATGGATTGCCAAGGTATGCTGCCAGTACAAGTAGCCAGGCTTTATTCTCTCTTGGCTGTAGGAGTCAAGTGCCTGGATCACTGGGCACTCTGAATCCAATTCTGAGGAACAAATTTCCTATGCTGCCACCATTCTGAAACATGTTTGTCATGGCCTATGTTGGTGCCCCTCAGGCCTCATGTATTTGCATTATGCATTTGTGATTGGTTTATTGTCTAGCACCTGGATTGGGGGTGTGAGTGCTACACTGGCCTAGGGGTGGAGTCAGGATGTGATGTAATGGCAGGAAGAAGGTGTGTCTTGCTCTTTTGCCTGTTTCTTCCTTGCTGTTTGCAGCTGCCATGAACTGCGGCCCAGCCATGCCACCCTGCCTTGGAGCCAACTGAGTACGGACTGAAACCTCCAAAAACTGTAAGAAATAAGCCTTACCTTTCCCAAATTTGGGCTTCAGGTATTTTGTCTCAGCAACGAGTAAAAAGTAACTAAGACAATGTTGCTCTGCACCTTTTTCCTCAAAGCAATATCTTTCACTCTGGCAGGTTTGAGATTACAAAGGGCCAAGATTTGCTGCTTTTTTATGTCTTCAGGCCAACTTTTCTATTCTCCTGCTCCTTCTTAAGAATCAAGATTTCCTCAGCTCTACTTTTCAGTCCACAGCTCTATTGGAGTTTCCTTTCTGGCAAAACTCAAAAATGTTTTAAATCATCCTGCTGTGCTCTTTGCTCTTGATTCACAACATAGATCTGACTAAAAGCTCCCAAGAATAGCCATGCCACAGCCTTAACATTCCATTGGATTGCCCTGAAATTTCTTTTGCCAGGTTAGTCTGCCGCCCTTAATCTTAGTCTCAAACAAATTCTCTGGAAATGAACAAAGAGCAGACAAGCTTTTTGTCAAGCTATAACACACATCATCTGGACTCCAACAGCCAATGCAGTCCTTCTCCCCAGAAGAAACATCCTGGGCCTGGTCTTTATCAGCAGGATTTCTATCAGCCTTCTGGTCTCCTGAGCTCTGACCAGAATCTCCTATATAGAACAACCTTAGACATCCCAGCACTGTCACTTCAAGTGACATCTCTTCACCTTTCCAAACTCTTTTCACAAGCCATTGCCAAAGGCTCTTGAACCACATGGTCAGGCATAGTCACAGCAATGACACCACTCCTGGTACCAACTTCTGTGTTGGATACTTTTCTCTCATTGCTGGGACAAAATGCTGGACGCCCAAAATTAAGGAAGGAAAGGTTAATTTAGCTCTCAGTTTGGGGAGGTTTCAATTCATAACCAGCTGGCTCCAAGACCAGGTGCCATAGTACCAGGACAACCCTCCAAGGTGGCAGAAGATAGCAAAGCAACAAGGGCAACGATACTACTAAGTTTTTGTTAGCTCCTCAAACAGGATAGTTTGTGCTGATGTTGTTTGATTATCTGTTCATTTTTTGTGCTTTGATTTTGTAACTTGAACAACTACTTCTAAGATAATAATATGTAATGTATCAACTAGTGATGATTTCTTAATGTTATTTTTTAAAATTCTGTATCATTTCTATCTTTTATTGTGTTTTTCTTTTTTTAATAAAGAAAGGGGGAGCACAACAAGCTTCTTTTCCTACCTCATAGTCTATATAGGCCATCCCCACTCCAGGGTGAGTGTAGCACTCACAAAATCTCCTGCCCTACTCTTGTACTCTTGTACAAGAGGAGGCAGTTTACAGACTAAGGACCCTGGCTCCCTGCTAAGTCATTTAGTTAGACATCATTTTCCTGTCCACCACTTTTTTTCTTCATGCTGTTAACTTCAGATCCTCTTTCCAATCTGTCACTCTATCACTCTATCAAATCCACATTAGTTTGCATTGTTGCATTTTTTTTTAATTGGTACCGTGGTTCGAACTCACGACCATGCGCTTGCAAGGCAGGTGCTTATGCTGCTAAGCTAAATTCCCAGCCCTCATTGTTGCACATTAATCCCTTTAAAATGCAGCACTGTTACATGTCCTCCATACACATAAAAATCTGCATGTGGAAATTTTATAAAGCTATCTTCTATTCCCTACTGAATTTGGTTATTTAAGATCTACCACCTTGTAGACCCCAAACTATCAGTCTTCTTTTGTGAAATATCCTCTCCGACTAAAACTAAGTCATTATTTCCTAAGCTTTCTTTTTATGTTCTTACTTCAATATACCTGACCTTTTGTTTCTTCCACCCATAATTCCTCTCTTACACTTCTGCCTTCTTACTTATATCCAAGTTTCAATGTCAGTTTCTGTAATGGGATGACATGGTTCTATTTATCTTAGATATAAGTACTAACAAAAGTTCTTAAATTTTCTATCAGTTGTGTTCATAGATGACTGACAAAGTGACAGATGATGTTGTTTCTTGGTCTCAAAAAAATTACTTTCTTATATAGGAATGTTTAAAATATACCTCAATTTTATGCAACTGTATTTGTTATTTGCTTACTAATACACAGCCTGTCTCAAAAGAAGAGACACAGATGTTTCTAGAATTCTGAGTAATTATTGAAGCTTACTACTAATAATAATTGTAAAATAAAAATTTAGTAACTTTCACTTATTCAGTGTTTGTTTTATACTGCTCTAAGTACTTAGTGCTTTATTTACTCCTTTAGCAACAAATCCATAAAGTAAATTTGTTATTATCTCCATATTATAGAAAAGGAAACTGAGGTGTTTTGAAGGTAGGTAATAGATGAAGTATAAACCTGAAAGTTTTTTCACAAGCTGTTAAAATTTCTGATGAATCATCCTTCACCCCTGCACACATTGTGGTTTTTTTGTTTGCTTGCTTGTTTGTTTTTTGAAACAAGTTTTGTCTATTTTACTATGTAGTCAAGTTTGGCCTTGAACTTGCTGTATAACCCAATCTGATCTTAAAATCAGTATCCTCCTGCCTCAGCCTCCTGATTACTGGCCTTAGAAGCATTTGCAACTTCACTCTGCTCCTCTTTTCTTGAACTCTCACAGCTTTTACTCATACTTTATGAGATTCTCTTTAGTTTTTATATCATAGTTTAGTTGAAATATGATTTTTTTCTAAAGTATTTTGATAGCTTCTTAACACTAAGAATTGAGGCAAAGTAGATTCTTTGTAACTGCTGTTCAAAAACTGAAGCTAGCATGCATTAGGACTTCCACTTGTCCCCTGCATTAGATAAGGGCCATTCCCTGACAAGAACCAGCTTTTAAACAAATTCAACATTTATGCAAGAAAGAAAAATGCAGGTCGATGATAGTGTAATTACCACTATAGTAAATCAATAAGTCCTGAAAGCATTAGCTCCATAAAGAATATGAGTCCAGTAATGATAAGTAATGGAGAAAAATCTTATGTTTGTTCTTACAGACATTTTCTCTGGTTCTTCATTCTTCCTGTCCACCAACATTTAATTAGCATGTGAGGTAGCCTTTTATTCCTTCTCCTTTAGCTGAACTTTTAAGCACTTGCTGAATGATGAAAATAATGTGTAACAATGTCCTTGCCACCCCTGTTGTTGGTTTTAAAGTTGAGAGAAATTAACTTAAAATATGTGAATCAAATAGCTATCTCAATGAAATCAGTTTATGCCCTTGTACAGAATATATACCACGTTACTCTTTATTTATCTCTCACTTTTGTACTTTTACTCTTTTGTGTCTTCTTAGAAATCATATTATATGTTGTTTTTCCCCTCTCATTACCTTGGCTGCTTATTCTAACATTTCTTTCTTCCTGTCTGACTCTCTTATTTTCAAAAATGACTTGAAATATTCTGTGAAAAGCTAAAGAACTCACTGAAGAAAATTTTAAAACAGACATTTCTGTACAATTTGCAAAAAGTTGCATTTTACCATCCTAAAGTTGAGTTCTGAGATGTAACTTATACTCCATGCCTTAATTAGAGCCCTGTTGTAGGTTGTGTAAAAACACAGAACCATCTTATTTTATGAATCACAATAATTTTCATTTTGACGTAACTTTTTCCTTCTCATTATCAGGCATTGTCTTTGTTACCACAAATTAATGTTTATGTATTTTTACATTCTGGCTTTGTTTTGCATGTATGTATCCCTTTATACATGGTTTAAGATAGCTAAAATTTTGTTCATATTATTGTTTAATACACTGTGAATTGTTACTATAGCTCCATTGTACATGTGCATCTTGCAGGTTAATAAAGTATCCTCATTGTATAACTTCTGGGAACACTGATCACAAATAAGCAAACTCCCTAATTGATAGGAAGAAAATATTTCTGGTTCTCATTAGAGCTTGAGTATAATTTGACCAGACCTCCTCTGCATTTTGTCACAATTTTTCATGAGGTACAAATGAGAGACTTGGCCTCAATGTTATATATATAATTCCATTCCTTTCCAGGGGCTGGAAAGATTTAAAGATTCACTTAGATGTTCTCAAGCTTCAACGGGTAGGAAAGAAACTTATAAATAATTATCCAGAAACTCTGTGTACCACCACGTAATTTTCACAGCAGTTTCACATGCATTATCTTCTATTTTATTTCAAAGAAAGCATCTAGCATGCTCTTCCTCCTCATAAAAGTGTGAGGAGGGGAACCTCTTGGGAAGAAACCCAAATTAGAATAAAAGGGAGTTAGACCATGTTATTAAAATTATGCCTGCATCAAAAGGAAATAGAGGGCATGTGTACTATTTGTCTTAGCTACTTTCTCATCCCTTAGACAAAATGCAAGACACCCATGACTCTATGAAGGTAAGTTTTATTTTGGTTCACACCTTGTAGAGGTTTCCATAGCTGGCTGGCTCCAAGGCAGGGCAGCATGGCAGATGCATATGGCAAAGAAGGAACAGGTCATGGCATGGGAAAAGACTCAGAAAGATCAAGGAAGGAGAGGAGGAGTTATCTTTCCAGGCCATGCCCCTAGTGACCCACATTCTCAGATCAGGCTTTACTTCCTAACATCACATTTAGCTATAAACTCATCAGTGAATTAATTTATTGATGTGTATCACACCTATATGAGTGATCACTTCACAAAAACTCCACTTACAAGTGCAGGAGGTTTTGGGGGGACATCTAGAAAACCATAATACTACTTAATGTTTCCTATTTTTAATCCAGAAGGTAGCTGGAGGCCACAGTAAGATTAACTTCCAGCCAGATATAACAAAACAAAAGTTTAGAGTATGTATAGCATAAACAAGCTAGAAGTGTATTACAGGTGATAGTTTTGGACTAGAATAGCAGTTTTCTGCAATCATATTGGACCCTTAGACCACTGGCCCATGATGGCCTTTGTCTGTATCTGCAGATTGTGACTCTCAATCCCCAGCCCTCAAACTAGAACTCTGATCATTAGGAAGGAAAAAGAGAAGGTAAATGTGTCATCTTCTTATTTCTGTGATCAAATAACCAAGAACATGTAACTTACATGGAAGATTTTGACTCTGTTACGGAAGTTTCAGTCTATGGTCAGCTGTTGCATTGTTGTGGACCTGAGGTGAGGGAGAATATTATGGGAGAAAAGCATGGCATGGAGAAAGGCTGTTTGCTTCATGGCACCCGGGAAGCAAAGAGGGAAGAGCCGGGAAAGAAAGGACCAGAAAGAGAAAATAACCTTTAAAGACCTACCCTTAGCAACCTACTTCCTCCAACTGGACTCTGGCTCCTAGAAGCCCTTATCAGTTGATCAATCCATTGATGAATTCATAACCCTCCTGATCCAACCGCCTCTCTAGTCCTCACTTTTGAACTTTACTACATGAGGACAAGGGACCAAGCCCTCAATACAGGAACTTATCACTTCACATTTAAGCCATAACAGCAAACAATCCTCTCCTATCAAAGGATTCTTCTAAAACGTCTTACCCAACATTTTCACTTGTATCTCACCAACTACATTTTAATAAATGGCCCCACAGACTACTAGAGAGAAACGGAAATGTGGTATTCCAACTGGATAGATACTAGTCTACCAAGGAAAAGGCCTGAGTAGATGTGGAGTAGGAAGTCCCTGCCCCAGTAAAGGAGGAAAGAAGAAAGTTGACAGGGAGAAAGAGAAGAATGGTCGCTACCAGGTCAAATTCTTTCCTCTCAAAGGGATGACCATCCCTCAAAGCTCTCATAAATAAATTTTAAACATTCCACTCATTGAGCATTTGTTGCATAGTGCAACTGAACAGTGATCACTACATCCTGGGAGTGAAAGTGACAGTGGCAGTAGTAACACTGTCAGCAGTGGCAGGAGTAGTTTTTTTGGTACTCAATAGATATTCCTAGAATCATTTAAAAGATTACTCTCCATGTTTTTCTGAGTTTTTATAATTTATAGTACTTCAGATAAACTGCTACACATTTATGCTGCAACCGACTTGATTGTAGCAAGTTTCTGAAGGTCAAGGTGGTGGTGGGGGTTTGAGTAAGAACTCTGAGGTCTGAGATTGAACCTCAAAGTTGAGTTTAATGCAGGCTTTGGCTTTACCATGGAAGAGCAATATGTGATACAGACTTCCAGTGGTTCATTCTCTCAGGCTTGGTGTCCTAAAGTGTAACACAGAGATTAAACATGAATATACTTAGGTGCATATACATATGTCAGACTTGAAGGCCAGAGACAGACCGACAGACAGACAGACAAAGAGACAGAGAAGATGATTAAATAAGGATATGTAAAAACTTCATAAGACTTAATGTGTTCATAAAATTCTTTAAGATCTTTTTATAAAATACAAAAAGATCATACTTTAAGGACTATATATCCCCAAGTAATTTGTTAATATATATATAAGGTTTACAAAAAATATGCATTATTGCAATTAAGGAAAATATGTTACATCACATAACAGTATTGAGCAAAAAAGAGTATTTGTTCCCTATAGTTGGTAATAATAAATGGTTTTTAAAACTTCAGAAAATTAGATGTTGTTTAAACTAAGAATGGTTCCAAAATATCAATAACTTATTTTTAATTTATGGATATGGTATAATTAAATAATCCTATCAAATTTTATTATCTAGAAATCTAATTTTCTAAATTATGAGCTTTAGAACAAAAAACAGAAAACCTTGGTGTTTAACCTTAAATAGTACCTTATTACTAATCATCTACCAAATATAAAGGCAAATACTTTTAAGGAATTAGCTTTTTACGTATAAATGTGTGCTCAGAGGGAGTATCCTCACGTGTCCTTGTTCATCCAGCTTGAACGACTCCAGTTTCTCCATCACGTCATTATTTCACATATTTAAGGATTTACTTTTCTAAAACACGCTCTCAAACCCTCTGGTAACAGGGTAAGAGTCACTTTCAAAATCGGCTTTATGCAGGTCAGCGTCTCCAAGGGAGCCCCTGACTGCTCTCCCTGCTTCCCAGATCGCCCTCTTTCTCCCAGCCTGCTCTGGGTATCACCTTCTTTTGCTTGAGCTCCTGTGCTTTTTGTCTTACATAGGAGCCACTGCATCTGGAAAGTAACATCCAGAAAAATAAAGTGCTTTAAATAGTCAATTAAAATATTTATATTCTCATTTATCAAGAAACACACATACACTTATTTAAAGCCTATTGTAATGTATTTAATTATATATAAATACATATCTTAAAATAATTTTAAAAAGCATATTTATTAAGAAAAGACTGTCACTAGCCTTTTGGAGTTCACAATTTGACGGCCAGCAGACACTGGAAAGATTTTAGAGAGGCTTGCAAAGAAGAATAAGACATCCTTTTGTTTATATCTCATTAGTGTAACTAGACTGTAAGATTCTTGAAGCACAGGTAAGGATCTTACACACCAGTTTTTCATTCTATCCTGACAAGGACATTACATTAGAAGCGCACACATGCCTGTTGAGTAAAGGTCGTTTCATATACTTGCTGGTGCTGGGATGTCCCCACTCCCAAGCTCCATGATTTGTCCAAGGGCAAATGGTAATTTTCAATCTTTTCCATTATCCATTTGCATCCTGGTATGGATTTATTTTTTATTTTTTTGTGGTACCACAGATCGAACTCATGACCTTACACTTGCCAGGCAGGTGCTTATGCCGCTGAGCTAAATCCCCGGCCCCATCCTGGTATGAATTTACTAGGTACCTTTCTCAGAATGGCAAATATGCACAGTCAACAATGTATGGAGTAGAAATGAATTATGAAGGCGTTTGGAACCAGTGGATGTTGTCCTCAAGAAGGAAAGAAAGCAAAGCAGGTGAATGCAAGAGGTGCTGGAAGATAAACTTTGCCCCAAGAACAACTATTCAGATCAACATGCTACCTATACAAGGACCCCCGAGCTTTTGTTTCAGAACAGAACCCTGATGAATTGATAATATGCACAACCCTCAGAGTGAGCGTTTTTAAAAACACAGTGTCTTCCTTTGTTTTGTTTTGTATGGTTTTTGTGTTGAGACCAGGCATTGTCACATAGTTCAGGCTGTCCATGAACTCACTGTGTAGCCCACACTGGCCTTGAACTTGCAGTGATCTTCCTGTCTTAACTTCCCAATTACTAGAAACACAGGCATGTGCCACCCTGCCCTGAAAGACAAGAAGTTTTGACACTGTTAGCTTCCAATAAAAGCCTTAAATACTGGAAATTCAGAAATCAGCGTACTATAATAAATATTTTAGTAATCAAATGATACAGGACTAGCAATAATTTCTAATTAGAAAGATATGATATGGTTATGAAAATATCAAATAATTAAATGATATTTCTTATTCATAATGATCTTTCAAGCTAATAGAAAAAGGACATCGGTGTCTTTATTTTTAAGCCATGAGATTATTTAGGAGTGATGATAAAACACTGATTAATTGTTTTGTTTTAAAACAATTAGTTTAAAATATTGTTTGAAGTTACTCATTTTATGCAGTTGACATTTTAATGTATAAATATAATTACAGATCCTTTAAGAATGTTTAATTTTTGCCTTGATATATATGTTAGCAATTGTGTGTTTGAGAGAGAATCATAAAATGTAAAATTTTATGTTTAATCACCAGTGTCAAAAATTATTAGGTAATAACCACGAGAGAAGAGGATGTGGTCAAAAAAATACAAAGGCCTATATTTAAGGCATAATTTTTCTAATAGTTTCTCTGATTTTAAGATGTCATGGCGTCATCTGAAGGTTAGCAGGTCAGATACCAAATAGACTTTTTAAAAAATGTTAAGTGATCAATTTACACTCATAAAAGGGTTAAGATTACTGGAAGCTAACGTCCTCTTTGACCATCATCTAGGTACATCACTGGCTAGAGACAATAAAATCTGCTGCTCCTGAGTGCTCAGTGGGCTGAGCAGAACTAGACCAATGTAGATGTTTAAAGACCAGTGGCCCAAGAAGTGGGGGCAGAATCTAATTCCATTTGAAATTATAAAACTAGGATTTTGACACTAGAAAACATTGTTTGAAGATCTGCCTCATTTCTCATGGGCTGGCCCTTGCTGCTTTCTCTGTAACCCAAATGGTTTTGTTCTTATGCCCTTGAGACCAGGCACAATGCCGGGCCACCACTGCTCTAAGGTTGCTTTGAGGAAAAGGAACACTTTTTTGAAAAAGCTGAATTGTTTTTTAAAATTCTGTTTTTTACTGTTGGAAGCTTTGGCTAAGAGTATGTTCAAAATCCATTATGATTGTAAATATAATGTATTTTATTCAGTCTGTGTCTACACACTGACAGTCAAAACTTTGGGGTGTGAATAAATGAGAAAAAGAATTGTTTTAGTTTTCTAGTACTTCAACAAAATATGAACCCTAAGTTTCTTGCTTTTAGTTAAATTTTTTTAAGAGACGTGTTCCTTGTAAAAGCATCTGTTGTAGTCAGGGTTTGCAAGAGAATAAATTTAATACAGGACACATAATTTATTGGATTATTTTATAATATCTACCCAAAAAGTCAGTGCAGAAGAGTGCAAGAAATATGTTCATGTGCTAAAGCTCAAATAATCCAGCGGAGGGCCTGGATCCCATGGCAATGTCTTGTACAAGTCCAGCTAAGGCCTTGAGGTCATGGCAATGTCCTCCACGAGTCCAGCTGGAGGCCTAGAGTCCATGACAATTTCTCATGCAATTCTGTATCAAGGATCTGCACTGGAAAGGCCCAAAGGTCAATGGTGGCAACTAGAAAGACTGCACCAGCAGGATGAAGGATCTGTGCCAGCAGCTTGAGAGATCTGCACTGGAGCCAGGAAGCAGCACTCCAAGTAAGGACCAGAGCTGCCCTGTAGAGAACCACAGCCATCCCAGTGACAGCAAGGACCAGAGCTCCTTGGACAATGGGAACAGCTGAGTTCACGTCAGGAAAGCCAGCATAGCAAGCTTCTCTGAGGGAATCAGCAGCACACCATCTTACCCCCCAGTTTTCCTTTTATGTTGTTGACAGCAATTCTCAGGCGGGCCTTCCACACCCAGCACCTTGCTGATTCAGTTCAGCTGGGTGTTACAAGTTGACTATTAGTTAATCCTCCACAGCATCCTAGAGTAAATGTTTTTATTCCATAAAAAATATTTTGATCAAAATAAAAACTGAACAGCAAAGAATACAGTCAATAGAGAGAAGAGGCAACTTACAGAATGAGAGAAAATATTTGCAATCCATACATCTGATAAGAAATTCACAACCATTATATACAAGGGATACACTTCCATAGCAAGAGAACAAATACCATGATTTAATGATTTAAAAATGGACATAATACCTGAATAAATTACTGTAAAGAAGACATACAAATGGTGGACAAGTATATGAAAATTTGCTCAGCACCTAATCCTGAGGAAATTGCAGATTAAAACTACAAGGAGATAAAACCTCACATCTATTAGAATGTTAGCAAAAGAGAAAGAATAAGTCCTGCAAAGGATGTGGAGAAAAGGGAAACCACTGTACACTATTGACGGAAACACAAAATGAGATAAACATTATGAAAAACAGTATGGAGGGTCATCAAAATTTGAAACTACCATGTGATCCAGCTATGTCAATACTGGGTGTTTATATAAAAGGTCTGAAATCAGTGAAGAAATATACACTCACATATACTGTAGCATTATTCAAAATAGCCAAGATGTGAGACCAACATAAATGTCCATCAACAGATGAATGTAAAAATGAAATGAATTATATTTACAAAAAGAATATTATTCAATCTTAAAAGCAAAAGGAGATCTTGTTATGTGTAAAACTGGAGGATATTATTGTTAAGTGATATAAGCCTGACATAGAAAGACAGATGTTACATGATCTCATTTATATGTGGTAAGTAAAAATGTTGTACTTGGATGCCAGGCATGGTGGCACACATCTGTAATCTCAGCACTGTGGGAGGCTGAGGCATGAGGATTATGAGTTTGAGCTCAACATGAATACACAGAGATTTGGTCAGACCTGTCTCAAATTTAAAAAGGAAGAAAGGAAGGAAGGAAGGAAGGAAGGAAGGAAGGAAGGAAGGAAGAAAGGAAGGAAGGAAGGAAGGTGAGACTGTAGCTCATTGTTAAGGCTCTGGGTTCAATTTCAAGTATGAGTAAAAAACAAACAAAAAATAGTTTAACTCATAAGCAACAAAGAGTGATGAGGTGATTGCCAGATTTTGAGGGGTAGAAGGATTGTGGAGGCATTGGTCAAAAGAGACAAAATTTCAGTTAAATAGGAGGACTAAATTCAAGCAATCTATTTTATTGTCATGCTGGCTGGTTAGCAATGATATACCGCCCTCTTGAAAATGATTTGGTATTTAGCCAGGCATAGTGGCACACTCCTGTAATCCCAGCACTCTAGAGGCTGAGGCAGGAAGATTGCTGTGAGTTTGAAGCAAGGCTGGGCTACAAAATGAGTTCAAGGCCAGCCTGACTTACATAGTGAGATCCTGTTTCAAAAAAACAACAAAAATGGCTTAGATTTAATTATTCATGTCGTAAATAAATAATAAGTATGTGTGGTGATCCATAGCTTGATTTAGCCATTCCACGTTATATACACATATCAACATTTTGTTATAGACCATGAACGTGTATAATGTTTATTTGTCAAATAAATTCGGTTATTTTTAAGTATGTGACCATTTTTCACTTCTTTTTATGTAATGATGCAGATCTTGTAAGAAACTTGGATAACCAATGGAGAGGAATCACAGTAAATCAAGAATAATTTGTACATTGCAGCTTCCTTCAATCACTGCACCAGTATCGCACATCATTTTTGGTCATGTTATGATAAGGGCTACATCTGGATAGTGTCAAAATATCCAGATGCAAAAGGAAAAAGGCACTCAGTCATGCTGCTTTGTGTAGCAGCCACCGAACTCCTCGGGTTTGTAGGCCTCCGAGCATTGTCTGAGCTGCTCTTGCAGCATCTGGGTGTTTGGCGTTGTGTAGCCACAATGAAAGACAAAGTGTGATGCTTTACAGCTGTTAGGGTAACACTTTTTCTTCTTATGCTTCACAGAAATTATCTTCTTTTTCCAGGATTTTTTTTTTATACCGAATTAGACAATTACTACTGAAAGCCCAGAAAAATGAGTCCTGCTTGGAGGGACAGATGCTTGAGGCATAAGGATAACAGTGGGCCCTGGGCACTGTGTAATAGAAGCCATAGTTTATTCCTGCTGCTCAAATACAGTATAATCTAATAGGTGTGATGGATTTGATGCAGAAATTGTAAAACTTAATATATGTTTGTAGAAAGCTATATAAGTAAAAATAATAGAAATTCATTTACTTTGGAGGCAGGATGCAATGAAAGCAATCATAGTATATTTCTAGGTGCTGTAACGAGTGGTTCTTGGTGAGCGGAGTAGTTAACCCAGTTGGTCATGTGCTGCATGGTGAAGTTTTGGTTACAGTGCATGACATTGGGCCCATGAAATTATAATGGAGCTGAAAGATCCCTGCCATCTAGAGACACTGCCACCATGGTGTCCTCCCAGTGTAACATACACTGATGTGTATGTGGTGATGCCAGTGTAAACAAACTACTACACTGCCAGTTATATAAAATATCCTACCCATAAAAATATATAGGACTCAATATTTATAATAATAGTAAATGATTATTTTGTTGGCTTATGTATTCCCTATATTGTAGTTCTTATTATTTAAGGATATACAACTACTTACAAAAGATTAGAGCATACACCAACCTACAAAAAGTTTACTATAAAATAACGTGGCACATTGTGCCTGCTGCAGCCGAATACATCTGGTGTTTACTGACCACACTGAGCCCTTTTTATTGTGAGACAGAGCCTTGCTAAGTCACTAAGTTTCCCTGACTGGGTTTGAATTTGCAGTCCTCTACCTCAGCCTCTCAGAGGGCCGGGACTATAGGCACGCATCGTTACTCCACTACCTCCCTTGACTGCATCAAGAAAATGACCTCTTCTGTCTATGTATGTGTTATTGTTATGTCATGATACTGTAACAACAAAATCACATGAGGACGCAATTAATTTCATACAATGGGTCCCTCTCATTAAGAACATGGGACCCCATACATGTCTTCTATTGAGATTATCTAGACTGTTGCATCTTTGAAAATGTAAATGACCTCATATTAACCATTGCACTTATTGTAAAAGTCTCATGAAAGCAGATCTCCTTTGAAAATTCATGTATTTCTGAAGCTGCTTCAACATTTGTCCTTTCATGGAAGGGAAGGGCACAATTTCTACGGAGCTTCACCTTGTGATTCCCTCTGAGTCCTCTACACATGGTGATTGACTTAGTGTCTGTCTTGCTTTCCACCACTGCAAAGTGGAAACGAACCCTTTCCCCTTCCCTGCCTAAAGTTCTCTTATTCTTCTCCACTTGATAGACAGTTTGAAATATATTAAAAGCTAAGAAATGTTTTGAGTCTCAGGAAATTGAAACTATGAGAGTTTTACTATAAAGCATCACATACAAAAACTTTATCTTGTTCAGTATGAAATTATCTGATTTAAATCAGATAACGTCTACTCTAATACCTTACTCACAATGTAATAGATAATATGGTATTTTTAAAAGTTCAACAAACTTTTCTAGTTGATGTGCACTCATGAAAGAGTCCTAAGACTTGTAGCATAGTCTTTTAAGGAATACTATAAAGACAAATGCTGAAAAGTACACAGAAAAAATTAAGCATATTTAGCTTTTCAATAAAGAAAATTATGTTGAGCATACAAAAATCAATTTCTACTGTCACAAACAGCTATTTATATTCAAAATAGCTTGTCCTTTGTAAAGTATATGTACTTTACCCTTCCTGTATATGTTTCCAGTCACTCCCAATTTTACTGAGGTATGATCAACAAATAAAATTTATATATATATATATATATATATATATATATATATACACATATATATGCAATATGCAATTTTGATATATGTATACACAGTAGTTTATTAATAAAACGAAGCTAATACAGTATATCCACTACCTTTGTCATCACATATGCATGTATGTGAAGAATATTTGAGTTCTACAGATCTATTGTTTTGGTAAATTTCAAGTAACCAATAAGTTGTTACTACTATAGTCACTATTCTGTGTATTAGGCTTCCAGGGCTTATTTATCTTATAATTGAAAGTTTGTACCTTTTGACAAATGTACATCCTTTTGTACATGTGCCCTTTGGAACCACTGTGGTACTCTCTTTTGCTACAATCTTTGCTTACATTTTAGTATATTTCACATGTAAGTGAGTTCATGCAGTATTTGTCTTTCTGCAATGGACTTACTTCATATAGCATAATATCCTCTAATTTCTGCCACAGAAAAAAGGTAGGATTTCCTTTATAAGGTTGAATATTATTTTACTGTGTGCACATGTACGTATATTTATTTATATGTGAGTCACATGTTCTTTATCCATCCTTTGAGGGAAAGTTAAGTTATTCCCATATGTTAACTACTATGAATATACTGCAGTGGACATAGACGTAGTGCTTCTTCAAGTTAGTGATTTTAGGGTAACCAGCTCAGGTCCAGGAGGCCACAGCCAGTCTTTCCTCCATGCACATACCAGCTGCCATTTGGGATGCTTCCTGCTGTCAGTAGCCAGTGTGTACTGGGAAAAGCAGCAGCCAGCCTGTCACCAGTGTACCCAAGAGCCACCATCGAATACTTATAGCCAGCAATGGTCAGGAGAACCAGACAGTCAAGCTTTGTAGCCAACACAGGAATTGCTTGGGACCCCACTAAACCACTTGTCCAGTAGAACCCAGGAGAATGTCAAAACAAAGCAAAAGACAACCTCTGGCTTCCAGCCCATGCAGAGTAAGTCCTGAAGATGTAAACACCGAGGAGACTGGAGTCACACACCTGAGGTTTCTGAAATAATAGCAACTGAAGTAAATAAACAACTTCATGAGGCTATAAAAGAAATTAGAACAGAAATATCATCTCAGATAAAAGAAGAAATGAAAAACATAATACAAGAATTCCTAAGCATTTCTAAAGAAAACATGATAGAAGGATAGAGGAGCACAGGGAAATGAGAGGAGCCTTGAATGAACAATACAAGAAAAATTTATAATTCATGAAATAGATTCAAAGAGATAGCCAGGAAAGTAAAAACTCCCTTGAAAGCTGGAAAAAAACTGTTTTAAAAAAACTGATGATAGACTTTCAGAACTTGAGGACAGGTTTGCAGCTAGTGATAACAAAAGGGAGGGTCTCTTAAAAATAACCAGGAAATAACAATTCAATGACTGCAAGATGCCATGAAGAAAAATAATTTAAGAATAATAGGTGTCAGCAAAAAAGCGGAGGTCAATACAAATGGTATAAGAAGTCTATTTATAGAAGTAATAGCAGAAAACTTCCCAAACATAGGGAAAGGATGTAACATTCAGATAAGTAAGGCATATAGAACTCCAGCTAGCCATAACCAAAACAAATTTACACCTAGACATATAATAATCAATATATCCAAGAAATTCAGCAAAAGAACAGAATATTAAAAGCTGTTAGAGAAAAGACACATCACCTATAAAGAAAAACCTATCAGAATCATGACAAAATTCTCAACACAGCTATCAAGTCAAGAAGAGGCTGAAGTATTTCAAGTCCTGAAAGAAAACAATTTACAACCCAGATTGATGTACCCTGCAGAACTATCTTTCAAAATTAATGGAGAAACAAGATACTTCCATGACAAAGGACAACTGAAGAAATTCATGACCACCAAACAAACATTACAAAGAATACTGAAGGACATGGTAGAGAAAGATAAAAATGACCACAGTTCCAGGAACAGCCGCAGAGGTGGATCACCAAGTGGGACAGACAAGTGAATGGAGGGGAAAATTAGGCAGCCAATGGCAAGAAAGTAGCACGGCAGAGACAAGGCAGTACATATTGGCCATAACCATTAATGTAAATAGCTTCAATTCACCAATAAATAGAAACACAGGCAGAGTGAATTGAGAGACAGGATCTATCAATAAGCTTTAAACAAGAAACATATTTAACTCAGAAAGAAAATTCATAGACTGAAAATCAAAGGAGATTTTTTAAAAAATGCTCTCTGTGACAGGGAACCAAGAAAAAGCTGTGAGTGTGAAGCAAAAGGTGCATTGGAGACACTAAAGATTTAGAGAAACCAGAAATGTAGATGTCTGAGGAAAGCAGCCAGGAGGGAGCAGAGCAGGCCCAAGAGAGAAGACATGAGGGCTTCCACTATGAGACATACCACAGAGACAGAGTGACCCGAACATTTTACACTACACATCTTGCCACAGATTGCCTCAGAGCCTACAATGAAACTATAGGACTTAATGTTTGCCCTGCTAGATTTTGGACTTGCTTTAGTCCCATTCCTTTGTATCTTCCTACTTATAACTTTCAGAATGGAAATGTCTGTCTTTTTTCATTCTGTGTTGGAAGTGGTTAACTTTGCTTTCATTTGTACATGGGCTCACAACTAAGTTTGCCTTAAATCCCAGAGTAGGCTTGTGTCCTGGACTTTTTAGCAATGCTCAGACTGTTAGGACATTAGGAACTCTTGGAGGTGGCCTAAATGCCTTTTGCATAAAGAATGTTAATAAGTCTTTGGGGAACAAGAGGAAGAATGTTTTGCTTTGTGTCTGGGTGTCTCTCCAAAACCTCATTCAGTCGCAGGGCTTTTTCTGGAGGTGGCTGAATCTGTAGTGTGTGGTTCTGGAATTAAGGTGTATGATTAGAAATCACTCCACTGCTTGGTTTGGCATAGTTCTGGCTTAAGATTAAGGGTATAAGTTCTGCACCCACCTTAGGTTAGGTAGCCTGCATGCAATATAAGGGACAGAAAGAGTCTTGCCCTCTCCCTTTGTTGCTTATGCTGTCTTCCACTGCCATGAACTGTTGCCCTTTTGCTATCTGCCCCTCTGCCTTAGGATGAGCCACTTAGGGAATGAAACTTCTATAAACTGTGAGCTAAAGAAATCTTTAACTTTGGGTGTTGGTTATTTTGTCCCAGCAGCAAGAAGAGTAACTAAGACACCTTGCCTCATTCTCATACTGTTTTCAGGCCTTTAACTTCTGACTGAACCATCCCATCGATTTTTAACTCTGGGTTCTTCAGAGTTCCTTGGCCTCTGATTGTTTAAGCCAATTCCCACAAGAATCTCCTCTATGTATCTAAATTTATCCTACTGGTTCGTTTCTTCTAATCCCTGACTAATAAAGAGATTTATATTAAAAAATAATATATATATATCAGAACAATTCAACAACAGCAACAAAGTTTATACAGCTTGCTAGAGAACCTTGCCCAGCCTTACAATGTATTCCCACCAAATTTGTCCTTTAATGAAGTCTTCAAGGTAATTCAGGTAATTCCACACAAGCTCAATCGGGATGACAGGGTGCTTCATTAGACCACTAAATTCAATGAATATGGCCAATGTTACATTTCTTTGACTATCAATCAAGTTCTTTGCAGAGTCAATGCTCTGTGGAAGACTATGATGAATAAAGTATTATGTATGTTCAAAGATCATATTTGTCACAAAAGTGCTGTTTTCAGGGAAGGCAAATCCATATCCAGAGTGTCTATTCCAGTTAAGGTCAAAATGTTCCCCTTTCCTGATGGAAGAGGTCTGAAGTAGCAAACAGGCTCCCAGGTTACAGGCTGATCACCAGAGGGAAATAACCTGTCAGGAGCTCAGCCTTGATCTTTGCTAATGCCAGATGGGAGCTCAGTGGTCACAGTCAAGTCAGCCTTGATGAGTGGAAGTCTGTATTGCTGAGTTTATGCATAAGCTCCATCCTTGTCACCATGGCCACTTTGTTCATGACTCCACTGGGCAAAGGCAGCACTGGACATGAAATAAAGCTGACTGCTATCCACTGAATAAGTCATCTTATCCACTTGCTTATTAAAGTCATACCATACTCATGTCACCTTTCAGTAAGCATTCATATGGGACACAAATACCTTCAAAATTTTTTCCATTCAGAAAAGTCTACATACATACTTCTCTCTCAGATTTTTCTTGTGATCAGTTTTCTAGCTGCATCCCTTCCAAATCTCTGACACCCAGCCAAACCATTGCATAGTCATTGGTAGAGTGGCCATTGCACATCTGGCCATTTCTCCTTCCAAGCAAAGTGCACAGGAGATGTACTTCCTAAAGGTCTGTTCAGTAAAAAGAGTTTTTCCTACACATCTGTCCTCAGAAATGTTCAAAAGAGGGAATGCATTGCTTCTAGCTGACCACTTTCCAGTGCTGCCTGCGGATTCGACAGAATGATTTATAAACCAGGCCGAAATCTTTTCCTGTCAGTTGATCAAGTGCTACACCAGGAGAATGGAATACAGGCTGGGAGAGAGAAGGCAGTGGAGTGGTTTGGGAAACTGCAGGAATTTGGACTGCTTCTTCTTGTAATGCACTTGTGTCTTCTGGGCCTGCTCATGTATGATCACATGTAGTCCACTTCCAATTGATGAGAGTGAATTGTTGTGCACACCCACCTTTATGGCTTGGTGGATCGAATAACACACAATTCATAACAGGCAGTTCAGAGTATTACATTCATCACGCTCCTGATCAGCTAGCTATATGACTTGAAACTATTTTCTTTCAATCTGTAGAATGTCTTTTCATTTTATTGGTTGTTTTCTTTGCCATGTAAAAGTACTTTATTTTCAAATAATCTCTTTCATATATATTTTACTTTTGTTGCCTGTGACTTCTGTGCTTCATTGGTCATAGTCTCTTTAGAAAAAAGAATAGAAATTCCATTTATGTAATGGATGTGAGTTGAGCAATCAATAATAAGATCTGTATTGCATCCTGACTGGAAAATAAATTTTATAAATTGGTAATTTGTAAGTTTAGGAAAGCAAGATGACTGTATTTTAAGGTACAAGTCTTGGCTTGAATTAACAAGTTGCTTAGCTTCTCTGAGACTTACCTTCCTCGCATTTAAAATATAAATAATTATACCTTCCTGTGTCAGTATATTAGTTAAAATTTTTAAGTGCTAGTGATCAAGATGGAGTTTGTTTTTCTCATTTCAAGAAGTTACTTTGTTCACATATTCCTTCAGCCTTCCATAACTTAATCAAAATTTTAGATCTGTAATGATTGGCCTTTTATTCATAGTTCTAGTTCATTATTCTAAACATAAACTAACATACTCCTTGTTTCACTTTATTTCATTGGTCAAATCCAGAACTAGGGCTTTTCCCTAGTGTAATAACAAGGAGGACAGAATTATAAGGCTGAGAATGAAGCATTCATGATTTATCGTGTGAGGCTAGGGCATATACCCTGTGTTCCCTGAGATCAAGGCGTCACCACCTGCTACCTACGTATCCCCCAATTAGAATTATGTTAACAGAAGAAACCAGCACAACAAAAGATTGCAGTCATGACCATACAATTGTGCATGGGTTACTCCTAAATATGCTAATGTGAAATATTTTTCTAATTCTAATATGTTATGGAAATATTGTTCCTGTTGATAATGGTGATGATATTGTTATTGTCATACAACATGCAAGTGTTCATTCACAACTAAAATTAAACTCGCTACTCCAGTACCACGTCTTTCCTGCCCATCTCTCTCTCTCTCTCTCTCTCTCTCTCTCTCTCTCTCTCTCCCTCTTCTCTCTCTCTCTCCCCCTCTCCATCATTATTCAACAATTAATGGCAGCATGTCCATGTAAGAAGTGTTTCTTCCACATTTCCAAGGCAATGTAAAAAATTATTGCCACAATTTCTAGAGCAGGTGTATTGCCAAAGATAGTACCATCATTGTTACATTAGATTGTATACCCTTTCTGAGACTCTGTCAAAAAGTTATGGACAAAAGAATTAAATACATAAAATACCATCAAAATTAAATGAAAAAAGAAAAATTTTATCAAGATCACACAATACTAGAATCATTTCCATTACACTCCCTACTTAATTTACACAGATTTTGTAGCAAAACTTCAATGATTTTTTCACTTATCTTCTCCTCCCTGTTACTAGTACACAAGTACATTTCATACCTGTCTCTTAGACATTGTGCTGTACACCAAACATAGGTACATCTGAAAATATATAAGAAATAGAAAAAAAAATACCTGCAGGTTTGGCAGAAGTGAAATATTGACATACTAATGAAACAAAGGGTTAATACACTTTGAAATAAATGACAGGAAGCTTGGAAAAAGATTCAAAAATCATTTAAGGCATAGGAAAAATATACTAATGAGAACAAAAATGACCAAAAAAAGTTTACTCCAAAGAAGACTTGTGCTTGGAAGTTTATTTTAATAATGCCAAAAGATAAGCTTATTTTTGTGAGGGGTTTTATAAGATACTTGTATCAGAAAGAATAATCAATACCGTCAGTGTGTCATAGTATTAGCTAGGGAACTTTAGTTGTTACAGCAAATAAACTAGAAAGTAAATGAGCTTGAATATGATGGAAGCCCAAACTGTTTCAGACTGGCAGGACACTTTTTCCCAAGCAATGGCTCCTCATTTCATGCTTCTGTCATCTTTAAGACGTGGCTTCTAAGGTTGACATCGCAGCTTTACTGTACCACAAAAGGATAACCCTCACGGGGAGCTGGGCACGAGAACCTACTTATGAGACAGTCTGGGATGTATTAAATATTATTTTCTACCCAATTCTGTTGGATATTTCTTAGAATGAGCACAAATAACTGAACAAGTGATTGGAAAATTAGGGGAAAAAATGGTTGGATCTTCACAATAAATATAATACAGACTCCTATATTTACCTTGTTTTTCTCAAAATTTCAACTGAAATGTAACATCTATATAATACAGATTTTATAATAAACTTTTTTATATTTTATAAACTTTATAAACTTTAGAACACATACTATAATAAAAATTATAATTGTAATAACAATAATAATAAAAACCCTTGATAGGCCCTTACAATGTCCAAAACAGATACTGTGGCAGATTAACCAATGAGCAACTTGTAACACCCAGCTGAACCGAATCAATGTGGTTCTGGATGTGGAAGTCCGACCTGAAAACTGTTGCCAGCTGCTTAAAAGGAGAACCAGAGAGGAAGATGGCATGTTGTTGATTCTCCTAAAGAAGCTTTCCTGATACGAACTCAGTTGCTGTCATCCTGGGAGAGCTCAAGTCCTCACTGTTGCTGAGGATGACTGCAGTTCTGTTTAGAGGAGCTCTAGTCTTTACCTCGAGTGTTGCTTCCTGGCTCCAGTGCAGATTCCTCAGCCTGCTGGCACAGACTTTTCATCCCACTCTTGCAAACTTTCTAGCTTCCACCACTGACCTTTGGGCCTTCCCAGTGCAGATTCTTAAAACCGACTTGCATGAGACATTGCCACGGGCTCTAGGCCTCCTGCTGTTTTGTGCAAGACAAAGATGTGGAATCCAGTACTTCAGCTGGATCCTTTGAGTCTCCAGTACATGGACATATCTCCTATATTCTTCTGCATTTGTCTTTTGGGTGAATATACAAAATAATCGAAGGAACCATGGGTCCTGTATTAAATCTATTCCCTTGTAGACCCTGACTACAACAGATATTACTAATATTGATACCATTACTTTGATGGGAAAATTAAGACAGAAAAACTCAAGTAACTTGCCCAAAGTAGTGAATGATGGACAGTAAGTAATGGGGTAAACTAGGGTACAAAAGTTTTAAATGTTTGAAAATTTGCCATAGCAGTATAACCAAAAGAGAGTCAAACTAAACCTAATTATTAGCTTCAAAATCCAAGTTTATCAACAGTTTTCTTGTGTTAAAAAATAAGCCTAAACAAATTCTTTGCATAAGCGTAACATTTTAACAGCACTATGTTTACATTGGTTGCTTATGTGTTTGATGAGGAATGTGATAGGGAAAATTCCTAAAGACTCAAACTTCACTTCTGCTCTAATCAATACCACTGCTTTATTCCTCTCCGTATAAATATTGCCAAAACAGCACTTTCCATCACTATTTTCATCCTTAATTTTGCTCCTCACTGGCATCCTTAGTTACACAATACTAAGGATGTCAGTGAGGAACAAAATTTAGAAGTTACAAGAATTTCTCTCTCAGTGGAGAAAGAGACAATAGAGAACCAAACTTAAGGTGGGCAACTAGGAAAGTCAGCATCTTAGTAGATATGGTAGCTGGGAGGACATTGATGGGAAGAGATGAGAACAGACAAAAAGAGTGTTTCAGACTGACAGAATACTTTTCCCCAAGCAATGACTCACCCCTACTTTGTGCCTGTGTTATCTTTAAAATAATTGCATTTAGGGCTTATCATTTTAACAGGAACAGGTGTGAAAGAGGGATGAAACCACTGAAGTGGAAGAAAGGATTTGAGAAGTCTTTATTGTAGATAACTCAGTGTCTTAGTCATTTTCTCCATTGCTGAAACACAATACCCAGCACCTACAGATGAAAGACAGTAAGTAAGGTTTATTCTGGCTCATGGTTGCATTCACAGTTGGCTAGATTCAAGGAGGGACTACTCTGCAGAGAGCAGTAGCTGGAGGAGAACTCACTCAGGACTGCTCAGGTCATGATAGTGGAGAAGCAGAAAATCTGAAGAACTGAACCAAGAAGTGGGTAAGTCCCTCTGACCCACACTCCTAGGGACATACCTTTTCCCGTTAGACTCTTTCCTCAAAGCAAATCAGTTGTGAGCTCCCATGCTTTAATCACTTCCCCAAAGCTCCACCTATGGGTGCATGAGGTTCTCAGGGGACATCTACATTTAAACCACCACACTCATAAATCTCTTTTAATAGTGTTCATACAACTTTTAAAATGAACATAATTATTTTTAGCTTGTACTACTTTTAGTGCTACCATTTCTTTCAATGTGCCCTCAAACTGGGGCCATAAATTGTCCTGTGGATTTTGTTTGGTTTTGTTTTATATTTTTATTTTTTTGTTTCTTTGAGATGATGGCAATACTAAATCTTAGAGCTGTAAGAAATCTTGAAGATAGGCAGCTTAGTGTCTTTCCCAAGGCAAGAATTTATTATTTTCCATCTCAGAAGGTAATCCTCCTGTCAGGACTTGAATAGACTTATAGTAAAATACTCATTACGTGATGAGGCCAACCATTCCCTTCCCAAACAATGACGATGTTTTCATATGGTGAGTCAAAGTCTATCACCTTTACTTCTATTGATATGCTGTAAATTATACCCTTTAAAAATATTTAATTATTCTCCATATACATGCTGCTTGAGTATTTGAAGATACTTATTACCATTTAACAATTTTTTTCTTCAATCCAATGATTAAATTATATTTGGACTTTATTCCTCATTCTTCATCCATGAGTCATCCTTGAATTGGATTTATTTACAAACACAATATTCCTGATTTCTAATAGAGTTTTCTATTGTTCCAAACACTATTGGCTCATTTATCTGCAAAAATACGAAGCAGATAGAACAGTCAAAAAAGGGTAATTTAATAAAAGTGTCTACAAAGAGAATGCTCAGTCGTGTAAATATCAAACCTGGGTCTGAATCTGTACCACCCTAAGCCTGAAGAAGGTGAGAATTCTGTGCAGTCCAGCACTTTGAAAGTAACACTTATCCTCTGAGAAAATATGTTGTCAGGTCAAGGTAGCACTTAGGGACAGAACCAGGAAATGAGAGCACAACCTCGTTTTCTTGATTTGATTGAACAGAACCAGAAGACAAAAGATCCTCCCCCACCCCACCCCCAAAGCAAATGGAGTCATGTGAAGAAAGGATCTGGAGAAAGAAACAAGAGCTGTATGTGATGCATTCCATAACATCGTTAGAGATACCCCTCCAAGTAAATATCTTCTGGACTGATAGGAGGTGAACGAGAATTTCCTGCTGATTGTGTTGCCCAAAGTGATTTACTTTGTATGCCTGGTGATAGGCAACAAATACTATACCTCTACTTATTAGGAGTCTAATCATTTAGAAAGACTCATCAACAGCTGGGCTTGGTGGTGCACGCCTGTAATCCCAGCGCTCAGGAGGCTGAGACAAGAGAATTGTCCCAAGTTGGAGACCAGCCTGGGTACAAAGTGAGCAAACTTAAGGTCAACCTGAACTACAATATCAAGACCTTGTCTCAAAAAGGCAAATATTAAATAAATAAAATTTAAAAAGTGATAACTATAAAACTCATATGTGTATTGTTATGTTTAAGCATTTCATATGCTTAAATTTCTTGTACCATAATGACATTCAACTTTCTGGCAAAAAGTGGCATGCTAGGGTTGGAGCATGGTGGAATTCTGTGGTCACTGATACTGCTTTATTATGGCAAATAATACTAAAAAATATTTTAAAATACTAATAGAAGCAAGTTGCTTTGTTCTTTATACAAATGAAAGGGAGGAAAATTATTGGTGTCCAAGGGTGGAACAGAAATAAGCTGGGGAATTGACAGTAAAATTGGCTACATGCCATAACTCCTTTATCTGCTTTAGTAAGCTTTTTGCCAATGTGGAATACAATAGGCCTCTTTGCATACCTGATGCTATCCTGGATAACAGCCCAAGACTTAAGAAATCTGGTCTGTATGAATGAAAAAATGGAAATATTTGCATTTATTTAGAAAAATGTCTCTTAACTAGAGGAGGTTTTTACACAACTGGGACCATTATTTATGAGTTCACTCATTTATAGGAAAATGTACTCATTCCTTGCCCATTCACTTGCCTTAAAAAGAGCATAAATAAAACAAAATGAAATAATCCAATGAACCCTATGTACCCATTATAGCACTTTAAAAGGAAAAAGAAAACATTCCATCAAAAAGCTGAGAGTGCTTTGCATGTGTCATCCAATCTACTTTTACAGAGTTTCTGAATATGCTTGGAAGAGTTGTCATTCCTGAGGTGCCTGATTGCCATTGCTGCCCATTAAATTGTAAAAAATTCTAGTCTAAAATAAATGCTTCAATTCTAGGTACAGACTGGTCAAGTCCAATGTTCAATAGCTCATGATGTTCCTTCACGTCGACTATGTCCTACTTTTTATGCTTCTCTCATGAGATTCATTGCAAACTTGTAGAAACCATTTATTTTAACAAAATCGAAGGACCTCAGAGCTGATAGATTTTAATGCTGAGAAAGAAATTTGGCAGCTATCTCCATGATTGGCTTGGGAGTGGTATTCTAAGTCACCCTTCACAAGACCTTGCTCTGCTTCTGTTCAGATTCAAGTCACAATAAGAGAGGGAAAAATGTCAAGGAACATAAAAAAAGAAAGTCAAATAGGTTGATTTCCAAAAATTGAACTCCACTAGAAAGTACAGCAAGAATGGGATAGCAGTGTCCAAATTTTACTTAAATCAGAAAAGAAATGATTTTATGTTAAGCATTTCTGGAAATGAACAGGAGACTGATATGGACGTGTCAATGTAAAATCATGGTTGATAGATACCTACAAATGGGAGCATAAACTGCAGTTAGCTCCTGTCGGTGATGAGCCAACAATGCCTCCAAGGACCTTAAAGGTTAACAATAAAATCTCAAATTGAATCCTCATTTTCTATGTGAGCCAATCTGTTATAAAACAATGAATTGGCATGAGCATACCAAGGCCAATGAGTACAGTTAAGCAAGAGCCTGCCAGCATACCCATACTTTATCACCCATGCAGAGAGTAACTCTCCATGACATTAAGGATGCTATATTTGATGGAATGTCACAGTCAGTTGACACTGGCCTTATCCTGGATCGTAGATTCTCTGTCACATCCTGCCAGTTTAGAGCAGGACCTAATAATTACAGTGTTTTGCCTTACAAGCCATGGTGGGAACCAAAGCTGAGTTTAACAGTGTAAATTGCTGCACTGTGTCAGAGTTGTCAATTGGAAGTGATTGATAGAGGGATAACCAGCCATACGGAAGGACAAGAGTGAAGTGTTGTACCCTGGTCTTGAGTTGAAAAGCTTATAATCTAATCAAACCAAAGGGAAATAATCAGTGAGAATTTAAAAGAATATTCAACCTGCAGATCGTCTAGCTATGGGTGACATGAACAGTCACAGAAAAATTATCTCTCCAGGGCTCATCCATATGCTGAACTTTGGATAAATTATTTTTAAGTATATAATTATATAAATATGATGGGATAGACACTGAGAACCTAGAGATGAGCCTAGAGAGGAATAAGATCAAACAAATACAGTTGATGAGATTTATTCATAAGATAACTTCATTTTTGTGTTTTACCCCCTCCCTTCAATTTAACTAATTGGAAGATGCTTTTCTATGTGAATGTTTAGACAGTAAATGGCTTTAAGCCTTTTCTGATGAATGTTAGGCCATGTAAACAGTTGCAGTATAATAATTTGCCTTCCTTTAAATCACATCAGTGAGTCAAAGCTACTGTTTCTTCAAATTGCTCCTGCTGCGGAAAGGTACAGGTGGAGAAGGAAGTGGGGGGTCCACCTTTTTCTTTGCCTGTGTTAAAATTCTACTCCTAACCCTGCTTGCTAACTTCCAATTCTGAATGCACCAGAATTGGAGCAGGGTATGGAAGGAGAGGAAAAGGATACTGGGTTTCTCTGATGATGACAACCCATTGTGTGGCCTGAGGATAGGTGCTGTCTGAATGTGGCAGGGTTCAATGCTGACACTTTCTATGACGAGCATTTTTGTAAGTTTTCCCAAAAGACCCAATCAGTGGGCATTTTTCTTTTTAAGTCCACTGGACACAAGCACATAGATCTCAGTTATGGTCAATCTCTTCTAACACTTCTCTCCAGAGGCTCCCCTGCAGTGCCCCATGCATACAGGCAAATGAGATTCACAGGAAACAATCAAACTTTCTTTGCTATGATGATATGTAAAACCACAGGCCTCGGTTCCAATAGCACAAACTCCTTTGCTCAAATTCAATATTTGTCCTTCTCAGGTGTGTTTCCCATATCAGGCTCATGCACTGACCGTACAGTGTACAGATAAGTACCAGAATCAGGACACCCTAAAGTCTAAAGCGATCCCTTACTATAGTAATCCAGCGATCCCCATTCAAGGCTAATTTTGACACTAGGCAAAGTCAGGAAACATTTTTGGTTGAATGAGATGGAAAGATGGTGCTGGCAAGAGGCCGTGGAGGTTCATGCTACCAGGTTTCACATCCTACCATGCACAAGACAGACTCCTACCAATTGCTATCAGCCCAAAATATCAGTGGTGCTGAGGGTAAGAAAAGTGCCCCAGGAAAGTGTTTTCTTTGATTTCTAATTAGAATAGAACAATAAAGATAAAATATAATATTTTTTAATAATTCCTCGACTTTGTATTACACAATTCAGTAGCCATGTATGTAAAGGGCTTACAAAATATCGGGCAGTGTTATCAGAGCTGGAAAATACAAAAATTCTGGTGCACTGTACACACTGCAGAGGGACACACTAAGATAATAAGTAAACACATACACTAGCAATGAAAATTAGTAGAGAAATAAACCTAAAAAAATACAAAATATCTGAATGTGACAGATGTTTGAAGAGGTGCTATTACTCTTTATTCAGAGAAGGCCCAGTTGAAGAAGTAGGCACTAGGCCGGCGTCCAAAGGACAATACAGAGACATTCCAGGAAAAGAACATTCTATGAAGTAACCCAGCAAATGCAAAGATCATGTGGCAGAACAAGATTTGAATGTTGCCAGAAAACCAAGAAGCACTGTGGCAGAGGAGGAGCATGGAACAACAGAGAAGAGGAAAAAGTCCTGCCTGGACTAGGTGGGTTTTCTAGAAAAGGAAACAAGACTTCACACAAAGAAGCCTTGTGGACACTTTGGTCTCAAGCAGTGGAGACGTCTGCAAATCCCTTTAGAATCTGTGGACCTTTGCAGGTATACCTGTGTATATCCTTTTTATTGGAGCCTCCAAATGACCCCACATGAAGGTGATAGCTGAAAATCAGAAGTTTTCTCGTTTTCACAGGATAGAAATCTGGGTCCAGTTGAGAGCTTTCGTGGATCCTTTCCAAGGACTCCTCTAGTCTACATGGAAACATGGCCTGTGTGGGAGCTTTTCTAAAACTTGGGTCAATTCCAGGTCCCCTGCCCTCCTGAGATTCTGAAATAAAGGTCATAAAGCAATTTATCAACAACATAGAGACCATAATTTTACCCCCAAATAACTATCCAGAAAGTTAACCATTTGTGCCTGAGGAATAGGGGGGAAGCATCATCCTGGGGGTGTCCAGGGGCTCCCTTTTCCCTCTTCTCATTATCTCCCCAGCTACCTCCTCTCTGGCCAGAAGTTCTACAAAGAATGTATCACTTGTTTTACCACTGTACGCTCACCTCTAGCTTAACAATGCAAACTTGTGGCTAGCTTAAAGTGCAGCACCTCACTGTAAAAGGAATAAATTAAATTAAACAGAATAAACACCAGGAGCCCAGTGCCTGGGGAGCTAGGAGCATTCCATAGAAAGCCTAGGAAGGAGAATGGCCAGAGGATAAGGAACAGGACAATACCAAAAGAAATAACAAAATTGAAGGAACAGAGCCAGTTTGGTTATGGCAGCTAAGTAATTTCAAACTACAAAAGGAATTTTAGGCTTCAAAACTCCGGCTCCCAAATAGTGTTGTAATTAGTATTATTTTCAGATTAAAGAAAATACCACTTTTGTGTAACAAATTACCTCCATTTTAAAAGCAAAAATAATATATTTCACTTCATAAAAAATGCCCAAACGGAAGCATTCTTACATTAATTATTTCACTCTATTCAAAAAGCATATCCCTGCTTGCTTTTTATTATGCCTTCCAGCTTCTACTTTGAAAAACATGTTAAGAAGCTAGAAGGTATTTTTTAAAAATGAAAGGAAAAAAAGAAAAATAAATAATCTTTGAAGCAATTAGAGCCAAAATACAGAATGCATAAATATACATGTACATATTTCTTTATTTGCCCCCTAGATTTAATTCCCTATTTTCTTCTACCTCCCTTTTTGGCACCAGAACATGAAGCATCTTTCCTTCCTTGAGCTTCAACAGCAGGCAAATGTTTGCCCCAGAATTGAATCAGATTCTGTTCTGCGGATTGATTGGCAAGAGTTTTCATAAAGGGGTGGAGTCCCCAGAGGGCAAATACATAATTTCCATAATCCATTTCTTCTCTCCCCCCTTCCTAGGAACCTAAGTCTATTTCTGAACCATTTCGTCTGAGAGTAATAATTAGCAGTGCATTGCAAAAAACAAAACGCTGTCATCATTGCTTGGTGGGGGTCTACAGTTGCACTTGTAAAATAACTAAGAATATAATTTTACTGTGGGAACAAAGAACATATGTAAAGTAAATATTGTTACAGATTTTAAAGTTTCAGGAAGAATTTTTTTTTTTAATTTGAATATTATATGAAACCAGGAGAAAGAGAATTTAAAATGTATTCTCTCAGTGCCTGCCTTCACTCTGTTTGCTGGGGCTGAGGTAAAGGTTGTCACTTACTTGGTGGAGGAAGCTGGAGCACGGGCAGGATCTCGCAGGCTTGAACTTGAAGCACTTTAAAAAACATTGAGGTATCCCCCTGAAATGAACCTCAGTAGCAGAGTCTAGAAATCCATCTCTAAATGAAAAACAAATATGCTGCCAGCATTAGACTTTAATATGAACAGATCTTGTTATACTAATATTAAAAATGATCTTTAAATTTAATGCATCTTTAATGGGAATCAGGAGTAGGAAGCTGGAAATAAATCTGTGACGATGTTGTTTGTACTTGTGATTAAAACGTTAACTGTATCCTGCGTGCCTGAGGAGAGGCCTGACTAATTTTTCATCAGATCGGGAAGAATATGACGTTGTGATGAGCTGAAGGGAATGTGCAGTGTTACCTGTGCTGATTTTGCCATGCTTGAAAGCAAAGTCAGTGCAGTCACATCCTATTTCCAGGAGTAGGGCCTCAGAGCCCATCACCTGACCAACAGCATGGCTACATGGCAGAAAACCACAGCCCTTTGCCTTTGCCAGTGGTCTCCACAGGCTCTTCTCAGGCACCAATCCGAACTCCCTGGTTCAGACTTTACCCCCAGTCCTGGCAGTGCCAGCAATGTGATTGATCACAGCATAGCACATTAGTCAGTGTAAATTAGAAGAGGGGGCTGGGATGCCAGAGGATGAAGGACAGAGCTGCAGATGTGAGAGACAGCAACAAAACTCCTGTACAGTAATTGATGTCATTAAGATGATCCTGAGTCATTGGGGAAAGCTAAATTGTGTACTTAAATTTAACTTTAAAAAAAATGATAGTGTACTAGGTGTCCCCAAACTTGGCCAAATAACAGAATGACCTTACGCATTCTGATTTAGTAAGTACAGGCTAGATATGCCCATGAACATGTATTTTTAATATGAGTCTTAGTAAGTTTAGATTTATCTGATCTATAAGATGACATTTGGCAGTGTTTATGCACACATTATCTCATTTTATATATAAAGACTAGTACAAAAATGTTAGATGATTGTCCTTTGTCATCTGAGTTATCCAACTTGAGCACCCCTTCTCTGAATTGCTTAAAACCAGTATTGTTTTGAATTTTGAACACTTTAGTGTTTGGAACATTTGCATATACATAATGAAATATATTAGGTAAAGCACCCAAATCCAAATAGCAAACCAATTTGATTCATATAAATCTAATGCATATAGCCTAAGGTTACTTTTAACAATATTTTTTTTTAATTTATGCATGAAAAAAGTTCTTATGGTATGGAATTTTCCATTCATGGTGTCGTGTTGGTGCTCAGAAACTTTTGGGTTTTTAAACATAGAGATATTTTGAAAATCTGAGATTTTTAATTTACCTGTAGTACTTAATAATACTTAGTAATTAAAAGCTAATAAAATTAATAAATAATAACAATAATAAAACCAGAGGTTGAACCTAGGCTATCCCCGGCCAGGTAGCTGTAGGGCTCTTCTGTTCCTTTTAGCTCCTTGGTTGTGCTGATTCTGGGCTTCTTATCTACTAACCTAAAGTTCTCAGAATACATAATCTAGGAATTTGTTGGAAATGCAAACTCCCAGTTCTTACCCTAACCTTGTGAGCTGCAGTGGGATCTAAAAATCTTTTAAAATTAACACTCTGAAAATTCTCAATACTCTAAAGTTTGAAAACCATTGTATGAACCCACTCAGATGTAAAGTTTTAAGGAGAAAGTATTGTGTTTCATTTGGCTGCTCTCAGAAGAATCTTCCTCATTCCCCAGAACTGTCTTTCTGTGCCATTTTGACTCTTTGTTGAGGGTCCTTCCAAATCTACAGGATCCATTGTGTTCATGTCCTTTTCTTTTACCCCCTTAAAAAAAACAGAACCCTATCCCCATAATTTAAGAGAGAGAACTGACACTCAGTACTGTCTTTCTCTTTTTTCCCCAATTATTTACCAAGATGCTAACTCTATAATTTTTATTGCAATGGAAAAGCAAACCACTCCTCAGCTCTAAAATCTGCACATGCTATCTCAGTCAACTGTGTTTTAGAAAACTGATCATTGTCTCAATTGACAACTCTGCTTCAATCTTGTGCACCCAAATAATTTGAGCATGCCATCTTCTATATCTTTTCATTTTATATGTATGTGTGAATAAAAACATTTCTTAGTGACCTATGTGGGGCCAAAAGTGATACCAATATGAGAATAATTACGAACAACTTACCCTCAAGATGCTGCCTATTTGTTGTGTGTATGAGCTATCCCTCCCTCCAACTAACATTAATCAGTAATGGATGGAATTAGCATGCATTACATCCCTCTGCTCATCTGATGTGGTAACTGAGACCTCAGTCCTGTAGTAACTCTGAAAGTTCCCCAGTGAGCTCTACTTGCCCATAGTGGTAGCTGTTTGTTGAACTTCCTTTACTGTCTGCTTTATCTTCCTTGCCTGTCGTCTTACCCTACCCAATGCATGTGTCCTGGAACAACTTCCCACTGGAGTCCTTGTGTTATGGTTTATATCTAGATATCCCCCTAAAGCCTTATGCACATGTAGGAGGGAATATGGGGAGGTGACTGGATTATGTGGTTGTGATTCTCATCAGTGTAGACTAGTCCACTGATGGGTTTATAGATAAATGTGATACCTAGAGGCAAAGTTTGGTTGGAGGTACAGGTCACTGAGGGTGTGGCTCTGAAAGGAGTATGTCTTTCTTGCCTTCATCTCTCTCTGCTTCTTAGCTACCATGCCTTGAGCAGGCCTTTTCTGCAATGCTCCTCTGCTACACTGCCCTGCCTTGGGGCCAGCCAATCATGGACTGAAACATCTACAAACTGTGAGCCAAAATAAATCTCCCTTCCTTTTACTTGTGAATGTTGATAATTTTGTTTCAGTAATGAGAAAGTAACTGACAACCTGACTTGGGATCTGTTTCTGGGGGGACCCCAAACTAATACCAGACCCCATTTGCCAAAGAAATTAAAAATGACTAGTCCAATGGCAAATGAATCAGAAGCTTCAATTCATTCCTAATATAGTAAATATTCTTCAGGACTGGCCAAAGGTTATAGGACACCTGAGAACCACACATGGTGGTGCATGCCTGTAATTTGCAGTCTTAGAGGATGAGGCAGGCAGATCACAAGTTTGAGTCCAGCAGGGCAACTTAGTAATTTAGTGCGACCATCTCTTAAAATAAAAGAAAAGCCCAGGATGTAATCATTGTTCAAGGCCCTGAGTTTAATTTCCATGAATGCAAAATGAGTGAGTGAATGGATGAATGAATGAAATGAATGACTTCCCCAAGTAAAAACAAAAGGAAAGACTCATCTTAATGTTTTTAAACATTTTTACTCTTCACCTAATGTCATTTCCTAAAGTCAAACCCACAGCTCAGGGGACAGAGGAGATTTGCAAGCATTATTTCTGTTTGATGAGAGAGACAGTGGCATCAGTGCCCTGCCACAGCGAGAAGCCGAGCCTCCTCTAAGCCTGTGCTTTGTGAGACACTGGGGAGCTGTCCTGCCGTGCTGGTGACAGAGCGGCCGGCCAGGCAGGGATCTGAACATTACATATTTGCTTGCCTGCCTGCTCCACACTGAGTGGAGTCCAACATGATAGGAACTGTTTGTTATATTATTTACTATGTGTCTCTAATCTAACCTTTTTATGTGTATGGGCTTCCTACAGAGTGAGGAGACAAATCTACTCCCAGAAGAGATGTTACAAGAATGTTAGCTGAAATGTTGAATAACGATAAATTCCTTTGAGTTTCTTGCAACGTTCTAACCCACCATGATGAAACTTTCATGTTTTGTCAGCTATTGTAATTTTGCTTTCACAAATGCAATACAAATTCTTCCCATGTAAGTGACTTTCACGTTCAGCAGTAACTTTCAGAAAAATTCTACTATTGTGATTTTAGATGGCATGTGTTTTAGGAGCTCTATAAAACACACACACCTAAGAGGTTTATATTTGAATTCCTTTCATTTTAGTCAGCTGTAGACAAGTTTCAGTCTACATTTTTAAATAATTGACTCCATTATATTTGATAAAATATAGGTTAGTTCTGCAGGCAATAGTTAGCACTTACATAGAAAGCTTTTTTTTTTCTTTTAATCTTCAGAAAGCTTGTAAATCTAAAACAATTTTCATATCCCTGTGAGGCAAGTAAGAAGCTGTAGAATTCCTAGTGTTTATAAAGGGAAACTGAGGAAGAGAGTTGGAATCTGAGGATATTGAACATGAAGTCCTTACAGAGGGAGGGGACCTTTACTCAGCTGAGTGAAGGTTGCTACCTTTTCTACTTTTCTCCTGGGCATCTGTTGGCGTAAACATCCAGGCTTATAATACTTGCAGAGGTTAGAAGCCACAATTAAAACTACATAAAATTAATTGGTGGACATAGAAGGATTTATGTGCCTTGAAATAAAAGTACTTTCAAGTCAATTTACATCTGTGACTTGTCGATTTTGTGCGGGGGTGGGTCATCTAGAAAATGAGGTAAGTATGCAATTATTCAAGTGTGTATTCCCTGAGCTACTGGCTTACATCAAAGCAGGATAAAAGAAGGCCACTGGAACCTCTCCATCATAGATCTCTACCATGAACCATATCAGTGTTTCAAAAGTAACTCTAATCTGTGACAAACTATCAGAAGAAGTCTGTCAAACCAGTACCTTTGAGTGTAATAGCCCACCTTACTGTTTCACAGTACAAAAATATGTGATACCTAGCTAAATTTCACAGGCTGATTTCTCTTTGATTGTGAGGTTTGCCCAGAAGCCAAAGAATAGAAGTGATCATTTGAGTAGTCAAAAGAAGATTCTCCCCTAACACATGCATTCCTGAAAGGACCATTTTGATGTAAGTCAGATAAGGTACCGCTCATAACAGCCTTTGGAGGAAATATGAGTACCAGATACAGATTGCAAAACAGAGGGCAACGATTTGCAGATCTCTTAAAGCAGGTATCATTTCACTAGTTATTCTCTACCTTTCATTTCATTATTTGAGTGGCCACTCCTGTTTATTTTTCTAGCCCGTGTAGATTCTAAACATGTTCTTTGATATTCTAAACATGTTCTATATAGTGGTTTCTTAAGAGAGTTTTTTGAGAATACCATCTTAAAAAATGAACCCATCACATTACCTTAGCTTTCAAATCTCTGAAATGATAAAATTAATGTTAAGATTGTTAAACTTTTTTATAAAAGTACTCTTTAGCCTCTATAGTTTTTATTACAAAATCAAACTCACACATATGTAAATGTCTTGACTTGGATCACTTCAAAGCAAACATTTTATCATGTTAAATGTATATGAATAGTAATGCTGTGCAAATTTAAGGGGAAAAAAAAAAACCCATCCCTCTCCCCCAATTAAGAGAACACATTTTCCAGATGGAACCAGGTGGTTCCAAATGTGACTGGTATTTCTGGTGAGATTGTGTTGGAATTTTGAGTACAAGAGCAATCATGCCTTACTAAAAGAGGGAGCTATCTTCACATCTCTATTTGCATAATTGATCCAGTATGCAGTAAGTCCTATAGCAGATGAGCACTCTGGGGATACCTTGTTTGTCTCAGCACATTCAGTGTCTGGGAAGCAAAGCCCATCACGTCCTCTAGTACATCATCCTTCCTCATGGATTTTCCAGGAGCTTAAGGAAACTTCTTCAACTAAAGATAACATAATCAGAAACATAAAAATGTTTCTTTTGGACAGATTTGACATGTTATAATGATAGAGTGTTTATAACTCAAAGTCACCCCCCTCTGCTGCCACTGCTTTATTTTGAGACAGCAGGCAGCACAGGGAAGCAGGCAGCTGCAAAAGTTTCCTACCAAGATGAAAGTCGTGAGATTCTTACTAAACACGGCCTGGCCATCAATGATGAAACGGGTCTGGATTCTTGGGGCTGTGGCTCACGGAGGCACCATTGTCCCCATCTCTCGTCTGAATATTTTAAGGTCAGGTAGCAATTCAGAGACAAGCAGGTAGAAATCTCAAAAAGGAGATATGGTTTTATTTAACCTAACTATGTTTGAGAAAAGTCCATGGGTGTAGTTGGTTTTCATTTTCTATCAAGCTATTTGTGGTGTATGTATAGAAACCATCATCTTGTCAGGCAATGGGGCCAATCAGGCGTATACACATGCCAAAATGACACTCTTTCAACAGTTCCAGAACATGAGTGGTGGTGCCCATACACTTTGAAAAAGTTTTGCCAGAGATGCAAATGTGGAAATGCCTGCCAGTAAACAAAGCAATTAAATTCTTCCAAGGGTAATTGTGACACATTCATATGCTGTACTGGGAATAACTTTGATGTACACAAAATTAAGGGACTCCTCTGAAGCCTGAAAAAATTACCTTTAAAGTGAGAGAAAGAATGAGCCAAATGTGGAGCACTGCCTTCACCCCAAATACCTACTTCTGAGAATGGTAAATGGAATGTTCAGACTGAAGATGCCAGAGGCTGAGTAGTGAGTCCAAAGGCCAGTGGATGGAGGACCTTATTTACATATCAAAGAGCCCAGAATTTATACCTATTATTCCACAAATTATAGAAATTTACTAAAGAAATAAAATAGACAAAAGTTAAGATCTGATTACTTTTTCAAATTCCTTATATGCAGGGTAACTTTTTCAGAAGCGTAATTAAAAGTAAAACAATTTAGGAAGTTGTTTCTAACTCGGGTGATTGAACAGTGATATCACTTGACAACTTAGGAGGGAGAAGGAATAGAATTCAGAGAGGGTGTAATAATATCTCACCAAGCAATATTCTTGGAACATTCACATGTGAGCAATTGACTGTACACATGAAAATATTTATTATCAAGGAAAATATTTATTATATTGATTGAGAACTTAGTACAGAAAAGGTAGAGGTAAACACACTACCTAAATAATTAATGTATGTGGAGTGCTTAAAACAGTAGAGAGCCATTAGCCAATGGGTCGCAAGTTTAAGTTAGGTTACATAAGTTGTGGAAATCCATAGTACAGCGCGCTGACTAGTTCATAATAATATATTTATACCTGAACACCTCTAAGAGACTAAATCTTAACAGTCCTTCCCATGCGCTCTCAAATGATAACTGTGAGGTGAAGGATATGTTCACTGGCCGGACTGTGGTACTCATTTCACAGTGTGTGCACATATCAAAACATTGTGTACTATAAATATAAATTTTAATTTGTCAGGTATAGATCAATAAAAAGCACTTAAGAGTTTTTGACACATAGTATGCCCTAAATAAGTGTCTATTACTAGTGATTACTATGATTACACTCTTTCATGGACTCTTAACTGAACAACTGAACTAAACTATACATTGAATTTTCAGTATTCCTTTCATACAGAAATTCTCCCCTTATCTGTGTTTTTATCTTCTGGGATTTCAGTATGCAAGTTAATTTCAATCCAAAAAGATTAAAGAGAAATATTCCAGAAATAAGCATTTCTTAAGTTTGACATTTACCCTTATGACTATTGTGATAAAATCGCACACAATCCCACTCTACTGTGCCTGAGATGTAAATTATCCCTTTGTCCAGTGTATCCATTAAGTATATGCTGCCCACCCATCTGTCCCTTAGCAGGTTAACAGATCTATTGTCACAGTATCACAACCTTTGTGTTCAACTTTTATTTTGCTTAGCGATGGCCCTACAGCATCAAGTGGGTAGTGATGCTACCAATTTGGATTTGCCAAAGAGAAGCTATGAAGTGCTTCATTTCAGTGGAAAAACCAATACACAATAAAATTGAGCAGAAGACTGATAAAATGCTGTAAGAGAAAGATAAAAACCACATTTGTGTAACTTTTATTACATTATATTGTAATATTGTTCTATTATTAGTATTACTTTTAGTCTTTTACCATGTCTAATTTATAAGCTAAGCTTAATCATACATACATGTGTATAGGTAAAATCATAGTATATTCAGGGTTTGGTGCTATCCACAGTTCCAGGCATCTCCTGGGGACCTTGGAACATATCCCCTGAGATTAAAGTGTGATGGAAATAGGGGCTGAGGGCACCATATGTTCCTTTTCTCCCCAAGGATCCATTCCATGATCTTTCACTCACTTGACTGATATTTCTAAGTCTCCTTTAATCTGAGTTGACTCTTCAGTTTTCCTTTATCTTTCATGACTGACACTTTTGAAAAGAAATAATCTTCAACACTGCCTTCACTGGAATTTTTCTGATGGTTTCTCATGAATATGTTGCAGTTACATCTTTGGAAGAATACCACAGCAGTGATGTCATACCTTATCAGTGCTTCCACTTAAGAGATACCTGACATTTGTATGCCTTATTGCTGGCAAGATGGACTTTAATCACTAGCGTAAGGAGGTCTGATAAGTTTCTCCATAAGAAAATTACTATCCTATTTTTGACCACTGCTGTTGTCTGTACCTTAGTGCAGTACTTCGGGCACATAATTGATTCATACATATTTGTTTTTGAATGAACAGAAGCTGTTGTTTGAATTTCTGTCTTTAAAGGAGGGCAGCTGAGCAATATATTGCCTTTCTGCCTGCCCAAGGTAGACTGTCAGGAGCAGTGTTTTATTAATCCAGGATTTTCCTTGGAAAGAGTGAGTAGGTTCACCACGTCTCCCCTTATACGACATCCATGCTGGACTTACAAAACACATAGACATATCGTTATGCTTTTGTGGGGAGAGAACCCAAAACCCTTTGTAGGAAGAGGGGGTAGTTAAGATGAGGTCGCATGGTTTTGGAACTCAGAATCCTGAAAAGTCAAAGGTCAACTTTTCATTTCTTCTCCTCTTATTATCTTGGTGATTTTTTTATTGTTACATGTTTGCAACACATGATATATTCATCTCGGGAAATGAACATAAAATATGAATTTTAATATATAAAGACGAATATATAAAATGTATAGAAATATAAATAAATATAGATATAAATACAAGTAAATATAAATATCTCTCATCTTAGCCATTTTACTTCCCTTCCTCTTCCTCTCCTGACCTCACCCTTACCTCCCTCTTAATACCCTTCTGATCCCCACAAAATATTTCCTTTGAACCAGCTTCTTTCTATGAGGGTAAAGGCAAATACCACATTTCAAGAATTCAGTGACTAAAAGTTTTATAGGCAGGAGTTCCACTAAGCTCTGTCGGGCTTTTGTATAATGCTTGAGTCTTTAGAAATAGTTGCGATAAATATTACACATTCCTCTATTTCTATAGTTGAAGAGAAAAAACATTTAAAATGTTCTTGCCTCAAATCCTAATTTACTCAGTAATTAATCTGAAATGAAAACTAATTTCTTTGCTTATTTTGACAAATATTTTAAAACAAAGGGGTTACTTTAATTTTTTAACTGACTTGCTAATCTATTTTTGATGACACTAATCTTTTTTGGCTGGAGGCAATAGCTGAGTGGCCTCCACATCACCGTTGTTCAACCTAGACTCCCTGGAGCCAGAGGTTCAAATCCCAGCCGGGTCACCCCAGCCGAAGGCTGATAAATTGAGTGCCTTGTGACGCAGTCCTGACAGGGAGGCAATCTTTCAGCAAAACCCTTGAAAGCTTATGTTTTCTCTGGACATTAATGATCCCAAATAAAGTAGCCTACGTGTCCTAAGCATATTTCTCATTAGTCTTCTAAGCGCCAATGCATGAGAGAATGTTTGAATTGTGGGGGTGGGGTGGGGGAGGTTAAACATGTTGAAAAAGACTAACTATGCCAAATGCTAGAAGATCCCAAATAGGTATAATGGGAGGGCCATCTGCTGGAAGCCACAACAACATGCTCACCCTTCTCCCCCCTCAGCGCACGTGATCCTGGGCCTTCTCCCATTTCACAGTTCTTCTGGAGCAGATAGGAAAGTATGCTCAATACATTAAAGAAAAGAATGTGCCATAGATGTGTAGCCCTAGTAGAAAGGGTGAAAGTGAGAATCGTGAATCAGCTTCTGGAGTCTTTTTTATTCTGTTTCCCTGTTACCTGTACCTTCGCCTCTACATCCAGGCAGGCCTGGTGAACTAGTGTGGGAGAGTGCAGCATGAAAGTATCAGGGTTCCCTGACACATGTTCAGTAAGCATAGGATTACCTGAAGGAGAAGGCCCAGCGGTGTGCTGCCGTCCTGGGGTCAGTGAGTAAGTCAGTTTCATGTCACAAATCTCTCTAGTGAAAACTATGCAGTTTGTATTGATCTTCCTTTAATGAACACACACACACACACACACACACACACACACACACACATTTCTAAATATCAACTAGTTGATGTGAAGTTACACACAGGCATAGATCTAATTCATGCAGATTCACATATATATTTGGTATCACATGATTATCCTGAGTGTTTTGTACCTAAAATGATCACCAGAAATCTAATGCATTTGTGTTATTTGTGGAATATGAAAATAGTTATTCAGTTGTTAATTGAATTAACTATTCTTCCTGGGGTCATTTATTTTTCATTCAAGAAATGTTAATAAATACTTTTATGTTCAAAGTAGCATGCTGTTCACTTTGCCTCTGTTTAAGTTACAGCACGTGTGTGTGCACATGACGTGACAAACAGGACAATTCACCTAGACGTTAACCTTCCAAAGGCAATAATAATGAGCAGAGAAGAACAACAAAAGTTATTGATAGATAAGTAACTTTGGCTGCCCTGAAAATAATAGGGGAATTGGATTTCAATATTCCAAAGTGACCAAATAGAATATTCCAAAGTGACCAAATAGAATTGTTGTTTATAAAAGTATGAAAAAATTGAAATATGCTGTATGACCTCTCTTAACTACATTTTTTGTAGAGTCAGCCCCAAATGGAGTAAATTGTATTTACAATGGAAAATACTTATTAAAGGTATTGGGAAAATTGTTCTGACTGGAAGTCTTGTGAAAGAATAAAATATTGTCTTCTTTTTCAAAGGATAGATTCTTCAATTTAAAAGCTGAGAACTATAAAGATTATCTAATTCATCGCCTCAGTCTTTTAAGGGGTCATGTACTCCTTTTAGAATTCAATTAAAATTGTAGACTTTCCTCTCCAGAAAAAAATCACATACAAAATGTGGTATACTATTTTACAGGTTATATAGATACTCTTCTTATCTCCAACTAAAACTTGAGTTTATGAAATCTTAGGCTCATTCAATATTCCCATTTAATAGATAAATAAGCTATAGCCCACAAGACGGCTAATGTTATGGACAAAATTGTATATCCCCAAATTTATATATTGAAGTCCTATCCTCCAGTACCTCAAAATGTGACTATTTGGAATTAGGGTGTTAGAAGAAGTAGTTAAGGTGAGATTATTCAGTGAGCTTTAATTTAATATAACTACTACCCTTATAAAAAGGAGAAAGTTAGAAAAAAATATACACAGAAAACACCATGATGATCTAATACATCTGACTCCAGAACTAACAAAGTCAGTTTAAACTCTCCATTCTGTGGCATCTTATTATGGCAGTCACAGCAGACAATACAGGTAGGAATCCCAAGTTATTTAATTAATGGTAAAGTCAAAAATGATGTCCCATTTCTCAGACTTCCTTCAAATCCAGTTATCTTTTTCTACTGTTGTGTGTCTTTGAATGGAAAGTGACAGATCAGAACTCTTGATCTTCTAATATTACTCTCCTTCCACAAACTGTATTATTCAGTTATGAAATTAAAAGATTAAAATGACTGTTATCAAATCTTCTAAATAGTTATGAAAATAGAGGGGGAAAGTCATGTCTCTTGTTCATTAGGAACATTCTGTGTAAAATCGTTTTTAGTGCTTGCATATCTTTACAGTCTTTGTAATTGGTGAGTCTCCCCATGCCAAATCCTGAATAAAGTACCTACAATGCTAGGATGGGTTAGAATAAGACTTTTCCACTGTAGTTTAGAACAAATCATTGTAATTAGTGAAAGTCATGACTGAGTATAGGAACACATCTAAAGAGTCCTACTATGTCACAATAAAGTTAGCATACAGGTGTAATTTAGTGACTTACAAACCAGATTCTGAAATGAAACGTCTAGATTTGAATTCCTGTTCTTCTACTAATTATAGTAATAAAGTTAGGTAAGTTTCTCACCCTCCATAAGGATTGATGTCTTCATCCATGGCATAGGGATAATAATAATATCTATCACATGAGCTTATTGTGGAGGGTTAAATAAAATAATTTGTATTATATGTTTGCACAGCATGTTCCAAAATTATACTAAATATACAAATATGACAACATATAAAAATCTTTTTCAAAAGCTAAAACTGAACATAGACATAGAAAAGCCTAAAACCAGCTAGGAAAAAGATAAGTTAAAAAAAAAAAACTATGATTTAGAATTATACAACTATTTAGGTCCTATACATAAAGTACAAATCATAAAATTAAAAAATTGATAAGTTAAACTTCCTTGAAATTAAAAACTTTCATTCAAAAGATATTGTTATAGGGCCAGAGGTGTAGCTCAGCAAGCGTAAGTGCCTGCTTGGAAAGCATGAGGTTGTGGGTTCAATCCCCACAACACACACACAAAAAGATACTGTTATAAAACTTTACTATTAATAAAACATTACTGTTAATACTATTAATAAAGATAAGCCCCAGACTGGAAAATATTCATAAAATGCATATCTGATAAAAGACTTATATCTAAAATACTTTAGAATTTCTTACACTTCAACAAAAATATATCAAATAATCAAGTTTTTAATAGGACAAAATATTTGAATAGATATTTCATCAAAGAAGTCCCTTGCACAAAAAATAAACAAATGAAAAATACCTTATATCATTATTCATCATGGAAGTTAAAATCATACTAAGGGTATACCTCACACCCATCAAGCAGCTGAAGTGAGAAACACTAACAACACTAAGTGCTGGAGAGAATGTAGAACAACTGTAACTCACACTCCACTGAAGAAAAGGACAAAGGTGCAAGCACCTTGTAAATTCATTTCTGAGTTCCTTAGAAAGTCACATATATTACCAACATATGATCTACCCATTTCCCTCTTAACCATTCACCCCAGAAAACCAAAAACTTGCAACATAGGTGTTGAAAAGAGCTTTATCATGATAGTGTATGCTGAGGTTAGAAAGATGAACCTCACAGGGATCAAAAGAATCTTTTGATTATAATAGATTTGCATTTTCCATGTGTGTTAACTACTTTTTCATTGCTGGAACAAAATACTTAAACTCAAAATTTAAAGGAGGAGAGGCATATTTTGTTTCCCAGTTCAGAGTTCAGCCAATACATGATTGCCTGACTCCAAGGCAGAAATGGCAGGATGGAAGGGGATAATGGAAAAGAGCTTCTCAACATATTGCAGCCAGAAAGCAGAGAAAAGAGAGGAGCTCTTTTCAGGACAAGAATACATCCTTCTAGGTTAGAACTCCAGAATTCCATCCACTGCGAACAGATCCCACCTTCTAATGCTACTGTAAACTATGAACACATGAATGGGTTAATTCCCCAATGAGTATGGTGCCCCATGATCCAGTCATTTTCCATCTCTGAACACATGAGACTTTAGGGAATATGTTAGATTTAAACCATAACAGTATGATTAGTTTCTCAAATATATATGTATTTATCTGCCAAAAATTTAGGTACACAGGTACCTTAAGTAGATATATTTTCTTTCACATAAATTTTATCTCAGTTGACTTTAATTTCACAAGGGAGTATCATCAGCCTTGGAGTCAGAACACTGAAACGTATGTCGAAGCTCTGAACTGAAAACCATATGTATGTTACTGAAAATTTTGGACTTCATTATCATGGAACAAATTGTCTGTAAATTGTCTGGTTATGTGAGATTTTCCATACTCCGAGTTAATTTATTAATGGCATGCAACACATAATTTGAGGCCATAGCTGCATATTTCATTAATACTTTATAGCATTGCTCTAGCATTTATTAACTATGATCTTAGACAAGTTATTCTACCTCTCTTGTTTCTTGGTCTGTGAGAGGGCAATATAAATGTGAATTTCATGTATTTGCATAAGAACAGTACTTGTAAAAGTGGCTGGTACTCATGTGAGTATTATATAAGTATTTAGTTAGATAGTGGGTGGAGCAATATTATTATGAGCATAAATGAAGGGCTCAAATCTTAGTACTGTTATAATAACTTCAGCAAGGTAGTCTGAGTGACCCAAAGTTGGATGACATTATCTGGTGTGTTGATTTGTTGGGATTGCCAAAATAAAGTAGCACAGTCTGAGTAGTTTAAACAATAGAAATTTATCTTGTCCCAGTTCCAGCTGCTGGAAGTTTAAGAACAAGGGTTTTCTTGAAAGCTTTCTCCTTGACTTGTAGATGACTATTTTCTCCCTGTGTCTTCACATGGCTTTTCCTTATTACATGTCTGTATGCATACTTTCTCTTCTTACTTAGATATTAGTCCTATTGGATTAAGACCCACACTAATGACTTCATTTTAACTTAATTGACCTTTTGAAAAGCCTATCTCCAAATATGGTCACGTCTGAGTTACTAGATGTTAGAATTTCAGTACATGAATTTGAGTAGGGACACAAATGAACCTGTACTGAATGATTCCCTGCTCATGAGAATTTCAGTGCTAAAACTGAGAAAGTCCTGGGCAAGCTGCCATGGGAGATCACCTTAAATTTCCCTCTTAACTTCTCTATGCCTAAATTTTCACATGAATAAATTAATGAATATGGTAGAATCTACCACCAACTGTTGTTTTAAGAATTGAAAAAAACATATTTGAAGCAATTGGAAATTTACCTAACCAATATAATGAAGATTTATTATTATGTTAATTTAGTAAAACCAAGATGTTACCTGGGATTTGAAATTAAGGACTTCAGGATACTTTGAAGGTCAATGAGTTCGAGGGTTTCTTGTTAACTGAAATGTCAAGAAGTATAGTAAATCAACAGGGGAATAAGATAATCAAAGTTTTTGTAATTTACCAAAAGATGTAGTAGGTTTAATCCTTACCAGCCCAAAGTTTAGATTGCCATAATTATTCTAATTTATGGAACACACAGCCAAAGAAATGAGAAGGATTTTAAATATTTCCATGAACCAGGATAGGGCTAAATTCTCCATTTTTAGTGAATAAACTTGAAAGACAAACAAACAACCTGGGGATGAATGGAGCTCTGTCTTAATTATAGCTCAAATGCTTTGCATTCAACTGATGACAGATTTCTGCAACTACTGCTAAGTTCTTGTTTTACTGTCCTTTCACGGTGTCACTGTATTCTTGATGTAATGAAGAATAAATGAAGCATAGAAGTCTCTGAAAAGATTTTCTTCAACTCAACCATTACTGAAATGAATGTTTGTTAGTATAAAAAATCCCTGCATTACACTATATGTGGCTTTCGAATCCAGGAAAATATCTTTCTCTTTTGTGGGAGCCAATTTGTCATTCCCATGATATAATTCTGAAACTCCAAAACAGATGAAGATCCACATCTTTAAAGAGTAAGACCAGAGACTGTGACCCTTCCAGGGGGAGAACCACCAGCGGCTCCTGAGATCCACGCCATGTTGGAACTTACGAAGCTGGGAAACCAAGCAACCAGCCTGCCTCCCTGCTAACCAATAGTGAACCTATTGGTGCACGGCCTAGAGTCAAACATCCCACTCCCCTACCCCCCTTTTCTGTCCCCCCATTAGCAAATGGGAACCAGAAATCTGAGCATCTCCTGGGAGGTTGGCCATAAAAAATAAGGGGGATTTTCTTCTACCATCTCTTCGAAGGCAAATATTTTTATTACTGTTTTGCTCTATTCTGATTACTGGTACTGCTCTATTCAATATTCTGTTTTGATAAGTTCTATAATGTTCTGTATTTCATTTTATTTTGTTATACGTGATTGAAAGAACAACTATTGTAAAGATAACGAAATATACTGTGATACCTATTACTGTTATCCCGGTAACCTGCTGTGAAGTTCTGTACCAATTTCACTACACGGTCTCAGTTGGCTTTATTCTGTATTGTTCTGTTGTTTACTACTTTCAAAATAAAATTTTAAAAAAAAGAGTAAGACCAAACTGATAAAGGATATATTTACCACTCATGTAGCAGGAATAAAGCAAGCTTAAAACTTTATTTTGATTGGTCAAAAAGGAACTTCATCTCCCCCACCTGAATAGCAAGAAATATCTGAGCACAATATTTGGGCTCTGTAGATGATAGGAAAGTATTGTACAGTGGCTGAAACTCCTTTGGGACTGATTCATTGGGGATTCTGGTGAGTGACATTGTGAACATATCGGAAAAGTTGTACATTTTGACTAAAAGGACTTTGAATGTCAAATTATCCCTGAATGTGATACACTGCAGAAAGAGGGTGTGTACTTACATCCCGTCCTCCTGATGTTTATTGTGACATTCAATAACGCACTTGCACCTGGCAGATGTCAAGTTGCATAGCCACAATGAAAGAGTCCCAGACCACAGAAGACTAACGCCTCCTTGGGTTTATTCTTAGGATGAAGACTCAAGACCTTCATCACCTAAAAAGGGCCACAAAATCTGAGTTTTATTTCCTTCTCATTCCCTTCGTTTGCACTCTAGACACAGTGGTTGGTCTCTTTGTTCTTCTTTGTGATCTCATCCATTGTTATGATTTTAAATATTATGCATACACTAATGATTCCAAATTTTTTTTTATCACTAGCCATGAGCTGTTTACTGAGTTGTAAACCATATATTCAACAACCTATTCCACATCTTTCCTTTGATAACCATTTGGTATCTTAGATATAGGCTATCTGTCTTAAAATCTGTGTCTCTGAAGCAACCTTTGAAACAAAAATTTATGCGCAAATTATTTATTTAGAAGGTGGTAACAGGGAACACTAAAGAGGGAGCAGGATTAAGAGAGAGGCAGGAAGCCCATTAAAGATGCATTTTTAGGCAGGTCTCTGTTGTGGGGAGTTGGGAATCAATTCTGCTGGGAAACTCCAGGAGACAATGTAGAACACCTTGTAATCTCACCACCAAGAACTGAGGGATCTGCTAGTGCACCTCTCTCTGCATTAGCTCTGGGAAGCATGGGAGGATAGAGCTCGCTGACACTTCCAGCTTCTCTGCACCACAGGCTTGAGGGAGCTTTGGGGCAGAGCTGCAAGTACTTGTTAATCGGAGCCTGAAATTCCATATGTGAGAATCCTAGTCTCCATTGTGATAGTACTGGGAGATGGGCCTTAAGATGCAGTTAGGATATAGGAAAGAGTCCATGGGAATTAGCCCTTACAAAAACATTAGAGAGCCTATTTCTTTTATCTACTCTGTCATGTGAGAATACAGCAAGACCACAGTCATCTGGAAAGCAACAAAAGGACCAGTAAAATCCAACCATATAGGCACCCCAATCTTGGATGTGCCAGACTCCATAACTGTAGCAATTTCTGTTGTTCAGGCTACTCAGTACAGGGCATTTTTGTTATAGCAGCCTGAGCTGCCTGAAATACTGCCTTCAGCATTCACAGGTTTAGTGAGTGCCAAGGGTTTATGGGTGGAATATCAACATCATCTGCTACACTGTCCACATGGAACTCTTTCTTAGGCTTCTGATTCTCAGTTAACTCTTTCTTAGGCTTCTGCTTCTGCCATTTTCATTCATCAAGAGGCCCAGGCAAAAATTTGGTGCCAAATTTGATGCCTCTGTTTTTTTTGCCTACCGTTATCCAGATCCATCCATCATAACGGGACAGTGCTAATCTCCTCAACCTGATCTTCTCTACAGGTACCATATCAGTGCAAACCGATCACTGCTATGTAGACATTTTTTACTGGTCTCCCCTTCAATTTTATGTCCAAAGCAATATATTTTTAAATGTAAGTAAATAATATTCTTTCCAATCTTAATGTGTTCCAAAGATGGCCAGATTCTCATTGTACTCAGAGCAGAATCTGAGCTGTACACAGTGACTTACTAGGCCCTGTGTGATCTCTGTCTTCCCAACTTCATAGCCGGCCTCTCATGCTCAATATGCTTGAGTCACATGGCCACCTTGTCACTTCTTCCCTAAACTGCTTCCTACTATTGCTGTCCCCTTCCAAGATGGGTTCCCCCTTGCCATTATTTTTGCCACCTTTTTAGTGCTACCTCTTTAGAAAGGCTATCTCCGTTCTCTAAAACAGCTCTGAACCTGACAGAATTCTGTCTTTGTCCCATCTAATTTTCTTCAAAGCACTAACTAGCTGAAATTAGGGTATTTATTCACCATTTTTAAAATTTTCTTTCTTTCAATTAAATTTAATCTTCATAAAGACAGACTGTATCTCATTAAATGTAGTCAAAGCACCCACGATAGACACATATGAGGGACTCAAAGAATCAAAGAGTGCTGCTTGCCACTCCCGAGGGCCTTGGCAAGGCTGTTTCCACTGTTGCCTTCTTTATTAACTGACATCCACATTTCTTTTTCCATTTCTTATACTTATCCTTCATATGTCACCTAAAACATTTTCCTTAAAGAGGTCTTCCCTATCCTATAAATTAGAACAGCATCTCTCTCAGTTATATACTATTCAAGACTCTCTATATCTTTCATTCAAACATTTACTCTTTCTTATAATGTGACTTATTCAGGTGACAATTTGACTAAAATCTTCTGTTAAACTATGAGCATAGGGTTTCAGTATACTTTTTTTTTAAATGAATAAAATGATAAAAGATATGACCATAAAGAATACTGAATATGGGATGGACTTACAGATGTTTATTAAAAGATATGAGTTTGACCTCAGGCTTCAAAGATGTAAGAAGATACTTAAATAATATATTCAAAATGCATTCAAGCACAAACACAAAAAAGCTATAGTAAGGCCAACACATAAACACATCTAAATGAACTGCACACTCTCACATTGTTCCTTTGTGAACTTTGATGCATTAATATTTTCTACCTGAGAATGTGAATGCAGTCTTTTGTGCTTTATTGAGGTTTTCCTCTATGGAAGTGTATCACAGAAATCTCTTTTTGTTCACCATGCTTTGACTCAAGGGTTTAGGCTTTATTATGATCTGGGTCCCAACTGGATAAGACACAAAGTCCATAAGATCATTTCTCTTTTATAACTTATAGTACACAATATTGTCTCATTTCACTGAGTTAACAAACAAAGACTGGAGAACAGTCCATTTGGAAGACGGGAACCAGTTAAAAAGAAGAGACCAGAAAGATGGAACAAAATATAGACATGTGGAAGGACTTAGAAGAAAATTTAAATGATGTTCTTTAAAATCATAGTACTTGCAGATAACATGGCACACATATACATAATCTAGGGCACCGAAGTGCAAACAAAATCTCAAACATAGCCTTTCCTTAATAGATCTTGTCATAGAGTTGGTAGAGGTTTGTTTTACTGAAAAAATATAATCCATGAAATTGTAAAACAAGGTAGTCATTTTTACAAATTTTCATAGGAATTGGCAAACTACCAAAGTTATTTGACAATATTAGGAACCTTATAATATTCCTGTCTTATATCACAATCATTTCTTAAAAACGCTAAGAAAATCTCCAAATACATGTATAAGGATTTTTAATAAGAAATATTCCTTGCAAAAACTCATAACTGTTAGAAATGGGAATCAAACTAAATTTTTAATGCTGGAATAATGGTTACATACATAACTATAGTTACATATAATTCATTATATGTATGTAATAACTTATGCAACCATTATATATCATAATTTTAAAGTATAATAATATGCAAGAGTTTCCCTAAATGTGACATTAAGGGTAGAACAACATTTTCAAAACCTTCTTATAAATTATAATACTTATTTTTTACAACAAATATTTTATCATACTTATAAAATAATTGGTTTCTCTGTTTTGTGATGTTATAGATTAAATCCCAGTCTTCTCATATCTTAGGCAACCATTCTGACATGAGCTATGCTCCAAGCCCTAACATATTTTTGTGTATCTTATTTTTAAGTCTTAGTATCAGAATAAATACTGGTTTTAAACAACTAGTACAACAGTTCTTGTTATTGTATTACAGTATCTTCGTTGGACAGCTTATAAAAATAAGAAAATTGCCTTCCTTGATTTTCTGATTTTCTAGCCGAGAGAGAGAGAGAGAGAGAGAGAGAGAGAGAGAGAGAGAGAGAGATTTCACAGAATCTGGGAACAAGATTATAATGAACCCTAACAGAAGAATAGACAGACCAGTCTCTTTCCTCTGTTTCATTTTTACCATTGGCATGCACGTTGTTCTTGTTCTGTCTCTGCTTTTAAATCAAGTTCTCTATTTCTGTCTACATGGCAGAAGATAGTTACACAGACAACTCTAAACTTCATATATTAAGATTTTCAGACATTAAAAAATTTGTTGAATCCTTATCTTGGTTGTAATTCAAATTGTTCTCTTTTGAGTCAGTTGCACAATTTTGGGCCACACAAATGCAGTCTGAGAAGATGACTATCAGGGTCTCAGCCATGAGCATGTACACAGCACTTGCCAAAATCCAGAAGCTGTATGAACTGAGGATCCCATGATTAGTAGTGTCTCTAAGGTAGAGAGCAAAATATTATCTATGTTATCAAGTAGGATGTTTCTATGATGGGTGTTGATATTTATAATTCAAATTCCTTCAACCATAAAGGGACTGTCTTGATCTTCATGTCTTTAGAGGTACAGTACAGTTCCTATCAAATTGGGTTTCTTTGAATATCAAAATTAAAGATTAAGACCAGTTTTGCTTATTACCTCCATCCTCACTCCTTGGCTTTTTATTTCCCCCTATTTTGACTCCTATTTCACTGTCTTTTTCCTCTGAACATGAGATAATTCTAAGTGGTGTCTGGGGCTTCATGCTCCTGTATTCAGATAGAAGGAGACTGAACAATGATCCTCCTAACAATTAAACAAAAGTCCCACATATTAATATAATTGTATCCTGTTAGGTCACATGCCCATCTCTAAACCAATCATTTCAACTGTATAATTGGAGCCAAACTGAAGTCTGGACATTCTGCCTAACCCTTTGAGTCAGTGGAAAATTCATCTTTCCCTGAAATATATGGACCACACAGATGGAGTACATATCTTGCAAAGAATGAAAAAAGGATCTAAATTAGCCTCCATTAGCAGTGCTGTTTTTTTAAATATTAGTGCAAGGAGTAATTGCATCATTTACATAATTTTCCTTTCCATTTTTAGATTTTCTAACATAAATATCTATTACTTATTTAGTCACATACCCCAACAACAACAACAAAAATTTGCCACGATTAACATGTTTTTCTAATCCTCAGTTTCAGCCATAACAGCACACACTCCCTACTCCTAATATTCTGATATTTTATGCCCTCCTGAATTTTTTTCCTGGTGTCTTACTTGGAATTTCTATACCTGCTTCCCCACCTCCTTTTGTCATTTATAATCTGCTTATGCATCACCCTCTTTTGAAATCTTAACTGCCTTCCCTATTTCCTCTTTCGGAGGCAAACATTGCTAGTTGTATGTATCCTAATAGCAATTTATCCTTAAAGACTAATTATATAACTCCTAATATGGTACTTGTCACGCAGTATTATTAAATGCGTGCAACTTGCCAAAACTGAACATTTTCTAACCTTTGACAAAATTAACCAAAAATGTTTTGCTTTTTAAAAATAGCCCTGGAAATTCTTCAGTATTAGCTAGATACCCAAGTCATCAAAACAGAATTGAAATAATTTAAAATACATGAAATTAAGTAGTTTTTGTCTTACATGAATGTACTTTGAATTTATAGTTGCTGCATTGGTTGTATCAACTGTGTATTTGAATAAGCAGAAATTAAACATTTCATACTCCAAGAATTTAACTTAAATAGTATAGACTGTGCATCAATCAAGGTAGTTTAAACTTCTCAATATGCCACTGCTATTTGGGCCACTCCATGATTATGGAATCCCCAATGATGACACTCGGGAATCCTCCTGTACCTCCTGGATTATTTATCTCCCGTTCTCAAGGTTAATTCACATGAAACAATTTCTCTTGTTAAATGCCAATTTTGCCCTAAGGTATGAATGTTTAATCCTCATGAAGGTAGTGGGAGTTACACATGTGCAGTGGTTACAGTCCCTTAACTAATTAGTGGTGAGAGGATGTTAATAAGAGAGTGATTTATATAATACCAAGGAACTGCCAAATACAGTAAAATCTAATTTAGACCAACTGGTGGAAAGCCAGAATTAACTGGTAAAAAAAAAAGTAGGAACTGAATGATATTCTGAAAGAAATTACATATAACTTTCCACCATATTTGTCAATTCATAGTATATTTCAGGCTTTAATGGAGCAGAAGGCAAAAGGGGAGGGGTACCAAGTAGAGCTTTTGGAAAACTTGTTATCATTTGTGAAATATTTCAACATAAATTACATTTACAATTGAGGCTTTTTATAAAACTATTGCTGTCCTAAATATTTTATTAACTGCTGTAGTTTGGCAATGTAATGGTTTTCAAAAGCCATGTATTAAATGCTTGGTCCCCACCCTGTGATGTTACTGGCAATGATGAAACCTCTAAGATGTGGGGCCTGGTGGAAGATCTTCAGGCATTTAGGGTGAGCCCTTGAAGGTGATATTGGGCCCCACATCCTTCCTTGTCTCTCTGTGGTTTCCTGGCTACCGTAATGGAAGCAGTCCCATTCCACCACATGTTCCAGCTGTGGTGTACTACGCCATATCAGGCCCACAGCCATAGATCACCAAAATCACAGACTGAAACCTTTGAAATCACGAGCCAAAATGACCTTTTTCTCCTTATATATCATTTGCTCCAGGTATTTTGGCATGGTAAGGAAAACTAATACACATTATTGCATGCTAAAAAATTCATTCATAAACTTGATATTAGAAGCTCCACTCTCTGAGGACCCAAAAAGGCAAATAAACAGCTCCCAGCTAACTGATTAGCCAGTGAAATAAGACATGCAAACCTGTTAGCAGCCAGGAGTTATTAGTTATTCCCTTGCCTTTCATGTATAATACATGGTAATAGAATACTTACTATATTCCAGTCACTGATCTAGGCACTGGGGTGCAAAAACAGGTTTTACAGGCCAGATTGGAGTCTTGACTTAATTAAAAATACTTGGGAATCCCCTAGACAGTTTTAATTTACAAATCTGGTTTTATTTCTACAACTAAATTTGACTTGGTTAGACCCAAACTACAGAGAACTCAATCACATTTCTGAGACCATCATAAAATCATTTTGGTGTATAAGAGACCTCTTTTAGTTTTTGGTTTTATATATATATATATATATATATATATATATATATATATATATTCCTTTATATATGTATTTTTATGTAATATATATTACATATATTCCTTTATATATGTATTTTTATGTAATATATATTATATATATTCCTTTATATATGTATTTTTATACAATATATTATATATTCCTTTATATATGTATTTTATACAATATACTATATATTCCTTTATATATGTATTTTTATATAATATATTATATATTCCTTTATATATGTATTTTTATACAATATATTATATATTCCTTTATATATGTATTTTTATACAATATATTATATATTCCCTTATATATGTATTTTTATACAATATATTATATATTCCTTTATATATGTATTTTTATACAATATATTATATATTCCTTTATATATGTATTTTTATATAATATATATTCCTTTATATATGTATTTTTATATAATATATATTCCTTTATATATGTATTTTATATAATATATATTATATCTATTCCTTTATATATGTATTTTTGTATAATATATAATCCTTTATATATGTATTTTTATATAATATATATTCTTTTATATATGTATTTTTATATAACATTTTATATATGTATTTTATATAATATATATTATATATTCCTTTATATATGTATTTTTATACAATATATATCATATATATTCCTTTATCTGCAGAAACTGATGCCATCCTTCCCTTTACCCCAGGTAAACATTCCAATACATTTAATGCTGCTGATTTTATCTGCACATATTCCTATAAAGCATGAATTGTTAATGCAATTTGCTTGAATTTGGGGTACATGAAGTATATGTTGGTATGTATATATATATATATGTTTATAAAGTATATTATATATATATATATATATACATACACACAATGGATAATCAAAAGATACAGTGGATGCTTAAGTATCTTTAAAAATTGTTACAGTAAAAGACATATTACCGTTAATTTTTCTCAGAATGCTTCCTCTTACTCTGAACACTTGTCCTATCATTTTGTCCACTTTCTAAAGAAGTTCTAGAAGTGCTCTTTCATGAGTGTCTTCATGAGATATGATAAAAAAATATAGTGAATTCTTCTACCAATTGCTATCCAACAGAAATGCGGGTTTGTAAAAATATTACAATGTCTTCATTCACCATTTCACTGGATCTGGCACCAGGTAGCCTCTGGGTCTTCCCCAAAGTCAAAATGACCGGAAAAGGTAAATATTTTGAATCAGTTCAGAACATCAAGGCAGCCACAATATCCCAACTAAAGACACTCGGGCAAAGAGGACTTCCAGAACTGCTTCAGAAAATGACAAAAAATGATGCGAAAAGTATGTTTAAAATGGTGGGGGGTAGCATTTTGAGGAAGATTTGTGGTAATGTGTCTCTTACCACAATAATTTTTAAAAATTTAAACACACCACATTTTTAACACATCCCGTATATGTATATGTAGATGTATATATACCATTTATAACAACTGTTTTGACTTTGTTTTTACTCAGCTCTATTTTTTAATAGTTTGTAGTACATAGCATTTACATTTTTTCTGGAATTGGTAGAGTATTTCACACATCCTAACTCCTTACATTATCCCCTTATCCTCCACTCCCTTCCCCATCCCTCCATCAATCAATCCCTTCCCATTTAAAAACAATCTATGACTAGTGGCTTCTAGTGGCTGCACTGTATTTTGAGGCATGAACCCAGCATAATTTATATGGTAATGAGCAATCATATTGTTTTTAACTTCATTGTGCCATCAAGCTAAAAGAAACATCTTCATAAGTGTTCCCTTATGAATCTGAGTGAAAAGATATCTGGTTTATATACCTAGAAGTACAAGTATATAGTTACAGGGAATAAAAGTACTTAGTTTAAGAACTTCAGAGCAATGTATCAAGGCTCTTATATTTGCATATGCCTGCTAATAATTTGGATTATGCAACTAATTCTTGTGCATATGATGGATATAATTAGAGCCTCATTATTGTTTCATTGAGTAGTTTTCTAAATACTGATGAATCTCAACACAAGTTTGTCAATCTTTTGACTTTTTCATTGTATTGCTATTTATATCCCTTGCTTGTCTTTCCATTATTATTCACCTTGTGGAAATTCCACTTGCATATTTAGATACTTGTCGCTTACCAGTATTGCATTTGAGAATATAAATATATGTATATGTTTATATCAAATTGTTAGGTACCCACCCAGTTAACAAAAGGGGCAAACTGGTACAATGTAGTTCCATCTTTTATGATAATATTTTCCTCCGGAATAAACTTGTTTTCTTCAACATCCTCCACAAAGTCTTTCCTGTTTAAACTGTGACTCAGTGAGCTCAGATGATTATTCTCTGATTTGTGGGTCTAAAATTTCTTATAATTTCACAACTTTAATTCCCCCTCCCCTTTAAATCTGAATCTCTTTTTGAAGGCCTGGAGTCTCATCTCTTGTTATAAGCTTCCCCTCAAAGTCTCAAGTGGTCATAGGTGGGGCTTTTTAAGAGATGGCTGGATCTGGAGTGTGTAATGCTGGGATTGATTAATGGTACAATGCTAGTTTCAAGGGCATTAGGATTAAGGATGTAAGTACACTGTTCTAAGTAGCCTAGATAAGCTAAAAGGGACAGAAAGACCCTGTTAAGGATCCTTGGTTGCTTGCTTTTGCTTTTTATGGTCTCCATGATCTGGTTCTCCTCTGTGATGCCACTCTGCCAAGCTACCCTGCCTTGAGGCAAGCCAGTTGTGGACTGAAACCTCTACAAACCGTGAGCTAAATAAACATTTCCCCCTTTAACTTGTGGCTGTTAGATATGTTGTCTCAGCCATGAGAGAAAAATAATGAAAACATCTCAGACAACTTTTGACATTAAGGTTATAGTGTTTTCTCTGCCCCTGCCACAAGCTTGTGCTGTGGAAGCATGGAAGATTCTGCCACAAGCATTTGGGAACACTGCTGAACTTACCCTTTACAGTCACATTATTTGAAAGCAGTGTCTTCTTATTTCTGTCAGCTTTTTAATATTTTTTTAAAAATTTTAAAATATGGTATTTTATAGCTTTTTCCTACCGAGTTTAGCATAAATACTTCACTTTTTACACCATGACCAGAAATTGACTTTCAATTATTTTAAATAAAGTTTGAAGCCTAGCTTAATAAGGATTTCTGTGTGTCCAAAATATTCCTTGACTTTATTTTCAAAGGATAATTTTGCTGGATATAAAATTCTGCTTTGACAGGCTGTTTTTCCTTGCTTAACCTTTTTAAAGGAGCTATTATATCTTATCATGGTTTTTAATGTTTCTGATGCTATTAACATAAATGTTTAGCACAGTTCCCCTTATATATTTTCTCCCCTCTCATAATTCTTAAAGATTTCATTATCACCAGATTTTAGCAATTCTATAATGATGTATGAAAATACAGTTTTAAGTTTTAGTTTCTTTCTCTTGATTGGATTGATTGAATATTTTGGATATGTAAACAAATTTTTTTGTAAAATCTAATTTTTTTTTGTCATTCTGTCCCAAGCTCTGTCTGGGACTCTGATCACATGTATTTTAGTCTTTTGAATATTGTCTCACCATTCTTTGAGGCTGTAGTGATTTTTTGTTTGCTCATTTTTACCTTTCCCCCTGTGTTCCTATTTGCATAGTTTCTTTTATTTTGTATTCACACTCATTGATTTTTTTCTTTTGTAGTAGTTACTCTACTGTTAGACCCATACACGTAATTTTCATTTTAATTATTGTAATTTTATTTCCACACATCCTACTTCTTTCTTTATGATAGTTTTTTATTTTGCACTGAGATTCCTTTTTGTTCCTTTGTTTATCATAATTCCTGTTAATTATGTACAACTATGTTAACATTCTCATTGGACAGTTCCATTATTTATGTTATTGCTTGGTCTCTTTCACTTAGCTAATTTTTCTTCCTTTAGGCTTAACATTTGCCTGTACACTCCTGTGTTCCTTAATCACTACATACGCTCCACATCATGGATGCTATGTTGCTGAGGGTAGAAGTTTAGTATTTGGCCAGTGACTCAAGTTTCTCCATATGAACATTTTAAAAGCTTCTTCTTTGCCCAGTTCCTTTAAAGACAAAGTCTCTCACTCATAATAGCATTGGGTTTTTTTTGTTTTTTACTTTATACCAGGCTTATTGAGACACAACTCACAAGTAAGTTGAGGAGCATTTGGATTTACAGTGGTCTAGTTGAATATTTTTTCAATTTTATGATGAGTTTGTTAAGCTATTAAATGTATTTTTACTATATATATATATATTTTTTTTTTTTTTTCATCAGTACCGGGGATTGAACTCACGACCGCCTGCCTGCAAGGCAGATGCTTATGCCACTGAGCTAAATCCCCAGCCCCTTTTACTAAATATTTTGAATGTATGATGACTATATTGGGAAATAACCCCACTGTAGGTGGAGAAACAATCTGTGTTCTGGACACATTAGAACCCCAAACTCTGTTCTGCATTTCCTCAGTTCAACAAAATTATTTGGATTTGCTCACTGTAACAATTAGCTTTCCACTGCTGTAATAAAATATCTAAGGTAATTAGTTTATAAGATAAAAGATTTATTTAGTTCATTGTTCTAGAGTTACTAGCCAAGGATCAGCTGGACACATTGTTCTGGATCTCAGAGGCAGATGCATGATAACAACGGGGAACCATGCAGCAGAGCAAACTTTTCACCTCATGGTTAGGATGCAAAGAGAGAAAGGGGCCAGTGCCCCAAATCCTCTTCACAAACACACCCCAGTGACATAAACACCTCCCTCAAGGCCCTGCTTCCTGAAGGTCCTCAGCACCTTCCCATACCACCACCCTGGGGAGAAAGCCTTGGGCATAGAACACGCAACACTTAACATGCAAGCTATGATATTCATCTTACTCCACAGCCTCCAAATGGGTTCTAGGCAGAAAGTCAGGATGGTTATGGCTCTTGTTTGCTTACCTCCTTTTAGGAATCAATTTTGTTCTGTGATGTATTTTCTTCACCAACTGAAAAAGTAGTCATTTCATATATTTTGTATATTTTATAGTTGTTTAAAGAGGAAGGGATAGTCTGATATGAGTACTCTGTCATGACCAGAAACATAAATCTCTGAAGTATAAAGATGAAGTATGCAGTTAGCTTATCTGGCCCTAAAGAGAAATCCAGTCCAGAACCTGCTGTAGAACTAAAGCTAATGGGAGAATTAAATTACACCAGTCATTTATAGAAGAATGTTTTGTGGGCATGTGAGCCTGACAAGAAGGAACTTAGATTAGACAGCCTCTAAGCTCTTCTCAGGATCTAGATTATATATTTGTACACTTAGACGTTAAAAGTAATAAAGACACAAATCAAAATGGATTAAACAGCAAGTATACTAATTGGAGGTATTGTAGGCTTCTGGGATGATTTGATCCAAGGAACTCATGAAATTCGTCATTTCACCTCTCCAGTCAATCATCTACAAGATTACTTTTAATCTAAGTCTGATTCTCCTCATAGTCACTTGGTGACTGTTAACACTTCTGGGCTACATGTTTGTTTATTTAAGTCCAGAGAGAATATCTCTTAAACAAAAGGCTTTTTGTCTTCCCATTGTCTCCACCAGTTAGGCCTGAATATTGTATTCACTTGTGAGCTTACTACTTAGCTAAGAAAATGGGAAAGGCATGAGCAGTGCATTTGTAAGAAACAATCATCTGATTGGTTTAAATAAATAGGAGATCATCTCCAGGATTCCAGAGATGGAACTGGCGTCATTCAAACCACCTGGCTGCCACATAAAAGCAGGAGATATTAAGATGAGAAGCACAATTCTCCTTCTAATTACACTTGAAATTTTGAAAATATACTACTTTTCATTATAGGAAATGTACTTAAATGTTTCAGATAGTATAGAATTTTTTTTCTAATTCTTAGATGTACTTATCAAGATGAAAGAGCTTATCAATATTTTCAACCAAAAGTAGCTTTTTATATATTTTATGATAAAAGATTGATTGGAATTCCACATGCTGAAATGTAACAGCAATAGTAGTTGTCTCTGAATTATTAAATTCTGATGACTTTTTTGGTTGTGTGTGTGTATGTGTGTGTGTGTGTATGTATATTTCTATCTTGTGCATTAGGCATATATTTGTTATGTAATTGAGAGAATAAATCCGTTAAGATGATGCTTTTGATGTTGCAAAAAGAAAGACAGCATTTTAACACTTAGAAGAAATCAATTTTTAGTTTCTGCATCATTGCAGCCTTAGATAACTTGAGTTCATGTATTAGCTCTATAAAATGGGGCTAAGAGCACTAAATGTATCTGGCCCCTCACCATATCTATTCATAAATAATATTAATTTAAACCTGACATTCATGTGGACAGGAATCTTTTTTCATATTTTTTTCAGATAAAGACTCAAATATTAACTAATGCAGCCAAATGAAACAAAGGGTGGAAGGACAAGCAGATTTGAACCCATAGTAGGCAGGCTGCAAAGCTGTTGCTCGCCATCTCTTCAGAGGTGGGTCTGAAACTTCCGTACACATCAGGACCCTCTGAGGGACTTATTAAAGCATGCCTTTCCAGACGCCACCTCCAGAATCACTACTGAGGCAGTCACCTGTGGCCAGAGTATTTGCATTTCTAATGATGCTCTAGTGAGGTTATTGGGGCTAGTAGCAAGATTACATAGTGAAATCCGTCAATACACATCATGTTTTGTGAACATTTAGCATAATTCCACATACATGGAAGTGTTAACTGTTCTTTATTTAGATGTCTGGTCATCACTGTCTTATTCTTGTGATTTCTGTATTCTGACAAAATCCCCTGATATAAAAAGATGTTTGAGTAATCTTTCCTTGAGTTATTATTTCTAGTGCTTTCTCCCATATCCTAAATGGTTTTCTAGTGGTCTAGAAGAGTTAATGTCTTTCCCACTTTGTAATTTAATGTTAGGGAATAAATAAACCACAAGACAAAATCTGTTATCCTATCAATCCATTTACCAGGGTCTTGAAAGCATTAAAGTAATTTATCACAAAATAATGTCACATGCATAAAAAGCTTTCTGTAAGCTCTTGTTTCATTTTAAACTTGATTTTTGTCCTAGTATCTACTCTTCACTACAGCTACATAGGTGGGTTAGTAATAAATTTGCCCTGTGGGGCTCTATTACCTTAAGGATAGTTTTTCTCTTTCATTATTATATTGAGTTTTCTACCAGCTCCAAGTTTGGGTCAGGAAGATCACACAACTGGCCTAGAGACTCTGCAGTTTACTGAGTAGCAAATTGGCTATTTTTGCATGTTCCATTCCTCAGAATTTGTGCGATGTGGTCAGTTTGGAGGACTTATTTGATGATCCTCTAGTAAGTCATCAATTCTGAATCTGACTAAAAGTTAACAATTGTTTTCCTAAAATCATTCATCAGAATAAGAAGGAATTTCCTGCAGTTTGTAGTATGGTAAACTGCCATACAACATATTGGATAGGATGGTAGTTAAATGCAATGTTCTCATTTTATGCAAATGGATACTTTTGATTAAGAGATAGATCTGGGTAAAAATATAGATTTGGAGGTATAGATGTATCTTCTACTTTTATTCCCGGAACATTTGAGATCTAGGAATCTGAAAAAGAAATACTTTTGTTAGGATTCTTCAAATACAAAGACAATCTCACTGGAGCCAGCCTAGCTTAGGCATTGAAGGGGACTATATCCAGAAAACAAGAAATCTCCATGACTTCCAGGCCAGGAAAGGCTGGACCTCTGAAAGGGACCAGAATATGACACACAGAATACAGCCTAAGATACCAGGCAGTGCTCTCTCTCTCTCTCTCTCTCTCTCTCTCTCTCTCTCTCTCTCTCTCTCTCTGTCTCATCTCTGCTTTTGTCTTCACTTTTGTTGGAAACTTTTCTCTCCCTACATCAACTTTCTGAGCTTCTCGTGCATATGGGAGAGAGAAAGACCTATCTGCAGCTCCTAAGAATACATTCTGTACTCAGGATGTTGGCCTTGATGCCCAGTGGCTTCTCAGACTCACCTTAAAAAGTGAGTTCCTAATAGACTCATCCTACATCAGATCCCTAAGGGCACACAGCACAGAAGGGATGGACAGGAGGCTACTTTAGAAAGTAAAAAGGATTTCTGATAATGTTGATCATTGTAAGTTGGAATAAAGACATAAAATACCTACATTCTAAACAAATTATTTTTAAAGAATTGTTTGTATTAGTAATTCCACATTTGGTGTCAAACCCTTAGAAACATAATGTGCTACAGAAAATCATGACATCTATTTCCTTAGCTTTTCTGGGTCTCTTCCTTTTCTCTTACAGCAACACCCCATGTGTTCATTACATCATGACTTTTTCCATTCCCTAAAGTTCTAGTGATTCTGAGTCACAAAACTTTTGCTGTCTGCCATAGCAATGATGTAGGAAGAAACACCCCAATGTCCACCCACAGAAGACAAGATAGGCCAAATGTGAAATATACATACAATGTGCTACTATTTGACCATAGAAAGAAATCACATTCTAATACATGCTACAACGTAGGTGGCATTGAGAACAGTAAGCTAAGTAAAATTGGCAAGGCATAAAAGAATAAATATATGTTCCACTTTTCTTGAAGTACGTTGGATAAGCAAATATATACATAAAGACAGAAAGTAAAGTACAAGTTACCAGAAGGTGGGCAAAAGGAGCAGAGGGGATTTACTCTTTAGTGGGTACAGAGATTTTGTTGGAAAAGAAAAGATGTGATGATGATTCCACAGCATTCTGCTTGATGCCACTGAGTTGTATACTTAAAAATGTTTAAATGGTAAATTTTGTGGTAAAAATGTGTTAAATGGTAAATTGTGTGTGTTTTACTACAAAAAAAAAAAAAAAAAAAAAAAAAAAAGCCAGGTGCCATGACATGCACTTATAGTTCCAGCTCATCCAGAGGCTGCAGCAGGAGAGTCGTTGGGCTCTAGGAGTTCAAGACCATCCTGGACAACATAGTCACACCTGGTCTTGAAACAAAAATAAATAAATAAATAAATAAATAAGTGAGGCATTTCATCCTCTTTGCATTGGTATGTGGAGTAGTATAGTGAAGTGGGCTGTTGTATTTATCTGAAAATCTGTAGGTGCAAACTTGATGTCTCCTCCTCCTCCTCTTCTTCTTCTTCCTCCTCCTTCCCCTTCTCCTTCTCCTCCCCCTCCCCCTGCCGTTGCCCTTCCCCTTCCCCCTCCCTCTCCCTTTCCTTCTCTTTCTTTCTTCTTTTGGCATTGCAAGTATAATTCCTATAAGATCTCTAGTTTTTCTCCAGTTGTCAACTTTCAGCAAAGAAACAGCCCCACCCCATCTCCACCCATAGTCAAGACTAGTAAGTGAAGCCATCAGAGCAAATTTCACCCCAAAGTCAATCTTGCCAAAAGAGTCACTGTGGAGAATGAGTTCTTCTCTGTAGAAATGTAGAATGTTAGACCAACCATAGTGCTTGCCAAACTTTAAATAAGCCAAGGTCAAGATTTTTGCTATATTTGCAATTGCTTGTACTATGTTACTTTATTTTTTATACTTACTCATTATTTTTACTGAAATATAGATTTAGAAAGAAAACTTCATTGTATTATTATAAATATAAAGCGCATATCCATTATCATAAATGGAATGTAAACCTTTAAATAAATATAATTTTAAAGCAAAGCATGGTATCAAATTCTTATTATTGTCTATCAAAGGAATAAGGTCTATCTTTTCCTCTCAAATAATGAGTTGTTAAGTCATTCTAGCAGTAAATACAGATGTTCTCATGACTTACTGAAGAGATTGGATACCATTTTTAGTGGTGACAACATTTTCCCAGCGAACCAAATATGTTCTTTGTTGTTTCTGTGTAACACTTCCCATTGTTTAAGCTTTTGCTTTGCATTTAGAGATTTTTTTAAATTATTGTTTTGTTTTGTGATATTAAGGATAAAACCTAGAGCCTTGTGCATCTAAGCAATGGCTCTACCCCTGAGCCACAGCACTGGGCCTTTTTAAAATTTTGTTTTGAAGCAAAGTTTTGCTAAGATACTTAGTCTGGCCTGGAACTTGGCTCTCCTCCTGCCTGAGCCCACTGTCTCATTTGAATACTTACGGTCGTGTCCTGTTCTTTAGGACACATGGATCTCATTCAGCCTTGTTTTAGGGATAGTAAAACAGATACCTGAGAATAAAAATACTTTCCCAAGTTGTACCATTAATGGTACTTCTTTAAACACTTACAATAACTAACTTGTGTTGAATGATCATGCCAGGTGTTCTGTCCAGTGTTTCCCAGGCATCCCTTCTTTAAACACTCACAAGAGCTGCTCAGCAGGCATGACAGGGCTTGGAGACTGTGAATTTGTGGCCCAAACTAATGCTCTTACTAAAGGATCCTATTAGATGTACCTGAGCCCCCAAATTCAGCAGCCAGCTTCTTTAGAGCTGCTGCCCTGCGCACTTCTTTTTATGTCCCTGGATTTGACTAGATGTAAATTTGCAGCACTGCTTTCCTTCCCAATCCCAGGTCCCCTACTGGGTCTCCCGTTCATTTTTAGGAAAGGAAAAGTAACCACTGAGTTTTTAGCAGAAGTGTACCTGATGAAATTTTAATCTTGGGTACAGAAAGTATTAATTTCATATGTTAACCTAATTTCATTGCATTTTTGTTTTGTATATTCATTTTTATTCTTTTCTGCAAAGGGCATCTATTAATGTCTGAGATTACATCACAAGTAAATCTTTTACACATGTAATCTCTCTCAAATAGCAATGCGTGGAAAAGCACGGGAGACCACATAAATAACAGCCATTTTTCTTTTCAGCACAGAAACTTTGCTTTTCTTTCCACTCAGCTGCTTACTTCTGTACAGCAACAGACTGAAGAAGATCATGTTGTATGATTTGGCATCTACAGAGTTTATATTTTTCAGAATATTTAATAAAAGGCCACCAAATGTTAAAATAATTATCCATTTCCTCTATGTGTGCAAGTTTTTTCCATTGCTGAATTCTCTAATTACAAAAATTAAACTGTTTTATTAATTAAGAAACTACCGTAGACATTGCAGTCACTGGGAAAACTTTTGTTTCCTTCATGGAGATATAAATCATTTTCTCAAATGATTTTCTAGCAGCTTCCACAAATCTTTCTCTGCTTAAATTTCTTCCCTTCTTTCTTATGTCAATGCCTAGCTTCTATCATTGTGTACTTAGCCCATTGGACCTTTAAGCATTGTATTTATCATAAAATACTGGTACATAAACATTGTATTTATCATAAACACTGGTATGATATAATATCATATAAATATTTAACTCAATTGTCTATCTTTTGGTGTCGTGAAAGACAGCAAGAATGAAATAAAAAGTATGAAAAAGAAAAACTCACAGCTAAAAAATGTGAATTACTTTGCTGACCATCCTTTGAACAATCTACTGCCCCAGAGTGAATATGAGATACATGACTCTTGTGTTCCATTTTCAGGTTTTCGTTCTCATGTGCTTATTTTTTTTACAGAATCACTTTCTCCCCACAATGAGTACGACTTGGTGTTTTGTGATTTTTATCTTAACAACATGCACTATGTACACTGATTTTAGATGTTAATAAGATACATGTCTGTATGCAAAGTCAAAGTGGTTTTAAGAAAGGTAGAGATATTGAGGTGTAATAAAAAATATAGTGTTTCATTTTTTAAAATTACAGTACAAACCACACTACCATTATTCCCCCTCCACATGCTCACCCTGGCTTCAAGCACACTTACCGATCATTCTCGACATCTTCTGAAACAGTTCTTGAAGTTCCCTCAGTGTCCTTATGTGGGTGCCTTGATGCCATTAATCAAATAAAAATATTTACCTTTCATGCTCATTTGAAGAAGATACAGAAGCTGCACAGTGCAAGTTCTAGTGAATAAGGAGGATGAGGACACACTGTAGTGTTTTTACCTGCCTGCCTTGCTTTGGATGGCCCTTGGCAGCAGCATTTGTTGCAAGCAGCTGAGTTAGAAATATTGTAGTCAGTGAGACAAGATTTGGTCCTCAAAGGAGCCAGTGCAGATACCTTACAACTGTGGGGGAGACATATCTCCTGCTGTGGGCCAGGCCTCAAGACAAAGGATCAAACAAATGCATCTATATACTAAAGGCTGATATTCTAATTAGCTCCCTATCACCCTGGAGTCATGATCCCATCATGATCCCTAGGGGAAAGGTCACAACTCTAAGAATGCTCCCTTCCTGCATGACTAGCTTTCCCATTTGTACCTAATGTAATCAACTTTACCCGAAGTATTAACCTTACTGGCTAACTATAGTTATGTCCCATCTTATACCCATCTGCCTTGTGAGTTCCCAGTCCGGCCCCCCTGCCTTGAACCCATAGTTTTGCTCTATAAAAGTCCCTAGAAAAGACAGTCTTGGGCAACCCGCTCAGTCCCCTTCTGTCTCTCTCCAGACAGAAGCTTTCTTTTCCTCAATAGACATATTCTACTGTTAACCTCAATTGTTCCTAAAATTCATTCTTCGATTTTAGAGAACAAGAACCTGCAGACATAGTAGGTGGGGAGTTTCATACCCCTATATCACATTCGCCATAAGTTTGCTTCTACCTTGTAAATACTCTCACAAAAAAACAGCTCCAGAACTGCTGAAGGAAATGACCAGAATGGTGGGATAAATGTGTTTAAAGCAAGTATTTAGAGGGGGATATGGCTGTATGTCTTTTACTACAATAGTTTTTAAAATTTAAATATTCATCGTAGTTTTTTTTAATCACTGTTTGCCATGTGGAATATAAGTTTTCCTTTGTTTCCCTAACACATTATGGGGTGTCATCTTTTACCTTGATTTTCCCATTCAGCTGTGCAAAACAAATTGTCGGTCTCCTTTTCCTTCAATCCTACTTGCATATGAATGGCAGGAGACCTTCTCTCTCATGCTTGTCTTTTGTAAGCTGCCTTATGCAACATGGTGTACAGGAACCTTTTACTTCTTCCAAGTAGTTTGTTTGGACTCCTAGAGAGCAAAGCCCACAGAAGCTGGGAGGTGGGCACATAAGAAAGTTCCAGGGAATGGGACAAAGCATTACAGTATCTTCTACAACTTTTCATGCCTTTTAAGACATGAACAGTACAACTCAGAACAATTACAACTAAAATGTAAACCTGTATACATGAAAAAGTTCTAACGAACAAAATTGAGAATATGATAAAAAGTTACAGAATTTTAAATCAGCTCCATTTTTCTTTCACTGGAGGCTAGGGAACGGAGGAAAAGGCAGAATCAAGTGTTACAGTGGTTCTGTGCCTGGAACCTGAGTGAAGGGGGGTGCCACTAAGAACTCCAGGAGTGGATCATGAGGAGAGATGCCAACACATGAGATGCCAATGGGACACCAGAAAGATGTTCCTAGGAGTGTGTTCACCCATTTCCTTCTTGGAAAGGTATCTTTCAAGCCTGAGGGTGCAGCTCAGTGATAAAAGCGTGACCCCGGGCTCATTTCTCAGCACCAAAAAAAAAAAAAAAAAAAAAAAAGTCAAATGCATTTTTCATGTAGTTTCTCTGTGTAGAGCATTGAACTAACATGCAAAGGATACGTAATGAATAAAATTTTATCCTTTAGAGGCTTACAGTCTATTAGAGAGATATAGACATTTAGACATTTGGTCTATGTCAGAGTGTGACCATCTGGACTTTGAGTACAGATCAGTCAAAAAAAATAGGCAAATCTCCTGCTTTTATTAACAAACTAGCATGGAAAAATAGACAATATGCAGTTAAAATATGTCTAGTAGTCATGAGAGTGATTAGGAGAAAATAATACAAGGTAATGTAGAGGGAAGTTATTTTTCAAGCAGAATCAGAGATGTCTTAGCTTAAAAAGGTAATGTTTAAACTGAGGTACAAACAAGAAAAAATAAAATCTTTAGAGGATAATATGGAAAAGTATGTCAAGCAAAGGGAAGAGCAGATGCAAATTCTCAAAGTCAGGACAAAGTTTCAAGTTTTGGAGGAACAGAAAAAATGGCACAGACTTGGGGTCAAGCAGGAAGGCTGAATCAGCAAGGTGGGAGCAACCCAGTTGGCTAAATGGATCTGGTTTTACTGATTAAACTGAAGCTAAATCATGAAACTTCTTAAAACACAGACAGTACGAATTCAAATAATAGTACTAAGTTGTTTTTTTTTTTTTAAATATAGTTAATGTCAGTGTTTTTCAGATTGTCTGAGGAGACAATTTCTTTGCAGTAATTCAGACTAGAAACATTTGTAAAATAAAATAAATATGAAGGAGTAGGAAATTAAAATGGCAAGGAAACAGAAAACGCAAGCTCATTTTAGAATTATGATGTTCAACAGTTATTGTCATATTGCTGTGAAAGTTTCTGAATGCTACATCTCAGTTCCTGTGCTTATTTGTGTAGGCTGTTCAGCAGGTCATGGACCATATTTTAAGTAGCCTGGACTATGTAACTGAAAGTTTTTAATATATTTTCAAAAGCTTTCATTGTTTACTGATATAATAGGAATAGTGTTGTTTGATAATATTCAATTAGAAAAAGTACATAATTTCATCTTATGTTCTGATGGTAACGGGGTGTGTGTGTGTGTGTGTGTGTGCGCACGCACACATACCGCGTGTATGTATCCTACTTGGATGTTATTAGGTCTTTGATTTCTTTAAAGTACAGTAATATATGAGCCTAGTGTCCCCAATGTGCTTTTGGCATTATTTATGAAAAACAGTCTTTAATTACCAAGCTTAACACATTATCCTTGATGGAGACTCAAATCTCTTTTCCAACTTTAAACTGAGCAAAAGCTTTCATCTGGCAAGGTACTGAAGCCCACTATGAAAATTTTGTGCATAGAATTATCACCAAGAGCTATTTGGCAGCTTCTCCATCTCAATGAAAAGGACTCTGTATTTTATCTTCACACAAATAACTCTCGCCACCATATAAATTATTTTCTCAATTATCTTTCAACCTTTTTGCAATAAGGTTTCCTGAATAAGAACTGGAAATATCTACATCACAGTCCATGTCACATTTCTTGATCCAAATTCTTTTAATTGGTTACTTAGCTCAAATCTATTTCAAGCACAACAATTTCCTGTAGATCTGGAAAAGCAGGGGGAAATTTTTACCTCATCTAACCCTATCATAGACTATAACCCCATATTAATCTGGGAGGCAGCCAATACTTTTCTCTGGAGTAGTGTTACTTCTCATTTAGTCTGCAAGATATTTTTGCATTAGAAATGAAATTTGGTAATTGCAAAAAGAGATTTCCAACACACATCTTCCAGTTGATCCCAAGTGAAACGTAAGCCACTAGAGCATCTTACGGCATCCAGTCCAATCGCAGTGTTGCCTCTTTTTCTTTCAGAGCACAGATTTTATACTTTTGGGAGAGAGCCAAGGGAAGTGCTTGTTCAGCACGCTCAATTCCAAAGAAGCATCTAATTTTATTATCTCCCTCTGTGAATTCCAGAGAACAATGGGCTAGCCAAAAGTCTACAGTGTGACTCAGATTTTTAAGTTATTTTCAAGTCAGCCTCACCCTTGAACCACAGCTCCTTTCCCGTGTCTTGGTGGCATGCAGCTCCACTTCTCTCTGTCAAGCCTGAGAATCTCTATCACTTTGTGATCATCTGACCCAGTAGATAGGTCTTCGGCATGATCAGTCTTGGGAGACACTGGTGACTGTTGACCACGGCCTGAAGTTTTAAGTCACATGGAAAAAAGTTAGGCTTTTCTGGAGAGAGAAATGTTCTTCCTTTGTAGTCCGAGAAGCAGCCTCAGATGGGACCATGTCTAAAATACTATGTGCATATTTGAATAAAAGCCTTGAAATGCTGTTATCTAAAAATCTGATGAAACAGTTGGCTCTATCTGAAAGAAGCACATGTTAATTGCTTATCAAACTATCAACTTGAGTTTCACAAAATGACTGATGTCTCTGTGAGTCTGTGAGGAGAAAGCACTACATTTTAAAAATAATTTTAAAAAAATAAATAGCAAAAGGGAATACAGAGAGAACTCACTGTCATTGATCCATTACTATTTTTCTCAGGTAAAGTACTTATTGTTTACATGCTAAATGCTTTCATTTGGGCATTAAATGACCTCCTAAGTTTGCAAAAATGTGATTTCTATTTTTCAAGAAAAAGACTTTTGCATGATTTGAAAAATTAGCTAAATGTGATTCATAAACAAACTGGTATTACTAATGTGTCTCAAGGGACCTTCTCAAGAAAAGAAAGAATTCCTTGGATTACCTCAAACCAATTTGGAATTTCTTAGAGTCCATGACCTTTCTTTCTCAAGCTAGTTTTGACAGGGTGAGTCCTGAAAACATCAACAACAACAAAAACATCCTCCAAACATTTAGTCGTTTAACAGAAACACAAGGAGGAGAAATAGTAGCCTGAGTTCAAACACAGGGAGGTAAATAGCAATAAATTGCTAAGATGGAACTTTCTCACTCTTATCCCTGTTTCCTGCCCAGTGAAGCACAGAAGGCTTCCTTGGTATCAGGAAGGTTTCACACATTTGATGGGAATGGATAAGCAAACTCCCCAATCTTCTAAGGAAAAGAAGCTGATAGGCAGCCAAGCAAACATCCCAGCCACAGCCAGGCAGGTAGCCACACGTTCAGATGCTGAAATAATTCCACCGACGTTTACAGTTCTTTTCCCATTTTAAAAGCAGTAATAAAAATCTTACAAAGACTTTGTACCTCCGGGCAGTACTTTTCTGTGTTTCTTTTGTTGTTCTGGCTTCTCTGATTGATTACTGCCCTGAATCAACACCCCCTCGATCGCACCTCTCTACTTGAGCAGCTGGGCAATTTTCCTCCCTGCCCTCCTGCTCAATCCCTTTCATCCTGCTCTTGGCATGAGCCCTTGATTGCAAGTCTTCTTCTCATTCTGGTCCTCAGGTCTTTCCATCAGGGCCCTCCCCATCCTCTTTTGTCCCCACTTGCCCAGCACTCTACCTGCTCAGTGCCACCGCTCTGAGCTCCCTCATTCCGCACCCCCCTGCGGCTTGTCCCCTCTCCTCATCTTCTTTCTACGTGCTGGACAGGCTCCACTCCACAATTTCATCAGGTGGCCTGGGGGTGAGGGTGAGCAAGCTGTCACTTAAGCTCCCTCTATCTCAGCCAGCCTGAAATGGAAAGTGTGATAAATGGAACCGTACGAGGCTCAATTTCGTCTGGAAATTTCAAACTTATGATGTTCAAATAGGTTCATAAATTCGCCCATAACGCGTCTCTGCTCTCCCTAATACCCAATTGCAGATTTCAACTGAGCAGGCCTCTCTACCTGTTTTTACAGCTCAAGATACTGTATTTGGATCTTGGCATGCATCTTGAGCCTTCGCTTTGGCGTGTTTTTCATCTAGTGCCCGTCCGGGGTTGCAGCCACTGCATACATATTTGCTGATTCTTTTCCAGGGGACAAGTGTCAACGGTGGACAGCGCCGGTCGTCTTCAAAGGAATTTCACTCAGGGCTGCTTTTATTTCTTTGTTTCGAAAAACCAGTGCTGGCTTTGTTGTTGGCAAATATGTTCCTACATGTCCTATCCTGGGGAAAAATTGTCAATTGGAGAATCTTTAAATTGTGCTCTCACTGCCTCCTTGAAATAAAGGCTTTGCTCCTCCATTTTCCCCTTCTCTGTCCCTCGTCTTCAGGAAATGGGCCTTCAGGTGACATAAGCATGCGTATCCAAATGGGAAGCAGAAAATTAACAGCTTGCCTTTTCATTCGCTATCCCAGACTGCTAATGTTAAATTTTTCTGCAAAATTTGAGACGTGGCTCAGTTAAATGTATAAAAGTTTAAAGAGAAGTTTAAACACATGGCATTTCCCTTTATTTCTCTTCATTAATGTATAATTACACAGGCAATAGAAGAAATTTCTTTTGCATCCTCTTTGGCCACTTTTCCCAATTCACACACCCTAACCAGATGTAAGGGCTATTTTTCACATTGTATTTTCTTTCTGCATGTACAGTATGTATGTCTGTAGAAAAATGTCTTGTGGGTTTTTAAGATAAAATAATCTTTTTGGTATGTTTTATTCCATATCTTGCTTTTCCCAGGCACAATACATTTTGGAGATCTTTTTAAATCAGTAGATATACTTAATTCATTATCAATTGCTCCACAATCCTTTAAAATGCTTATTTCAAGTTCTTGAAAATATTCCCCCCATAATGTATATTAAAATAGTGTACACATTTTCTATTTTTCACTACCTAATGTGTATTAGTGTTTGCTTTGTTTTTCTCTGTAGTATATATGAAGTAATGGAATTAAAGGTCTGTCTATTTTTAGCTTTCATAAACGTCACTAACTTACCCTGCAAATTGACTTTATCAGTTTGGCAATATCTTCTTGTGAATCATTTTTCTTTTCTTCTAGCATTTATTTATCATTTTATTTTACTATTCATTATGTCATTTCTAATATTTGCCCATCTGAAAGCACAAACAAATTGTCTTAGTCTATTTGGTCTGCTGTTGTAAGATACCCTAAATTAGATGGCTTCTGAAGAACAGAGATTTATCTCCACCATTCTGAAGGCAGCAAGTCCAAGATCAAGGCAGTAGATTCAGTGCCCAGAAAAGACTGCTCTACCTCTGTCTTCACACAGTAGAAGGGTCTCAAGGGCTCTCCCTCTGACATGTTTTAGAAGGGCACTAATCCCACTCAAAAGGGCTCTAACCTTATCACCCAATCTCACAAAAGACCCAGCTCTTAAAATTAATACTTTGTTTGTTAGGATTTTTAACATATGAATTTTATGGAAGCACAAACTTTCAGTTTATACTACAAATGGAGGAGAATTTGATAAACAATGCTTTTTTCTAACTTGATAGAGTGTGTTCTTCTGTGTGTGTTGCACCATTCCCCAGTACTCACCAAACTAACATTTAATGTGTAAAGAGATCTCAATTCAAATGCTAAGTTCAGAACAAAAGTGAAATATATATATCAAAAAGGGCTAAGAATATTTTCCTATCTTAAGTTGTTGGTACAAAAGAAATCCCAAAGAATACTAAACTATTTCTCAGATTGGAGAGGATTTATTTCAAAAACTGTTTTCTATTTTTTAAAAAGCTAACTTTTAGTGTGTTCTATCAGTTACAGTAATTTAAAACACAGCCCTTAGTGTGGGTAACACCAGCCCAGACATTAAGAAAGGATAGTGACGAAACATTTTAAGAAAACAATTTATCCTGAAAAATTCTATTTGAGTTAAATGTATGCAAACTTCAAAACTTGGCTTTTCTCAACTTATTGATCAGATTCTACTGTGTATTTTGTGTATAATCATAGTCTTGAGATTTTTAATTCAGTTCCTCAATAGGTCCACCAAGTGTTTTTTAAAATATATATCATTTAAACCAGGAAAAACACAACAATTCTTAAAATATATATGGTAAAATAGCTTTGGTAAAAGCAGTAACGAGTATCACTGCACTGTTAGACATTCACAGTAATATTAACATATCAAAGGATCCAGAAGTCCTATATCTAGACATGGCCCACCTTAGTCCTAAAGCCCATTTGTCTGTGATAATCTATTTTTCACATAACTTTTTAACATCCTCCAAGACTGTTATTGCAAGCCTAACACTTTGAAATACACTATGTAAGTACGTAAGTAGTAAGTATTTGCAGACAGAAAGATAGGAAGCCAATGAACGTCAAGGGGAATGAAAGTAAGCAACCTTAAGCCAAACAGGAAAAACATTGTAGATTCTGGGAAAGGAAACTAATGACGAAAGCAGAAGATAGACCGCAGTGAGCCACAGGAAGATGGTATAACTACATCCAATAAATAGTTATTGACTCACATGCATCGTAGGCCCTGTTCTAGATTCTAAGGATGAAACAGTCAACATGAATAAGAATTCCTACTCACTTTAAAACATTTCAAAATAGAAGTTAGAGTTCTGAAAGTTAGTAAATGTATATATAATGTTACAAATTTCTATATATCCAAAGATGCCATCAAGGAAAAGAATTTTGAGACATAAACTTAGAGCATATTTTAAAAATTCCTTTACATGAATAAGAAAATTACAAATAGGCCAGTGGCAAAATGATCAAGGGGTATTCACAAAGGAAGAAACCCGAGTGACAATAGATACACATAAGAAACAGCTTAAATACAAAATCATACCACAAAAAGATGCTACTCAACTAATATAACCAAAATAAAAAACTAATTTCATGTGATTACAAGAAAATGAGAGCCTGTTTATAACTCACTGGTGTAAAACTAAATTGTATAACTTGTTTGGAGAACATTTGGTCTGATACCTCCCAATAAAAGCATGTGAGGCACAAATATGAGCCATACTTTCTAGTAGACACATTTTCAAAAAGTAAAACAAAACAAAACAAAATAACTCGTTTTAATAATATATTTTATTTAACTTCGTGTATTGGAAAGGTCTCACCTATTGTGTTCTATATAGGTAACACATGCCAATTTGAAACACACATTTGTCAGAGTCTTGACAGCTACATATGGTAAATCACCACCACATTGGACAACACTGTACTTGTCAATAATCTTAATGTTGGCTTTAAGAAAACCAAGAATTTGAAGAGTCTTTGTTGCACACTTGTTACCAAAAAAAATTAAAAGCAAAAGTATGAAAAATATTCATCAACAAAAGAGTTTAAAATTTGTGGTATTTTTCACAACATACCTTATGATAGAACATAAAAAATTATGAGTTAGAGGTATACTTAAAGGTAACTCATGTGACAAAAACAAATTGTAAAACAAAAACAAATTGCACAAGAATGTATATAGTATGATAGTATCCAAAATGAACTATTTTCCTTAAACATCTATCAATAATATGTATATGTGTAATGTATCTGTGCAAATGTTCATTGACTTACAGTGAGTCTACATCTAATAAGCCAATTGTAAGTTGAAAATATCTTCAGTTGAAAGTGCATTTGATTCACCCAATTTACAGAATACCACAACTTAGCCAAGCTCATATTAAAAGTACCCAGACTACAGCTAAGCAAATCACTTAACACAATGCCTAGTTTCTAATAAAGTATAAAATATCTTATGAAATTTATTGCAAACTATGTTGAAAATATTGCATACATAATAAGGAGTAATTAGATGAGTTTTCACAGTATTGTAATGTCAAATAAAAATCTTAAATAGAGTCATTGTAAGTTGAGGATTGTCTGCAATGGGTGAAAGGCAAATAAGACAAAGGTAAACATTAGGTAGTGTTTATTAAGAAGAGAGAGGGCCAGGCATGGTGGCACATGCCTGCAATCCCAGCACTAGAGAGGCTAAGGCAGGAGGATTGCCATGAATTTGAATTTGAGGCCAGCCCATGACTACATAGTGAGGTCAAGGCCAGTCTGAGCTACGCAGAACTTGTCTCAAAGAAAAACAATGGATAAAGGGAAAATACTGTAATGTAGGAATGGGATGTGTTTTCTAACCTAGGGTGGCTTATATATTTTCTCATGTCACTGTAAATGCTTATTGTATATATAAATCATTTTAGACTGTTAGCAGGAAGTAGTGAATAGCATGTTCTGGAGTTTCAGTTCTCTAAATCAATGTGAACAAAAGTTTAGAATCATGAATTTTTCTTTTCTTGTTTTCTGTATATAGTGAATAGGTATTAAATTGTTTTTAGATGGAGCATTTGACCAGTGACTCTACTTTTCCCGCAGTGTCTTTTTGGTCCTTGAGTCTGGTTTGTGCAGGTTTAAATAAAATGTGTGGCAACTCGACAGTAACACCAAAAAACCCAAGACATCCAGAAAAGGACAGCAAGCATGCACACTAGGAGAGGCCAGGGAATGGACAGTCAGTGCCTTTGCTTGCCATACCTTCAGAGACAGAGCTTGTTGGTAAAGTCAATAGAGCATACTCATGATTTAGTGCCTCAGTTGTCATTTCTGGTAATAATTTCCTGTAGGTTGGACAGTTGGCAAACTGGTCTTGTTTCACTCCAAGTCTTGTTGAAGTATAGTGGGGCAGCTACTAGACTAAAATCTATTAAAAAAGCATGGATATTGAAAAGTGGATGAAATTAATTTTGGCTCTACACCCACCACTTTAAGAAACATTCGCCACAGACTATGGCCGTTCCAGGGGGAGAACCAGCAGCAGCTCCTGAGATCCACGCCATGCTGGAACTTAGGATGCTGGGAAACCAAGCAAGCACCTCCCCTCCCTGGTAAGCGGTGGTGGTCTGGCAGACTGCAGCCCCTCCAGGGGGAGAATCAGCAGCAGCTCTTGAGATCCACACCATGTCGGAACTTAGGATGTGAAACTAAACAACCAGTCTGCCTCCTTGTTACGCAATAGTGAATCTACTGATGCTGATGCACAGCCTAGAATCAAATATCCCATTTCCCTATCCCCCTTCCCCCCACCACCACCACCCATTAGCAAATGGGAAGCAGGGATCTGAGTGTCTCTTGAAAGGTTGACATAACAAACAGGGGGGACTTCCTTCTACCATCTCTTTGAAGGCAAATGTTTTTATTACTATTTTGCTCTTTTCTGATTAATGGTATTTCTCTATTCAATATTCTGTTTTGATAAGTTCTATAGTGTTCTATAATTCATCTCATTTTGATATATGTGATTGAATGAACAACTATTATAAAGATAACAAAATATACTGTGATACCTATTACTGTTATCCCGGTAACCTGCTGTGAAGTTCTGTACCAATTTCACTGCACGATCTTAGTTGGCTTTATTCTGTCTTTCCTGTTGTATACTTTCAAAATAAAATTAAAAAAAAAGAAAGAAAGAAAGAAACATACGCCACACGGACATCCCCCAAGAAGGCTGATTTGATATCAAGGTGCTATATCAGGCACTTGGCTTAGAACCAGTACAGCTTCCAAAACATTCTCACCAAAAACCAACTTAAAACAAAACACTACTGAATCAAAATAGGGTTTTCTCTATTATTCTGTAGTGTTTTCTTTGTTGTATTTGATAGGCAATAATTTATTATCCTACAGAACACTAATGTCACATACTTTACATATATGTTACAATAGGACAATGTGTTGCAATTTGCCCAATAATAAAAGTCACCTGAGTGGTAATGACAGCTGCTCCAGGTTTTCTCAACACAGGCAGAACTAGCGTCTCATAGGTAGGGCATCCTTTTCTGTAACAGGGACTCTCTAAGTTTGGTACCCAGGTCAGCAGTATTAGATCACCAGCAACTACAAAGAATGCAAAGTAACATGCTGTACCCCATATTTATTGAATCAGATACTCCAGGGTGAGTGTGGGGCTTGGCAATTTTATTTTAAAAAGCCATGTAGGTGCTTCTGGAGTCATTAAATGTTGAGAATCACAGGCCAAGATCCTGGCCAATCAAAGTACAGCAGGAGATCGTAGCATCAGTATCATCATGGAGCTCAATGGAGACGAAAAATTCAGGCCCCATTTCTAAATCTGCTGAAAAAAATATCTGTAAGTGATTACTTTGATCACTAAAACTCTAGAACATAGTTGGGAGGACAAAGACTGGCACTCTATTTTGGTGCCTGGTTTTAATGCCTATATATACTTCTGATCAGACTCATGCAGACCTTGGGAAAGTTATTTGACTATTTTCATCTTCGGTTTCTCCTCCTACAAAACAAGAATGATATTAATACCACTGGTAATCTTCAGAGGATTGTCCTGAAGGTGAAATGAAATAATATATCAATAGTTTCTAGCATGAGTCCTGACACAAAGCAAGTGCTCAGCCAGAAGTGACTATGGATATCTTTCAATCTTTTTTAAAGATTACTTACCTAACCTTGAGAATATATCCATAAAGTTATAAAACTGGATCACCTGAACCACAAATCCACGAACCTGAAATAATTATGTACTTGAAATTTGAAGGTCTCATAATAAATATTTTAGCATTTATAATCAAACACGCAGTAATTAGACAAGAACTGCAAGAAAGTCTTAGAAAATGGCACACTCAGCCTAAGTGGATTCTTCTTAATGTGCCAGGAGAAGTCAGTGAGACTTGGCAGACTAGGTAGAGACACACAGTAATGAAGAAGATAGGATAGGTTGGCCCCCAGTTTTCTCTCAAATAGGAAGATAAGTTAAACTATTTTTTTCGCATTCAATTTACCCTGGAATATGAAAATAAGGTGTTTTTCATGTTAGTGCACTCTATGGTGTTGAACTTGCAACTGAATCAGGGATAAAAGCAAGGGAATAAACAGGAAATTGACTGTTCTAAGGATGTGTTTTGCCACCAACTCAAATACTTACAATAAGTACTTTTTGTATATATTTTTTAGTAATCTGACCCATGTTATTCCCTTATTTGTGAAATAGTTCTGCTCTATTCCTACATATCTTCTGCTCTCTGCATTAGTTGCAAGAAATAAAATTAGAACAGCTTCATGTTTAACAGAATATAAAGTTCAAAGAAGGCCATACTTTATGCCTTGATAGAGTCAAGGAAGTGCCCGACTATGGGCACCTTCAGGAACGGAGTTTATGAATTAACTGGTGCTGAAAGCCCACAGAGGGAGCACAAACCGTTGTTTTTTGTGGCACATTAGAAAACAACAATGACAAAAAAAACAGCTATTAAAAATAAATTTCCTTGGCAGCGTGGCATGAGATAAAAAATTACCTCCCTGTGTCTAGAGTTCAACAGATATTCATCAAGAGTCATATTTTCTGGTTCAAAATTCGGTCAGAAACAAAGTAAGGATTTATGAAAAAAAATTTATTATAGGAGAAGTGAGGTGGCCTGATGTTTATTCTGGGCTTATCTCCTTGTATTTATGAAGTCCTATAAAGGCCGTAATTCTCCTCACTGATTCTGTGGCTTCCTTTGGCACATTCCCTATTTCTAGTAGTAATGAGCCACAATCTGTTTCACACGCAAGCAAATATGTAGTTTCATACCCTACAAATTTAGGCTCCAAATTTGAAATTTCCCTTTCTTGATCAAAAGAATCTTATATTTCTCATATTTATAACTTTCTTTCTAAGGAAAAACTCAGAGACACTCCCATGCTTCTGCCTGAGAACCTTTTACATTCTTTGTCTTCCTGAATGAAAAGTCAAAATGAATGCTCTTATATCCTGAGTGTATATTTCATCAGGTTGCTACTTTATGAGCTCTTGTTTTGTTTTTTAGTGAAAGGTTTACTATTGAAACATATACAAACATCTATGTACATCATTATCCCTTTTTAGATATTTGTTATCTAATTGAGTTATTTAAAATATAGACAATTTTCCCAAAACCTCCTTTCTGACAGTTACTTTATGCAGTTATCTATCAACAATGATTTTCCCCCTAATAATATGTGTTCACTTTTCTTGGCAAAAATGTTCAGGCTTGAATACTTATAAGACCAAATATTAGAAATTACGTGTGTGCTAATTAAATCTTCACATACAAATAGTTTCTACCTCTGATATTTTGAGAGCTAAAAGTTTGGCTAACACACACTTGTAAAAATGTTTAGCATGCTGGCTATCTGGCTTCGTCACCACCATGATAGTACTGAGGTTACTGGCTATTCAAATGTTGTTTCAACCGAAGTCCCAGTTGCTGGAGTCATCTGGAAGGTGCTCTACGTGGCCAGCTGTACCTTGTAAAGCTAGTTGTTGCTTTTTCCCACAACTACTTTATCAGCAAGCTGTGATTGGTTGATTTTCCACCATCCAAACATACCTGACTACATTGCACTTTTATCTGTTGTAACTTTTAGATGAGACTTTATATCTCTTCTAATCTAAAACATGAGCTCCAGCAGCATCCCCTTCTGCCTCATTTGGGACGTAAAGGGGACTACATATAATAAAATTTGTTAACTGTCGCTGGAATGCAATCATTTAAAGCTAGATTTCTTGTCTGAGCTCACCAAGATAACTTTTAAAGTAGTGCAAAGGATACTGGGTCTTATTATTTTCCCATCTTCAATACAATCTTGTGCTTGACCCTCATGGTATCAACATTAAAACTACCCCCATACATATGGCTGCCAGAACGTAGCAAAGGGAAATGGTTAAGTGATTTAAATTCTTTACCACTGAAAGCTTTTAGCTCATTGATGTTCAAAAATAAGTTGAAGAATCTAGCACAGACCACTCAGAAACTTACAAAGCAATGTGCCATTCACCAATCAAACACAAGCCAATTTCCAGCTATACTACTTTCCAACTACTCATGGAGATCCAGTTTAAAAGAAAACACAACCAGAGTCTCTTCTTTATGGTCTTCAGGCTGCCACTGAATTAATGCAAAGAAGTGGCAACAGAAGCTAATAACTATTCCTGATCATTGAAGCAATCTACAGAGGTGGCTGGGAGGCAAAAGAACTGGGAGAAATTGAACTTGATGGGTGGAGCCCTATAAATATCCTCTGTGCTTCTTTACTATCCCCTTTGCACAAGGCAGTGCCGTGGCATCTGCTCCCAAACTGTTCCCATCCTGTTCAAAAACTGACCTGAATATATATTGGGCTTAATGACCAAATGTTTAAAAATTCATTGCACAAGAGCAGCTGAAAGCAGTTGATTGGTTTGAACTTTATTGTATGCACCTTGCTTCCCAGAACCGCAGTAAAGAGGAAGGTCAGCTGGTAAACATTTGGGCATTTAAAAATAAGAGGCCCTACATTTCCCAGTACCCCTATCAATTTTCTTTACCCAGAGCATTAGGCCTACTGAGTGAGTTCTTTGTGCTGAACTGGCAGGCGCTCTGTTGGTTTTTATCTGCATGTCCTAGTGTACGGGGGTTAGAAATGCTTTGGAGAAGAGGAAGTCAACTAACTTGTGTTACATCCCAACCTGGAAAAGTTGTCCACCCTCATGGACTGGGGAGTCATTTCAAACTAAGGAAGCAGGAGAGTTTAATTTTTAATTTTAAAAAATTAATTTTTTCATAAGTACCATTTATAAATACCTGTCCTTCCTAGAAAGATGAATCTTCTGAAAAATTCATATTTTAGCACAGCACTCTAAGTAGACTCACCCCTGGACTGGACTCCACAGGTGTGTTCTATCTGGGTTAAGGAACAGAAACCTTCCCATAGTCATACTTCCCTTGTTGTCTCTAAAGTTATAGTCTCAAATCATCGCATTCCCCTGAAGTGTATTGTTGGGAAAAGAGATTCTTTATTAAAACAATGGTTGCTTAGCATGAGGAGACAGCTTAAGCAATTTAACTATAGCTCACAGTAGGCTTTTAAAGTAGAACCTAATTCTATTGAAACTAGTATATTATTAAGCACACCCTCTCTCTCATACCAACGACTTTTATGCTTTTTTTCTTTCCTACCTGTGGATCCAAAACCTGTGCTTCTCTCCTCTAGCTGACATGTGATCAGTCTGATTCTATTTATCAACAGTGCTGATATAAACAATCCTCAAAGAAAATAAGGCCCCGAGGCCTCGGTTCCATGGAGCCTGTTGGACGGAGGCATTTGAGGAGGAGAGCAGAGCTGAGGACACTGGAGGACACGGCACACTTTTTCTTCCCACAGTGACGAGATATTTCCTCCTGCGATCTCATGGCATTTACTGCTGCTTTCATGCCTGCCATCATTTATTTTATAAAAATTGGATCCTTTGGCTTCATTTGGAGGCCCTGGAGTATGAGTGAATGTGTGTATTAAACCCACTCTTCTCTTTAACTGATTTATTCCTTTCTTCTTTATAATTTTCTCCTTCTCAGTGTGTAGTCCTTTGTCATTAGAATGATAATCATAATAATAGCGGGGATGTAATTTCCCATAATGCTAATAGTAGCTGTGTGCGCATAGACACCCAGTTTATTCTTAGATTCATTTACGCTCTGACTTCTTCATGTCATATTTAAGTACAGCAGGTGTTTATCTTCATCAAAAATGTTTGTTGAGCTCCTCCAGGGAGCATGGGGCTGGTCCTAGGTGCTGGGGGCTTACATAGAGCAGATTTAAAGATACGGAAATACTATTGTTTCTCTCCAAGATCCTGGAGTTGGAGCCTTGTTTCATTTCTTCAGATGTTGTACATACAGAACCGTTAGTTCTGCTTACCTTAAATTTTCCTGACTCTGTTTGCAAGGATAAGGAGACCAAAGCATACTAAATTGAGTTATGAAATGGTGCCTTGCTTTTAATATGGTACTCTGCTCTAACAGTATAATTGAGAGGGATTCTCTTTTGGCAGCCATTAGACAGAGAGAATACATGGTGATTATATAAGTACTGTGATTTTTTTTTTCCTTTTCTGACACTCTTCAGCAGCCTAAGAACATGCCATTACTCTTCATGGTGCCCTTATGATACAAGTGAACAGAAATTTAAGTGGATTCCTCCACTTAAATGGGTTACACATAGTAATAATACCTTTTAAGTCATACTTTGCCTTTAAAAAGTGCTGCTTATTCTCCTCATTTTGTTAGAGATACATTCTGAAGTATTTAAAATAAAACCATAATAATACGTGTAATTATTCAAGAGTTCATCGAGAATAATGATGCCAAATATACATGTTTGTTAAAGCATTGAAAAAGTGCTTCCTTGTGGTTCATCTTGCTAAGGTATCGCCGAAGCCCAGCTAAACTGTGTAACAAGAAAAAGGTATTGTCTCTATTAAACAGATGAGAATAATGTAACAGGTCATAAACTGCTAAAGATCATATAACCAATAAATGATTTCATTAGGAACAGAATTCTGATTTTCTAAGTTCAAATCTAGTGATTTGTTTTCCTTTTAAAAACCATACTAGGGTCCTCATTGGTAATCATAACTGCAACTGAGAATTTTAGTCATGGACTTCACGTTTAAAGATCTGGCTTGACAAAAATGTTACTATCAAATAGCATATCTGAACTTATTAGACCAATTGTCTAAGGCAAACCTTAAGATAGTCCCAAATGAGCCCACAAACACCTAAAATGGTCATGTTTTGGAAAGACAGCATAATATTATAAGGATAACTTTTGGGGTAAATCAGGCTATCTGAGTGGCTCTGAATGGGTTGTTTGCTCTCTCACAGCCTCAATTCTCCAACTCTGTAACTCTGGGAAAGGAAGTACCAACTCAGAGTGGTAGCGAGTAATAAGTGAGGTACTATATTCAAGGGTTCAGCACAGTGTTAGCTATGGAGTAAAAGTTCAATACCACTAAATACTGTATTTTTACTGGTAAACTTACTATCTATGCTTCCATTAAATTAAACCTCAATCAGTACTCCTATAAGACTTGTAGTGACTGTGGAAACTGAAAGCTATTACTTAGGAAAATACTCTAGAGGATGCAGGGCACAGGAAGATTAGTTAAAATAGGTGTACCTTGGTTAGTATAATGTACTCATGTATGTCCACCAGGATATCAAATAGGAGAATGAATAAAGTCCAGAATCAAGATATTTGCTTTTGTCTAGGGCTCAAAAGGTTTGGAGACAAAACAAAAATATCACTAAAGATAATCTAATTCAAGCTTATTGGTGATAAAAATTAACAGCTACATTTTCAAAAGATGAATGGATTAATTCAAGAAGAGAAAATCTGACTAGTCAGCAAAAAGGAAATCCTTTAGGTCATGAATACTCAGAAACTACAAACTAAAATAACAATGAGATCTACATTACCTGCCAGATTGTCAAAGAATATTATTTAAAATGATAATACCAGTTACTTGTAGAGATGTACAAAATAAAAGCAATCTCATATATTTCAAGTAGAAATACAATACTAATGACATTCACGAAAATTAAATTGTATATGTGGTTCAAATCCATTTCTGGGAATCTGTGCCTTGGATATAAAGCCACAATATATGTCTTTAGATATAAAGATATATGTTACAGTGTTCATAGGAACAAAATGCTGGAACCAGTAAACAGCTAACCATAGGGATGAAACTTCCACACTATGTAATACATTCAGCAGAAACAATGCATTAGCAATATTTACAGAGGTGTTATTAAGCAAAAAGAGTAAGACATGCCGAGAAATATTTGTCAAATGGTGACATTTTAGGAGAATAAACAATATATAGCGATAAGTATGAACATGATAGATGAGCATTGATAAAAGTTAGGACAAGTACATATGAGAATGTTAAGACTATAGCACACAAGAAGTAAGAAAACTTTCAAGTGTACCAAAATGATCCACAAAAATACACACTGAGATATGACATATTCCATTTGTTATGGCATAAAACACAAGATATACATATATGTGTATATATATATATATATACACACATATATCTTGCATGTATAGGAGAATTATTTGAATCTATTAACTTATGGGAAGTTAAAAGACTGTATAATAAAGTGAATGGAAGAGTAACTGGTATGACATGGCGCTATGTTATCTAAACCACAAAAAAAAAAAAAAAAAAACCAAATATGTCTCACTGTTTTGTCTGCACACCATATCCAGATGTGTGCATGTCATTTAGGTGAAGCTTGTTGGGAACACAGCATATTTCTGTGTCTCTATATTGTTTACAGGTGCTTCTGTGCTCTAAGTACAGAATTGAACAGTTACAGCAAGAACTATGCTACCAGCAAACTCTGAAATATTTGCAATGTAGCCCTTTATAGAAAAAGCTCATTGGTCTTTCATATATGTTATATGTGTATTCATATAAGTAAAAAACAAGGTAAAGATGTAAACTAGACTGTTACTATTGGTTATTAAGGGAACATGTCTGGATGAGTAAGGAGGAATGATAATTAGCTTTTGCTAAACTAGTTACAATGTGTATGTATTATCATAATTTGAAAACCAATAAAGGATAGTTAAGCTGTGATAGTTTAAGGAAGAAAAAAAAGAAACAGTAGTCTTAGAAAACTAATTACTTAGAACATAGAAGCTAGGATTATTCATCTATCAATAAACATCTGAGTGGATCCCATGTGTTATGTATAGGAGAGCCACACAGAAGTGAGAAGGCAGAGTCTTACAGGCTGGTAAAACAACCAATGTGCAGCCATGAAACATGCTAAGATGATGAACAAAACATGCAGAGAAACAAACATTTCATTGAGAGACTTGGGGAATGTTGCACATAGGAGGTAACATTAGTGATGTGTCTTCCAAACAAGTCAGTGTTTATCTGAATTACTGTTCAGACAGAACTGAACAGAAAGTGGGATGGCTCAGCAGGTGTGAATGTCAGCTCATAGCTCATCCACAGAACAAGAAGACGTTAGGTGCAGGCCAAGAAGTGTTGCAGGATGTAGGGAAGTGGTGCAAGAAGGCGAGGATCAAAGGTAGGTTTGACGTAATAGGCAGACCTTACCTGTGGGAAGGTAATGTAAATTACTTTAGAATCTGTTGTATCAACAATGAGGAATCACTTTGGGATTTTAAAAATGTGAATACACTGATACTGAGTAACTGGTCCAAAATCACAGAATTAGTAAGTGGCAGAAGTGGGATTTGAATCTAGATAGTCTAGACAGTGGGGTACTAGTCTGTACTCCCAACCATCATGTTTTTCGATCTGCAGTGAGTTTGCTCATTCCCTTAACAAACATTCATTAATATTTCACCATATGACAGGAAATTTGCAAGGTATTAGGGATGCAGGTGTGCCGTAAAAGTTTGATCATACCCTGATGGCAAGCTAGCAGATGAATTGATTAAAAATTTTTGACTGCCATTTTGCATTGAAGATCTTGACTCTCATTCAAACTCCAGGCAGAGACATTGATTACACGTCTACGATTTCTGCGGAACAGAATATCAACAGCATAAGATTTGCAGACCTTAAGAATGGCTTAAGTAGATTGCATGAATGATGCAAACAACAGGGTTCATAGAGTTTGTCCCACTTGGATGGTTGCCTGAGGAAGTTTGGGTGGCATGCCTTTACTTCCATGTGAACTCTTACCAGATTTTACTGTCCCCATAGTGATCCCACACACAGCACTCATCCAATTGTCCTGATGCTTCATTAGGTCAATTCTGCAGAACTCTGGGTCACTGCTTAGAAATGCAGACTCCAGGATTTATTAGTGCTGTCTCCCAGCAAACACAAGAAATTCACTTTAGCTCAAACCACCCAAGCATGACAACTCTAATAATGATGTTTTAATAGTGTCTACTGTGTTAAAGTTTTTTTTTTAATCTGATATCTGACATGAGCTAACATAAGCAATATCATAGCCCCCTCCCACTTTTTTTAATAAAACAGTCCCTTAAATGAGGAACTCAGTTGTACTGTACTGATAAAAACCTAATGATTTTTAAAATGACGTTTTACTCTAATATTTATAATTTCATTGTTAACCATGATTGTATTGTGGTATTTCAGGTTATAAGCAGTAATGATCCCCAGCCTAAGTTCATTGAATTCACCTCAGAAAATTTAGGTAACTAATTATCCGAAACTACTGAGGCGGCGACTGTTTGCTTCCTGTATGATTACGCTATAATATAAGGTTTTTCTCTAATGGAACAAAACTAATCCAAATTCTTCACTTAGTATGCTAACTGGCTACTCTAAAAATTGCTGTTAGGTTACTTGCAAATTTTTGTATAATGAGTATTCAGGTTCGACTTAACAAGGTTGACATTGTTTGGGGGTAACAGATGTGTGCTTATAGAGTTTTAAATGAAACCGAGCCCCCAAAGAAGCTCAATAAACAAATGACAGTGTTTGGAAAAGAAAGAAGCTTGTTTCCTTTGATAGGGTGCAGGGAATTTAACCAACCTGTGTTTATAATTACTGTCTGGTTTAGTTAGTGCGAAAGAGTCTACTTGCTACTCACTTATAAATAAACAAAATAGGTCTACTTTCCTATTTCTCAACCTGTCTGTTGGAGCTTATTTTTCTTCTTCTGTCTCTTTTTTATTGACTACAGACAACTTACTTTATGTCCAAATTATGTTGTTCCATTTTAAACATTTTATTGGTTTTAGGTACTAGGTTTTAAGGGGTTTTTTCTTCCTTAATTTTCTGTCTGACTAATAAAGATGACACCTCTTCTTATATTTCAAGCAATCCTTCCCATTAAAACTAAATTTGAATCAGTTGTTCACATTAGGATGTCTGATTGGATACCAAAGATGATATTTTTCTTGGCAGGCAGGCCTACCCAGATAATTATAAAACATCAAATGAACATCATCACTTTGGGGCCACAGGACAACATTTCAAAGTTGACGAAGGTCGTTGTTTGGACCTTGTGAACGGGACCTTGTAACATATTTTCATATGAGAAAAATTTCATCTTTTAAATATACAAAAGTATGCTATTTAATTTTGTGGAGAATTGTAGAAATTCACTAACTGTTTTGAAATCTTTCCTTAAAGATTTTTCTATCAGCAAACTCACTGCAGTATGTCTACTGTTAGTTAATTGGAGTAGGTATATTAATTTAAACTTCAAATTGGCTTTGCAAGCTGATTTTTTTTATTTTTCCCTCCACTTCAGAATTACATGTGCCAACATAAAGATAGGTCATAAGGAATAAGATATTACATTTTCATTTCTATGCAGTAATATATTTTTAAAATCTAGCTAACCAATTTCTTTCTCAACATTACTTTGCCAATCGAAATTAATACTAGGCTTCTATTTATTATTGAAATCATTCTTCTTTGTAAAGACAGATTTTTTACTAGGGTGTGGGTTTACCTTTTGTGAAGATTGCATTAATCCATCACGAAAATTTTAAAACTCAATAAATTCATTTTACCATAAAAGATGTATAAAGCCATAAGCATTTTCCAGATGTGGATGTGGATATAAGTAAAGAAAACGCGTCTGTTCTGAAAAGGAAAAACTGTTGACATTTCTTTGAAGTGTAATCTCTTTTGTTTATTTGGTTTTTAATAGCTTCCAGCAGTTAGCCACATATTTTTTAAGTGATGTTGCTCACATACTTTTTATTTTTTTTGTATCATGAGTGGCATTAACTTACAGCCATAAACTTAGAAATTTAACCTGTAAAGGGAGGAGATCATCATTTAGATGGGTAATTGAATAATTGCCAAAAAAGTGCAAGACACCTTTGTGCTTAGAAATTTTTGAAGTTAGAACTGTGGGGAAGAGTTCAGGGAGTCAATTTTCTATTGTTTTAATCTTCAATGTTTATTTTTAACAGGCAATCTTTAGATGTTGCCTATTTAACTGGCAAGAACTTTTTATTCTTTCTCTGTGCCAATCATTTGACCATTGAATTTTAACTGAAGAGAAAAAAGAAAAATGTTCCGGATTACTGTTGTGTGGGTCACCTGCATTGCAAGGCATAATGCATGCCTGCATGTGCACAGACATGCACAAATGTAACTGTAAATGAGAGGGAAAATTTAGGCTGATAAAAAATCATTAAAATTGACTGAGTGGCTGAAAAGGCTGTGACACTGAAAAATGGAAACTATTTGGAAAGTAAGTGAAAACTTAAAAAATATATGTACAAGCTTTTGACATTTCATGATGATTTATATAACAGGCTGCATGAGAATTAATTTGATATCAGATGTAATACTGCACAAAGCAGAGTGCATTCAAGGTTGAGGAAATTTTTATATATAAATTAAGTTTGGGAATCATTTCTCATTCTGTCCAATCAATGTTTCTTAACTATTACTAACAATAATATGATTCTCCAAAGCTTAAAATGGTGGCCTTCATATGCAAATGTATTCAGGAAGGTATACGTTTTATTCCTATTCTGATGTACATTTGTAGTATACTGTATTGAAATGCTACATTTTTCTAGTTCGAGTTGATTTTTATATATCCAAGTTGGAAAAGTAATCCTAAAATGCTACTAAAGTGAAGCAATTGTTATTAGGATATACATGGAAGTCATGTCCTATAATGTTAAAAAAAATCTTAAGATAAACTTATTTTATGTTTTTTAGACAGTTCTAAGCAATGTTCTGTATGCACTGGTAATAAAATTGTTTTAAGGGATGCTCCTTGACCAGCAACTCAAACTACATATTAAGATTTGCTCTGTTTTTCATGTGTTTTCCATCAAGGAAGTCTGTGGTTACCTTCCTGATTCTGCTGGACTGGAAAAACATAGCTAATATGGTGAGATCTGGAGAAAGCTTTGATGCAGGGGCTTTGCAAATAAACCTCCAGATGCCATATGGTTTACATTCACCTCTCAATTTATTTCCTATAAATGTCTATTGAATATTCCATTGAACCAACACATGTGAAACTAGAGCTGAAAAAGAGAACAGTATATAGAATACTTTGTGGCAGCAAGTGATTATCGTATTTCTCTCCTAATATTGCTACCAGCCTTAAATGCAGAGCAAATTAGTTAAATGCCAAAGTTCTCAGACTTAAAGCAAAAATGAAGAAAAATATTTTACATTATCAAAACAACAGACCATTTTTATGTTTTAGGTAAAGCATCTCACCCTCTAGAGCAGAGGCAGCATGGAACAATGTGTTTAAGTTGGTGACACTTAAAAGAATAAAGTTCACGGTGCTCAGATGCAGAAACAAATACTATTAAGACGCAGCAAAGGAAAATCAAGTGTTAGGAGAAACGTTTTACAGGAATCTGTTTGGGAATTGACGTATGTCATATCATCTTTTCTGGTTCCATTCTGATGTGGAAGCCAGGCATGCTGCCCTGTGATTTCTGAACAAGGTTCAAGGTTCTACCAACTGGCTTACTTATGCCTCGCCTTTCCAAAACGAATCCCTCCTAACCAGTATCCCAAAGGGATGGCTGGAGACTATTTTGTACTTTTAGATAATTGTCCCCCAAAATTTAACCTACTGATTTTGTCTGTATGAAATCCATTTTTCCCCAATGAACAGCCCTACAAAAATACAAACACAGCACACCTGGCAGTGACCTAACACACAGTCCATCAGCTTCATGCTCCTGTGACTGTTGGTGTCCTCTCTTGCTTGGCATTTATATGTTAGTGCCAAAACAGAAGACATAAGAACAAAACAGGAAAAGGAGAAAGGGAGAATTTCCTCAGATATGGTATTTTGTTGGCTTTCAGTATTTGATTTGCCAAGTGTTTTATTCAGTGTTTTAATATTAAGTGTTTGGTAATTTAATAAAACAAATCAGAAAAGTACAACAGAACTGAATGTCAGTAAGGTAACTGCACATGCAAAGAACTGCATAAATCCTTAAGAAAGACAGAAAATGAGTACTTCCTCAGACTCTAGCCAGACCATAGCTTGTCTCCTGGGATTACAAAGTTTGGGTGCTTTATACATGTGATTAGGCTCATTTCCTTCACAAAAATAATAAGGTATCACATGGCAAATCATCACATTTTAGCCAATGTCTTATTTATTACTCACTAAAGCCACAGTGTAAATTTATGCTTCTAGAAACAAAGCAGTACTTAAAAATAAAGCGAGGAGCGGAGAAAAATCACTTGAAATAGCTGAAAATCTTTTCTGTGCACATCATTCTTTTGTAACACCAAAGCTGGTATTGAGAAGCCTTATATAAAATGTAAAACTTTGAAACTGAAAACAAACATCTCATTCACATTTTTTAAGATAAGTGAATGGCAAAAGAGAAATCCCTTATTTATTATTAATCATCAAAGATGCTTGAGATATTTGCATGTATTTTTCCTCTATTTTTACTATCATTATTATAAAATAGACACTGTCGTATTCTCCTAACTCTTAAAACTTCATTTTTAAGGTTTTCTTACCAAAATCTTAGATTATAGAGTTGAAAATGTTAGAGGTAAGAAGCAAGACTCTAAACTTTACATGGGAAAAATTCATTTCTAATTAAGGTACATACCTAATCATAAAAATTTTTGTGATAAAATATATCATTACTTACCAAGTAGAAAATTTTACTGTGCTCGTTTTACATAAATGCAATATATAATTAATATGTTTACTGCTTTCTAATTTTTAAAATTTAATCTTTTTTTTAAATAATGCAAGGTTAAAATTTTTTAGTGACCCATTCTATCCCACAGTCATTTTCCCCTTTTCTTTTGTTTTTGGCAGTGAAAATGCATCTCCCTGTTATAGGGCAAGGAGAAGAAACAATTCAAGAAATTCAAAAGCATATATCCCAGGAGTAACTTCTCTTAACTCATTCTTGAATCAAGAAAATTTCAAAGATTAAAGGTGAGCTTGCACTTTAAAAATGTACCTCCTTTAAGTCCACCCTCAAAATCCATGCACGAGCAGTAAATCACATAATCAAAGTTGCTGTTTGTGAGTGCTCTATCCATGACGTGTTCCTATATTAAATAAGCATTTTAAAGGAGTAAAATTAAGAAATTCAACACATGTTTTCCTCTGGTTTCATTATGATCACAAGTTGATTTACTAATTTAGGAGGAAAAATTAATATATTTCGCTCTTCTGTTCCCTGCTGAGAGTAGCAGAGTCTATGAAATAGTGTCAACTAATTCCCAGAACAAAGAAATCGCCACTATCTTACATTCTCTGGTTCCTGAGCGGCAGAGGATTCCAATTTTTGTTCTGTTGAGGATACTTGTCTTCAATTAATAATCATAGCACTGACCTTACATCGCCCAGTGTTTTTACCTTGGCAACTAGTGCCCCACGGCCCAGCCCCTGCCAAGTCATGTGCACGCCCTGCGGGTGCACTCTCTCTCTGAACCCATCAACTTGGCACTTAGTGAACTGACCTGAGAAGCCTATTGCCTGTCTAGATGAAGAGCTGTAGAAACATAAATTACCCCAAATACTATCATTCAGAATTGGCTTTTCAACAATAGATAGACAAATTTCACATTTCAATGGCCTAGAACTGATATAGCTACCTGGGAAGAAAGGGAATAAAATATTTAAACTGAATGAACAATCTGGATCACCAGCTGCGGTACTGAATATTTGATCTTGAGGACAGTCTGACGATGTAAGTAGTTCTGGTTTCTCATTATTAGGTGGAAGAGGTTGAAAGATATTCTAAGAGTCAAAAGTTCTAAATGACTTCTTTTCTAATATGAACAGAAATAGATTCCGAAGTTTCAGGAGGAAATTTGAGATCAATGAATGCATTAGAGCTAAAAGGCAAGAGTTGGATCTCTGTTATGATTTGCAAAAATATGTAGAATTGTTTGGTCCTCCACCTGTGGCGCTACTGCGAAGTGGCAGAACCTTTGGGAAGTGGGATCGGTTTTAAGGAAGTGAGGTCATGGAGACATACCCTCAAAGGAGAAATTAAAACCTGGCCCCTTCATGCTTCCCACATTATTTCCCCAGTCACCACGAATAAGCTGCTTGCTCTGTCTTATGCTGACACCATGATGTTCTGCCTTGCCAAAGTTCCAAAGTGGCATGGCCAAGTCACCATGAATTGAAACTACTGAAGCCATGAATCAAAATAAATCTTTCCTTCTCTAAATTAGTTAATAGTCTCAGTTATCTTTCACAGGGACAGAAAGCTAAATAATGCCATCTCCAAATAGTTTCCCATGAGAATCTCATGTGTGTATTCTAAGTGTAAGAGTAGACAGATTTTTAGAAGTTTTAAAATGAAAGTACTTTCCTAGTCCCTTTCTGGCTGTAGGATTAGAGCATCAACTGGTAAAAACCCTAAAGTAGACTTCCAAGCCATTCTAATCCATAAAAAAGATGTCCCACTGTAGGCATTTCTCTTGGAGTCTTTCTTCTTGGTCATTTCTATATGATCATAATTACCATTTTCTGATCATAGATATCTGGATAGAAAAAGCATCAAATCACAGTGGTTAGAGTTGTGACACAATGTAAATATGCACCCCATCTAAATTTCAGGTAAAGTGCAATACAAGTGTGGGTTTTTTTTCCCAGGATGATTAAGGTACTGTCCAAATGCGTTAAATATTTTGGTGCATGAAACAAATCTTCCCTATGTCTCAAAAGCGTTCTTAATCCCTTTATCATTAGAATTAACGGGTAGGGATGAAGGTGCATTCTTGCCCTCAAATCACTCATAAACTTCAATCAATGTGCTGTCTGCTACAGTGACAGGCATGTGAAAATCATTTCTTCATTTAGATTCAATTCTTGAATTTCAAACAACAGAAGTAGTGTCTACTTTAAGAAAAGAAACAGAACAAAGTTTGTTATATGTCACTTGGATTGCAGAAGGGGAAAAATACACTCAGCAGCAGAGCTGTGGAACCACTGCCACTAACCTCCATCCTCTGGCAGACCAATGAAGACTGGATGGATTTTGCTGTGTTTTGAATATTCCTTAAAATCATTCCTCCTAAAATTCAACCATCCCTGAAAAAACTCTGATTCACCCAACATGAGTCATACATTACCACAGACCCTGAGAGGGCAGGACATCAAGACCACATACAATGGGCAAGAAGTTGTTTCACAAAAGGACCATGGATTCTGGAACCAAAAAAGCCAAACACAACCAAGTATCCACTGTGATTGTTTCTCCTATGGTCACATTGAAAGAGTAGAGGAGCATCCTGGAGAAGTGACCTTGTCTTGTCACTCAGCTAAACAATAAAAATCAGAGCCCCTTTCACATGACACACAAGAATACTGTTAACAATATATCCAGAGAGCTGCTATGGTCCAGCCTTATATGTGTATGGGTCAGCGTCTGCCTCCAGCATTACCAGGCCTCAATTTTTTTTGTCTGTGGTGTAAACCTATAACCAAGGGGCTCCTAAACTCTATGAGTGTGTGTGAAAATATTTTTACAGAATATGTCTAATGCGTTGTCTGACACAGCTGGAATAAGAAAGGTTTATACATACAACATTTCCACTCATTTTTTCCATGGGATTTGATGCATAGCAGGCACTTACACATTTGCTGTTCAGCAAGGCTGAAAGTGTCATTGTTCAGTGACTGTTGTTGGTATGCCACAATTCAGAACTATAACACAGTTTCAAGATCACAGAGGGCCCAACTTTCTATTCAGATTCCATGTTGATAACCAATAGACTAGGAATAAAACAGTCCTGCACATTTGGAAATCTAGCTATTTCAAATCGTCTCATTGGTTGATTAGTCCCTAACTGCTGTGTAATACCTTTAAGTACTAAAATGCTATTTCAGAACATCTTATTTTCATTAAATAAGAATACTGAATGATTAGCCTTGTTGAAAAAATGACCTTCCAACTATTCCAGGAGCTCAAAATATAAGACTTTATTCTTTTCAAATCTATGTAAGTCCATGAGAACTTTGGAAACAAAGGTATTCTTCAAGCCCCTTCTCACCCATAAACAAAAAACAAACAAACCAAAAAAAAAAAAAACCCTACTTTCTATGTGTAAATTTCTTTTTCATTTTGTCCAATTTTCCCCCCATTTCTTAGTGGTAGACATCATTTTCCTATGTCATCTCAAATAATATATGAGATATTATCTGACTATAATTTACTAGGTAAGTGAATGAAAAATGCTTTCATTTACATGATTAACATTTAATTAACACTGTTAATTAACATTGATTCTTTAAAACTTTTTCAGCTGAAATATTACACTTAACATTGACCTGAACTTTTAAAATAAAAGCTAGGTGTTAAGAAAGTAGAGGGAAATTCATGATTGATAACATGTATTATGATCTAGCCTCATGTGATCTGGGTGGAAGTTATGAAGTAATGTGCATTGTACCATATAAACCCTAATGATGGTTAATGCTAGCTAATTAAGATGAACACTGAATGGAGCTAGCCTGGCTCACAAGGGTATTAACATCTTATTAGAGTCTAACAAAATATTATTTTAGTCAAAGCCGTATATAGTGAATCACTTTAGATTCTCACTAAGAAATATATTTGGAACCAAATTAGACATTAAAACAATATTCTAATCATTGTTGCCAACAAAAGTAATATTAAACACCTTCTTGAATTTAATGTTGAACCATGTGGGGTGCATTGTTTCATTTTGTTTTATTAAGCCTTAAACAGAGAAGCATGACATAACTTTATATTATCATCCAAGAGGAGTGATTATTTGCCACCCCCAGTTTTTTAAAAAAATATATGTCTCACACATAGCCAGGTAACTGCATTCAGGTAATATAAAAATATCCTTTGGACTGCATGCTAGACATCAGATTTCTGCAACCAAGATAATGTTCGTAAGTTTTCTTTTTCTTTAGTAAAATAGCTTTAGGAAGCACATAAGTGGACTGAGAACATTAAGCTAACTTGTTGATTTAACTGGCTTGTGAGAGTCACTGGAAGATGATGGGGTCATGGGAACACTATACTCATGAGTGGATTAATCCATAGATGTCTATAGCTGAAAGTGGTCTTAGGAAGGGAGTCTGCTAGCTGGAGGTGTTCCACAGGGACCTGCCTTTGGAAGTATAGTTCTTGCTGGTGCTCCCCTCCTGTGCTCTGCTTCCCAGCCAACATCAGCTAAGCAGCTTTGATCTGTCATACACTTCCACCATAATGTCTCTCTGCCTTGGAGCCAGCCAACCCCAGACTGGAACCATGAGCCAAACAAATCTCACCTTTAAATTGTGTGAATCAAGTATATTGTCCCAGTAATGGCAAAGCTTACCAACATAAGAACAAACCTAAGTTTGAGCAAGGTATTTTGCTTCTGTAAAAATAGTAGGTTTTTTGACCTTCAGATGAAAGGATCGTGACATAGGGTCAAAGTCCTATTAGTTCCTAAAATACTTTAGTTTCAATAAATTTAGGTCAGTTATTCAATGTTTAAATGCCTACACATAGTAGGAGGTAGACATGGAAAAAGATACTACCTGATAATACAACAGAAATATTCTAATAATTACAATTTCATTATTTCATAGGATTTAGGTGTCTCAAACAAGGCAACACTCTACTTGTAATGAGCTTGTCCCTAAACTGAAGCAAAAGGCCAATTTGTTTTGTAGTAGAGTATGCTACTCATTGACCCACTGAGCTATTTCCAGGACCTCTAAAGGCAAACACTGAGAAATGCCTTATCTGAGAAACAAAACTTGCAAATAAAAATAAAAATAATACACAGGATTTGAAGGACAGAGGTGCTGCTTACAGAGACTGCCTTGTAGCTTCAGCTTGAAACCCTTGCCCTGAAGCCCACTCCTCCGTGATAAAGGGCCAATGTTGTGTCAGAGCATATGAATCTTTGTATGGGATCCTTTCCACCACTCATGCCACTCTACCTCTCATGGCACACAAGCCTGGCCAGAGCATTTGTCCTCAATTATGTGCTGAATCGGGGCTGGGGATTTAGCTCAGCGGCATAAGCGCCTGCCTTGCAAGCAGGCAGTCGTGAGTTCGATAGAAAGGAAAAAGACCAAAAAAAAAAAAAAAAAGAAAAAATTATGTGCTGAATGTGTAAATGTATGCATGTGAGGTAATCAGGGGTCCCATTTGTTTCCCAAAACACTAGATAAAGAGGAATATTTATTGAATTGAATAAAATGTTTGAATGACAGCCTCTTCCATAAAAAATAGCATCTATTGGAAGAGTTCCTCTGAAGCAAGATGCATACACATTCTCATTTTATAGCACTATTGAAAGGTTGTTAAGAGAGAAAAGAACAAAACTGAATACTGTTACGTTCTGTTAAGGTTTAATATACCTTGAGTAAAACCATCAGCTGCCAAAGAAGGATATACATGATATTATCAGCCCAACGTGGTATGTAACCTGAGGGGAGAGACAGGCTGATCAGAAGGCAATTAGAAATTCTTTGTCCCTGGATCAAAGTCAGCCTAGAGATAGATTTTAGTCAGTCAACTGTTATATCTTATATCTAGATGTCCCTGCAAAGCCTTATGTGCTCATAGATGGAGTTTTTAGGAGTGACCGGATCATGAGTGTGCAGTACTGGATTAGCCTACTGAATGGTTTCGTGTAATTCTGCATTGGTTTGACATGGTTCTGGGTGTGTATGACAGACTTCCTAAAGAGGGAAAACCCACTCTGCCTGTGGATGGCAGCAACCAATAGGCTTGTAGCCTGGATAGAATAAAAAGGGAAAGAAGCAAGTCTCATTGCTTCCTACCTGCTGCTCCATGAACTGTTTCTCCTTTGAGAGTCTCCCTCCTCCATGCCACCCTGCCTTGCAGCCAGTTCACTACAGACTGAAACCTCTACAAACTGAGCTAAAATAAACCTTTCTTCCTTTAACTTGCAGGTGTCTGGTATTTGTACCAGTAATAAGAAAATAACTAAAAAAATAAATATAACAGGTGAGCTTTCGTTTACATTAGTTGCTATTATTTTAAAATGGGAAGATTACTTAAAATACAAATTTCTGACTAAAAGTCTGAAGTCTAGACAACAAGCTCAGATTCTCTTTGGCCCCAACCAGCAGCTTCCTCAAGAAGACGGATTCCTTTTTCTCTTTTCAAAGCCCTGAGCACAAGTGCCTAGCTGACCCATTAGTTATTTGAGTTGTTAAATCTGCTTTAGCTATACTACTTGAATTTTTTTTGAAAGAAAATAGTATTTATGGATTTTATATGGAAAAATTTTTTAGTTCTGGGGATTAATCCAAGGGTCTTTGCAGTAAGTTACATTCCCAGTGCTTTTTAAATTAATGTGTTTTTATTTGAGACAGAATCTTGCAAAGTTCCCCGAGCTGAGAATAAATTTGCTATCCTTCTGCCTCACCCTCTTAGAAGGCTAGGATTACAAGCATGTACTACCACATCTAACTCATAAGGAAGAATTATTTTTTATTTTAAAGAGAAAAAACAAAAACAATGATACAAAATTTCAAATCTGGAGAAACACAGACTGTGAGGATACTTATTGAAGTGAAATACAGCTTAATGTTTGTAGTATTTAGTGTTTCACTGACTCTGCAGGCCTAAAGCTTGTAGTCTGATCATCTATTCAGAGGACAACAATACACAATATAGCATCTACGGGGGGAGGGGTCTCCTTCTGAAGTGATAGCCATTGTTAATTCATTATTATCTTGTTTTAAAGTCCTGTGTCATTTTCATTGGTTTTTGTTGTTGTTGCTGTTGTTGTTTGGTTTGGTTTTATCCTGTTTTGCCTTGTTTGATTTTATTATATCTAATGGCATGGGCAACTATTTAAAAAATAACAAGATATATTATGGTAGCCATTTTGGATTTACTATTACCTTGTTTTGAAGTTCTATATTGCATTCTTTGCTTTGTTTTTATTGTTTCTAGTGTGTTCTGTTATGTTTGATTTTACTATGTCTGATGACATGAGCAGCTATTTTGAGGACAGCAATAGGCAACACGATAGTCATTGTTGATTTCTTATTATCTTGTTTTGAAGTCCTGTATCACATTGTTTTGTTTTGCTTGGCTTTATTCTCTTTAAAATAAAAAAAAATTAATGTATAATAGATATTGTGAAAGTGAAAGGGGGAAATGTCTGAACAGGGAATTGTATCATTTTCATTTCATTTTGATTGGTTTTATTCTATTTTGTTTGGTTTGATTTGATTATATCTGATGGCATGGGTAGCTATTTCAAAGATAACAAAATATACAATGGTAGCCACTGGTGATTTCCTATTATCTTGTTTTGAAATCCTGTGTCACTTGCACTGTTTTGTTTCTATTGGCTGTATTCTGTTTTATTTTGCTTGGTCTTATTCTTTTAAAAGTAAAAAAAAAATTTAAAAAGAAGATATACGAGAGTAACAATGGTTAATATGTTGCATATTATCATCTTCAAAGTAGTTGCTTATATTACAAGACATAGGCATGAAAAATTGATCAAATAATATAAACACAAACCTTTCTTTTGAGTGAACTAACAGAAATTAGTACTATAACTATCTTAGCTATAATATTTTTGTCTCCTTTTTCCTTCCTTCTTTTCCCCTTTCCTGCTTCTTAGTTTCTCTTTCCATTTGAACAGTTTCTTCCCATAATACCTATTGTGCATTTTGGATTTTGGGTTTTCAACTTCTTACACTAGGGAGGTAACAGTGTTTATACATGCATGTCTGATTTATTTTATTTGTGAGTATGGTCTCAAGTTGCATCCATTTACCTATAAAAAATCTCAAGTTTATCCTTCTTTATAGCTGAGTAAGATACCATTGTACAAAAATACCACATTTTTTATGCATGTCTTGGTCAATGTGCACCTGTGTTGTTTCTAAGATTTAGCTGTTACAAATTGCACTGCTATAAACATAGGTGCACGTATATTGCTGTGGCATGATGCTTTTAATTCTTCCAAGAAAATACCCAGAAAGGGAATAGCTGGGTGGAATGGGCCTCTAATCCCAGTTTTTTTAGAAAGCGCCACACTGATTTCTACAGTGGTTGTACCAGTCTATACTCCCACTAACAGTGGACAAGGATTCCTTTTTCCCCACAACCCCTCTAGCATTTTTTATTGGTTGATTTCTTGGTGGTAGCCATTCTTCCTGGGGTAAGAGGCAATCTCAGTGTTCTTTTAATATGTATTTCTTGAATAACCAGTAAAGTTGAACATTTTTTCATATATTTATTTGCCATTTGTAGTTCCTCATCTCAGAAATGTATATTCATCTTAGATGTCCATTTTTGGACTGGGTCTTTGAATTTGGGGGTTCTGATTTTTTGCAATTCTATATATGTTCTAGATAGAAGTCCTTTGTCTGAGGGCCAGTTGGCTAAAGTTTTTTCTCAATCTGTGGGTTGTCTTTTCACTCTGTTGGTGATTTTTTTTTTTGATGCGCAAAAACATTTTAACAAGATGGTATCCTAGTTGTTGATTCTTTGAAATACTTCTGAGCAGTCTGAGTTTTGTTCATGAACTCTCTGCCTACCCCTATGCCTTCCAGATTTCTTCCTACTTTCTCTTCCAGTAGATTTAGTGTTTCTGTCTTAATATTAAGAGCCCTGATCCATTTTGACTGTAGTTTACTGCATGGTGATAGACACAGGTCTAGTTTTAGTCTTCGGCATGCAGAGAGCCCGTTTTTCCACCATTTATTAAAGAGGCTATCTTTCTAAGACTTTTTAAGGTACAAAAATATTCTGAAAAATCATTTTTGTAAGCAAATAACAAGCAATATACACAGTATAATTCAATTTTTAAAATACCTATGAATGCATATGCAAACATGATTTGCATGCATGTAGCATATTTCATATACAAATAAAAATATTTTTAAAAGACTGGAAAGATACATTCCAGAGTATTTACACTGGTCACAATGATTGCCTTTAGTTGATGAAATGTCAGATGACTTTTTTTGTTTTATTTTTCCATCTTCTTTTTCCTTTTTCTTTTACACTGCATGCAATGAACAATGATTTGTTATCTTTTTGATATGAAGGAAATTTTCCAGTTCCATTTCTGAATACCTGTGGTTGTCAGTCATTTCCACCATTTCTTTTGTGAGGGACTCTGCCCGCCATATCTTTGTAAGCTCTGCTATCCGCATGTTTACCTGCCAGCAGCACCCAGCGCTGTGTGTTTGTTTTTCTCTTCTATGTACACACTGGTCTCTCCACTGCTCACATCCTGAGGTGCTTCACGTTGGAGTGACTGACAGGGAATCAAAATTAAAAACACCAGTTGGCATTAAAGGTCACTGCCTTATTAGAATTATTCATTCAAATACAATTAACTTACCCCTGCTCTGGGGGAAAAAGAAGAGTTTACGCCGGGGAGAAAGGAAGATCTAAAGGGTTCTCCATTTACAGCCCTTCTCCCCTTTGACTATTTCCCCCCAACAACTTCATAGACATGACAGGCAGCCTGAAACAAAGAAAGGGCAAAGAGTGGGAAGGTGTTTCCTTTGATAGACATGAGAGAGGGCTAACTTCCTTATTTTGAACACAGAATAATGTTCAGGACAAACAGGTTCTTAAAAAGCCTTACTCAAATAGTGATGCACATAGCAGAGAGTACAGGTTTTGTCTGCCTTTGTTATCCTAAAGGAGTGGAAGCTTATGAAAGAACTGTGATTGACCACCACCTACAGGAGGTGGCACTGTCATAACTGGATCATTGCTGCACCTGTGAAATTCTCATAAAAACTTAGGATACTGCTCTAGCAGTGTGCACTCCATGCACCTAAAATATTTGGAACACATTCCTGAAGACTTTAGTAGAATCCTCTCTACAACAAAGAAATCCTATCCTAGATGAAGAAGTCCTATTTTCTTTCTTCATTTGACTTTTAAGTCAGAGAACCTGGGTATCAAATCGTGACATGGTCCCAGGTAAGTCACTTAGCCTGTCTTAGTCAAGAGACATTTCTAGACAGGAAATAAAAATCATGATTCTGTTCTAGGGATTAAATTATAGCAAATTTGTACTGCTTTCAATTGCATATTTCAAATAAAAGAAAGCTTTGATGAATATTGGCTGCTATTATTTATTATGACTGTGTGCTAAGAGTTGAAAAGAAAAAGTTTCTTTAAAAAAAATCAATCCATGCCTTCAAGAAGCTTGCAATTGGGGCTGGGGGTTTAGCTCAGTGGTGTAAGTGCCTGCCTTGCAAGCAGGCAGTCATGAGTTTGATCCCTGGTATCGATATAAACGAAAAAGACCAAAAAAAAAAAAAAAAAAAAAAAAAAAGAAGCTTGCAATCTTCTCAAGGTGAGCCCTAAGGGAAGTAATTCAGCATGGCTTGAACTGTGTAGAAATCAGAAAGGTTAGTAAAGTCTGGGGCAGGAAGTGAATGAGAAAGGGGAATGAGGGTAAGTGGGCACAAGGATTCTTTTTTATATGATAGAATTGTTCTGAAATTGGATTGTGGTGTTGACTAGACATCTCTGTATGCTTATTAGAAATCACTGAATGGTACATTTTAAATTGATGGATTTTATGACATAAGCAATGCCTCTATAAATGCGTTGAGCCTGTAGGACAGCCTGATACCTGTTTATCTAGGCAAGTGGTAGTGAGACCATGGTACGAGTATCATTTGTTCTTCCTTTAATATGAAAAATATTAATGTGTGAGTTGTTTTTTCTAAACTAAAACTTCACTGTTCAGGTTTAATTGCAACATTGCCACTTGGCAATAAATAAATAGGTTTTGGATTATAGCTTGGGCAATCATCTCTAAAAGATTCACCATCACTGATCTAAGCATATAATAAGAATAGCACATGCATAAAGGAAGAAACAGTTTGTAATACAGAGGAAAGCTTCACAGGCCAAAACTGAGTCCCAAAAAGCAGGTAGCTTTTCACTCAGTGGATGGAGATACATTCTAAGCACAGAAAAAAGTATCAAGTCCCTCAAGCCAGTAGGAGTAAAGTAATTTGCTGAATCAAAATTAATTTGTTGACCACAATTGAATATTGCCACTTTTTTATATTATGTGGATTGCCCAGTTTGTGAGTATTCTATTTTCATTTCACAGTGCCACCAGAAGGTATCCTTGACCCAAGAGAAAGAAAGGTAGGGTAAAAATTATAAATTACATGCTTCCCCCAAATCATTGACCTGTAGCTTTGAAATGTTCTTGCTCTACAAATGGACATGTGAATAAAGAGATGAGAGCAGTAACTCTGTGAGGTTTTTGATTATGTTCCTCTTAAATAGTAGTGTTTGCTTGCTTGCTTGTTTGTTTTTAAGCAAGCGAATAAATAGAAAACAAAGCCCTGGTATCCGCTTCTCAGGTTCCGCAAGAACTTTTATGTGCACTCATGGGCTGGAGAGAGTCTTTGTAATCTAATTTCCCAAAATTCTTAGTCTTCAAATTCAAATGATGGCTTCACTGCATAGTATTTTTAGCTCATAAAAACCAGGTTATAGATAAGTCTGTTAACTTCTTAGTAAGTTTTAAGGAGCTGTAACCAGTACAAGTAAGAAATGACTTGAATTTGCACAACATTTGTCCAAAGGTATCAAAAAAAATACTAACTCAAGCATACTTAGGACTTATTATTATCCTGCTAATAATTAGAAAAATCAAGTGGCCGAACACACTTACAGGATATAAATGGAGGACCCTGAATAAGGACACAGTCTTAAACTTGGTCCAGTCCAGGATTCTCAGCAGTGGAGCAGAAGGCAGATTGATGACCCAGCTGCCAACACTACTTTTCCTGCTCACCGAAGTTACAAGTAGACAGCCTGCAAACAGACGGGGAGGCATTGCCATTGGAGCAAATCTGGTCAAAGACTGAGAAAGTTTTGAGAAACAGGTGAGGTCTGTGTGGTCTCTGCTGGCAGTCCACTGCCCACAGTTTGTCTGTTGCATTTACCAATGTGTTTTAGAACCTCTGTTTTCACGAATTTAGTGCTATGTATACATATAATCTAAATCTTTAGACCAGTAAACTCCAAAGAGAAGCAATTTCCAGGGCTGAATGCACCCTCATGCTCCAGAAGACTCATAAAATAAGAGCTCATTATTGACTTTACACATGGCTTAGAAATAATGCTTAATCACACCCCATTTTCTTTGAGAGTTTGAGGGGTTTGTTATTTTTTTAAGCTTTCCCTGCTTCTTTCTGGTCCCAGAACCATAGCAAAGTTCGCCAGAGAAATAAACTTCCTATATAATTACAAATCCTCAAAAAAACAGAGTGTGTTTTACTTTCTCCAAGAATGAAACACTGCAGTCAGGTCAAGAGCAGTGTCAAGCAAACAACTTTACTGTTTTGAATTTTCTAAAGGCTGAGACTCCAGATAAAGCAGCTGCCTCTTGCACACAGTATTCCTGTGATCACGTGTCATGATTGATGACAAGTCAAAACACACTGTGTTTACTCAGCTTTCATGTGAATGTGGTGGTCAGGATCTTGTGTGGTTCTGGATGTTATTAGATAAATAAGGCCCATAAACACGGTAAAGGTCTGTTTTCCAAACAAGGCAGTGTTTCCTTTCCATACCTTTAGAGGTCAGTTTTAAAGCAGAAATTCATGAGTAATATACCAAACCAAAAGGCTTGAGTTCCTTCATTTTAAGACTTTTCAAAGTAATAAATAATGTATATTTGCTGTATTTCATTCAAGGTGGGTTTCTCAACTCTGGGATTTGGAGGACATTTAGCAGCACCCCTGGACACAACCCACTAGATGCCAGTGGTAGCTCCTAAGTCATGGCAACCAAGTGTCTCCAGACATTGCTAGATGTTGTCAAGGAAGCAAAATCTCCTTTGACTTTTGATTGTGAGTCACTGGTCTACTGTTTTGAGTATACCATCAAGAAAACAAAGTTCAGAACCATCTGATAAGAGTTCACAATATGTAACCAACTTAAATGTAACCAACAAAATTAACTTTTGACAAGTAAATTTTAATTAAGCAATCTTTTTTAAAGATAATTTTTAGCTAGTATGAGTAATGGGTTAATCTGAAATAAGAGGATACAGTATTTTTCAAAGTGAAATCCAGTTTTTGTTAATCTGCATAATTCTGTGTTATACTGAAAAGAACAATTGTATTCAATTTTTGTTTCAGGAAATACTGTACCAGCTCAATGCAAAAACACTAGTGAGGTCATTTTTTTTTTTTTTCTTGCTGACTAAAACATTCCCCTGAGAAATTTCAGTCATTTCCTTATACTACTCTAGTTTATCCTTGGCCTTTCCTTAAGCATATTTTAAGAAATTCTTTGCATATTCATCTTCATTGGCGCTTCTGGTGTTATAATGAAGCATTTGTTATAAACATTAGTGACCATAATCAGATTTTAGTTTGAAACCTTATATCAGGAAACTTTTGTAGGAAAGAATAGAAGTGCAGACAGTGTTACTGAAGAAACAGTTAATACAATTTAAATAAAAAGGTTTATGGTTAATTTCAACTCATTTAGTGAATTGTAATTATATGATTACCTATAGAACCTCCATAGTATGGTATTTGAAAGATCAAAGTTAGTGAAAAGTCAGCATGTAATTAGTTTCTTGCTTTGGAGCATTAGGTAGAATTACTGCAAAGAGGCAAAACTATCATTTTATAGAGACCCTTAGGAGATTTATAATGATAGTAGACAAATATATGCATACAATATCACTCGGTGTGCTAAAATTTAATTTTTGTGAGGAAATGTGGTTGAAGATGATCACAATACATGGAGATGTTCTTATTTTAATATTGGTGGCTGTTATTATTAGAGAATCATATCAAAAGATATGTCACCAGGGAGAAAATATCATTTATAAATCACTAATGAGTAGCAAACAGTGTTTAGCTTGGAGGTATGAGGCATCTCTTCACAATGTGCATTTATGATCAAACACAAAAGATCAAGTGTAGAAAGAATAGTAGATCTATATTTTATCTCATTCTGCTAAGGGATATTTTTCTGTAGTTAGGATTTCAGTGCCTATATTTCATTTTCCTGCTCATCAGAAGAGACTCTGCATTTAGAAAATGATCTTCATTGTATCTAATTTGGAATTTAACTGTTAAAATAATGTATGATTGTACAGATTACAGATTATATAACTTTATTTATGTTCTGAGAGTAAGGCATACTTGTGCAACTTGTTTATCTAGGATAACATATCAGGAAATCTCATGGCTGAAAACAGACATCTTTTGGGGACCTTTTGAAATTTCTTGTCTTTTATTGGAAAGTGAAACCAAAGGTTGTCAGGCTCTAAATTGTAAATCTTTAGGCCTTCAATTTGCCATCTTTCAAGTTGTTACAGTAAGTTGAAAATGATTTCCTAAGGAAAATCCTACTTACAATCCTAGGTAAATCTATATCCATGACTACATTTAAGCAGCTGTTGAACTGTCTCACGAAAATGCTGAGACTTATATTTTTATGCTTCTCTCTCTTCTGGTTTTCTATCTTTCTTTTTTTATCAACACTGAAGATTAAACCCAGGGCTTTCACATTGAGCTATATTCTTAGTCACCTAAGAAATATATAATGAATATGTACATATTATTTTTTTTAATCTTGAGACAGGGTCTTGCTAAGTAAATAAATTTCCCAGGCAGACTCAAACTTTTGATCTCCTACCTTAGCCTTTCAGAGTACTGGGATTGCAGGAATGTGTCATCATACCAGAATGTGTTTTTTACCTTCTAATGAGGAAAATCAACCCATTTTCCTCAACTTAGTGCATACAAAACCTTATGTGTTGCAACCTACCCAGACTCATGGACAAACCATCATCCAAAGCAAGACCCATTTGCAATACTGTGCTGTTAGTGTCATTGTTGTTGTTGGGGGGTGTGGTTTATGTGGCCCTGTTTCTTCCATTTTCCCCTGAAATATTTCATATTGTTTTTGGTTACTGACAAGTGGTGATTCTAAAGCCTGCTGGTCCTTTGAGACAGTGCCCTCTCACTATCTTGAAGACTCATGATAGGCCGGAACCTTGAGAAATGCTTTGTTCCACCTCTTGTGCAGACCACTGATTCACATTACTAAGGGTTTTTTAGGAGAGCCCTTGAGCTTTTAACTTCTTATCTGCATTCTGAGAGACTGAAGCGGAAGGATTGCAAGTTTGAGCCTAGCCCGGACAACTTACCAACTTGGCGAGAACTTGTCTCAAAGTTAGAAAAAATGCTGCAAGTGCAGGTTGGTGCCAAGACCCTGGGATTAATCCCCAGTACCACTGGGAAAAGAAATATAGATAGATATATAGATATAGATATAGATATAGATATATAAAATTTCTTCTCCTGAAGAGCTGGTTTGCTTTTAACTTAGAAAGAGCACCAGTTCTGTCGTTTTTCACATTTCCTTACCAGTGTTAAATTCTAAGAATTTTAGAGTCACTTGGTCATCCATAATGTGCCTAAGGCTTAATAGTAAACATTTGTGGTCCAAGCCTCCTTCATTTTATTTTATTTCACTACATGTGTTCCTGTTCCTAGTCTTTCATACGTCTAATTTAACCTATCATCCTGTAAAGCGTGTCTTCACAAGTCTTTTTAAATATTTCTCATAACTAAGCAGACATGATATGGGGGAGCAGCTAAAGTTGGAGATTGATTACACATGCAGGGATGGAGCAAGGCTAGCCCTGAAACGCAGGCATCCGAGGCGAGCCACGTGAACGAGCTGCTAGGCAGAGGTGTCCCGTGATACCAACCTACCCAGAGTATAAATAAACACACTGTAGTTGTTGGGCGGTTCTCTTCTCCCTTTGGGAGAGAAGGCTCCAACTCTCCTCAGCTTTCTGTATTCTGACGCTTGTCTTTATTTCTCCATCCTCCACTGTTTGTCCCCCAGTGGAATTTGAGAGCTTTGCTAGACATAGCAATAATATGATGAAATGACTGTAGAGGTCATACGTTCTAGTATTTTCACATTGGCTAACAAGTTGGGAAGATCTTCAGTGAAAGCAGATTCCTATAGTTAATTTAATTGTGAAATCCTTCTAATTCCTTCAGGAGGCATCAGACCACCAGCTCAGCTGACTCTTGACTATGATAGCCTGGCTGCATCAAAAAAAGGGAGACCTGGAAACACCAACAAGATAAGGAAAGATTCAAATAGCAGAACAGGATATTCATAGGAAAGTTAAGGAACCTGAAGGCGTGCTGCAAGAATGTAATTGTATATCAGCTGTGTGGAAATTACAGAAAAGATGCTGTATAGAGCAGCATCTTATTTATTACCAGCTGGGTTCCCTCTGTTGCTCTGAAGCATTACTGAATATCCTCAAAATATTCCTATTAACTAATACGCTCTGGAAGACGCTGACTTTAGTTGCTTGTAGCATGTATGTGAAAATATTTGTTTTGTTTGGTTTTTTGCATTTATTTATTTATTTATTTATTTATTTATTTTCGCACTAGGGACTGAACCCAGTGCCTTTACTCTAAGCCATGTCACCATCTCCAGCTCTTTTTTAAATTTTTATTTTTATTTTGAGGCAGAGTCTAGGTCACTAATTGCCCAGGCTAGGCTTGAACTTGTAATGAGCATCCTGCCTTCATCTTGCAGAGTGCTGGTATTATGGATATGAACCTCCATACTTAGTTGTATAGGCTTTTTGATTTCAACACAGCACTCACAGCATGTAACATGAACCATCTAACTTTTGATTTGGATTCGTATTCACAGCCTGTTATGGTTTAGACCTAAAATGACTCCCAAAGTCACATCTGTTCAGAGGTGGGAATTTTGGAAGATGATTGGATCACGGGGGTACTATACTCACCAGTGGATTAATTGATTGATAAGTTCAGTTGAATGTGCTGTTAGGAGACAGGGCTTGATTGAAGGTGGGTCAGTGTAGGCATGACCTGGATGGATGTATTCTGGTCCTTGGCTCCTTTCTTCTTTCTCTGCTTCTTGCCTTGTCTGGAGTGAGCAGCTATTTTCTGCCAGACTCTTCTACCACACTATTTTTGCCTTGGAGTCAGCTAACGATGGACTGAGCCCATGGGAAATTGTGGGCCAAATAAACTTCTCTTCCTTTAAATTGTGGGTATCAGGTATTTTGTTCCAGTGATGGGAAAATGACAAATAGACAGCACCTGTCTATTTGTTTGGCTCATATGACAATTAAATTTAATTGTCAGTTTAACATCTACATTATTAAAGTACACTTGTGGGTGTGTCTGGATGGGTCATGGGGACATGAGTTTGGGGAGTATAACCGGTCCCTCACCCCTTCTTTCGTTCCCTTTACTCTGCTACCTGGAAACCAGAAAGTGATCAGTCTTGCTCCACCTTGCCCCGCCACCATGATATTACTGCCTTGCAGGCACTTGACCATGGACAGAAAGTTTTTAAAAACAAGGCAGACTAAACTTCTCCTTTTTTTAAATTTCAGGTTTTAGGTATTTTGTCCCAGCAATGGGAAGCCAACCAGTACAGCCCACAACACCTCATACTACATGTTTTCTGTTTGTTTCCCTCTAATCATAGTTGTTTTGTCCAACTTCAGGTTGAGGTTACCTTGGAGTATGGTTGACTATTTCTGTGGCTTTCCTTCAGGGTTTTCCCACTAAAACGAATTCCATTTACACTATGTGTCTGTATTTTATGTCAAAAACCATTTCAAATACTTGCTTAAACTTGGTGAGAATCATTTTTATTACTTCAAATTTTCCAATGTGAAGAAAACAAGACTGATTTGCTAGAATATATTGAACCAAATAAAATGGAGAGTGTTGGGAATATCCTCAATGTCCTTGTCATAAAATGGGAAGTTGTTTATTAAAGCTTTTTGGAAAAAAAGGAGGAGGTTGGAAAGTTATTTTATTTTGAACTCTGAGCCAAGATAACATAATCTGTCTAACAAAGCAATAAATATTTTGTAACTAAACCCTCTTGACTATAATCATTTAAAAATTCACTGACTATTATAAAATTAGTCTATACTTTAGTGGTCACAGTAAAAGTTCCCTGGGAAGAGGGAATAATAACTAAAAGTTGTAAGGGAGGCTTTTGGGATCCTGAGACTGTTCTGCTTTTTAATCCGCTGCTCATAAGAATATGTTCTTTTTTTTTTTTCAAAACAATGTTGTACTTTTGCATACATGTTTTAAAAGGATTTTTTAAGTTATTATTAGAATATCCAAAGAGATAGACAATCTCATACAGTAATGAGATTTTTGATTCTTATGACCTCCATGGACACAATATGGCAATACCTATCAAAATTATAAATGCATAAATCCTTTAACCCTGTATTTCAGTTTCTGAATTTTGACTACAGATAAATTGACACATACAAAAATGATGAAAGTATTCGTTGTAGCAAGAAAACACAAGGAACCTAAATCGCCATTAGTAAGACCCGCTAAGTAAAGAATGTGTGTTATGTGATATCATGCCACTGTTTAAATTTTAAAAGGAGCTTCCTACGTACTTATTTAGAAAAATCCAAGGCACATTAAATGAAAAAACATAAGTGTGTGTGTGTGCATGCATATGTGTATGTTAAAAGAAGGGAGTTTATATAAATTTATTTTTAATTCAAGAGCATATTAGAACTGAGGTGATCTTATTAGTAATCTATCTTTTTTGTTATTCTTCAACTACTCCATAAATTTCTCTTTCAAAAAAGACTTAATTAAAAATAATTACAAACTTAAAAAATAGACTCCAACTGTGGTGAAATTGATATTGTAAGGCTCATATTGCCACTCAATTTGAAAAGAAAATCACAAAGTCTAAAAAAAAGTTATTACATACAGTTTAACCTTCACAAGGTGAGTTATGAGTCAAAATTCCCTAGAGCCCCTCCAGTCTCTTTTCATATCATTTAGACTGTTTCAAAAATGTGGTCAGAGAAGAGGCATTAATTCCTTATTACAAAAGCATGTAGCTTCCATGCCACAGGAATGTGCTCCAAGAGCTGACTTCTCAAACCTTCTCTCTGTTGAGTGTTTTCCCTTCTTTTCCCTTTGATTCACTCTGATCTTTGATGAATGAATGTGAAGCTGATCATATTCAATATTTTTATTCTCGCTTACATGATTAAGAATGTAAGTGCTTTTCACAGTCAAACTGGTAACGGAACAAACAGACCCAGGAAGGGATCCAAGAAGAGCAGAGAGTGTGGCCCTTTGTCTTCAGAATGAAGAAACTAAATTTTTGATTTGTGTAATGATTTGCCCAAGGTAACTCAGGTTCTGTTCCAGGATGAGAATTTGGGTTTCCTGACACAAAGTATATCATTCTCTGTTGGGCAATCCTAGTTTGCTTAGACAAAAACTGATTTGCCAGAGATGCACCTTTGGACACTACAGGCACCCTCTCCTCGTTCTGATTCAAAGCAATGTGGAAGTGCTGATGGGTGACTCTTGATGATATGTGACTACCTTAATGAGAACTCTGTACCCTTGGGGGTCAGTGGTCTCCCTGAAGTTTAATGAATTTCTGATCAATCCCTGGAGACAGGAAAAGAACCACAAATAGGACTCTTAACTCAGCTGGTGGAGGCTTTGTATAAAATTCAGAGGAGGTTAAGAGAGTGAGATCAGCTTCCATAGGAAAGTGAATTGTGTCCATTACATTAAAAAACCAAAATTGTTTTACACAATCTTAGAAAAGTGAAATCAGGGCTGGGAATTTAGCTCAGTGGCATAAGTGCCTGCTTTGCAAGTGTGAGGTCATGAGTTTTATCCCTGGTACCAAAAAAAAAGAAGTGAAATCATAGGTTTCACTTTTGGAGTGATACATAAGTTTCATCTACTAGGCCAATATTGACTACTCAGTTCTGATAGGTAAAGGCCATTATTGCCACAGATAGAAAGAGAGCCATGACAGAATGGTGTAACTCAAAGCCTTTCACACAATTTATCCTCATTTATTTCTGCTCATATTATTTCTTGAGCACAGAGTGACATTTAAGATACCTTAACATTTTTAATAGTACATATTTGCCATATATGTTGATCACATTCATCATAGGAATTTGTACCTGTACATATCTTCATTCATTTTTTCTCATCTCCTTCTCCCTTCTCCTTCCCTCCCTTCAACCCCTTGGGTACCTTACTATCTTGTAGGGAAAATAGATACTCAAACAAAAGACTTGAAAAATTCCACTTAGGAATTCTACAACTTACTTATGATTTCTCACTTTTTTTGAAATCAAAATTATGTCTTCTCCATCATCAGTTCCTTTCAATCAAGCATGTATTTATTGAAGAAAATTAGACAGCATGATATGCCAAACTATCCCATCCATCGGTTGTTTCAAAGTCTATGCAAACCCCTTTCTGGAATGAAGCACCTTCCCCCTCTTTGTCTCCAAATTCTCTCTCTTCCAGCCTGCTTTTGCTACCGTGCAAATCTCACAATTTACATCACAGAGAAAGTTTTATCAGAAACTCCACATTTAAGGATTGCGGCATGTGGTTCCCTAAAATAGAAAGCTTTGTGACCTTTTTCAAAATCCTCCCCATCCCATATATCCTTCCCAGATACACAGCCCATTCTTTCCGTGGAAGAAAACAGTGTAAAGAATGCACAGCCAGCAAGAGGCTTTGGAGCTCAGCAGGGCCCTGGTGGATGCATGCATATACATGGGATCAGGGGCGAACCGGATGGACTGTCTCTCCCAGTGAGTGAAAGTCTTAAACCGAGATTAACCTTGAAGCTCAAATTAGATAAAAACAAATAGAAATTTCTCCACAGGAATAAGAGCTTAATATAAAGGAAAAGTATTTCGTAGCCCACATAACTTTAATTAAGATGAAAGGGTTTCCGAGTATCTGCTTCCTCGACAATCTTATGTTTAAAGATGTGTGTTGAGCTCAGCATGAAGGAACTAGTCTATGCAGCTCATTATTCACTTTTACAAGGGCCTACTTTGGGAGCTCTTTGTAAAGCTCTGGTGTTCACTTCCAGTTTTCCCTCCAAGTATGCCTTCCTCTAGGCTTTCTTACATTCTCAGAAAATCGGTCGACCACTGTATTGCAAAGCAGGTACACTTTACAAGGAAGACACGCCTTCTAGTCGAAGGGAAATGTCAACAACAGGGGCTGTCGCCTTTCTCCAGGGCTGCAGCTCTGTATTGGAAAGCAGGTGGGACCAGTTGGGTATGAAATTTCTCACATGGAATTCATTAGGACAAGTTTTTTCTTACTAGAGAAAAACCTAGTAGGCACAAGTGTGTGCACAGAAAATAAAACGAACACATAAACGTGCTGACAGACTCAGAAAAAACTTTTCAGCGAAGCTGTTAAAAGATTGACTGGAGTTTTTGCAGTCATCTTACTGGTATATTTCTGATGCTTTGGGTAAACATGCTTCCATTTCCTTGTGTGTTTTTACATCACACCTGGATATCAGCATTTATCAAAGAGCTTGGTTAGAAACAGGTACATCTCTGGAGCATCTAGAATAGCAGGTACATGGATGTCACCATCCCAGATATGCTCACTGTTGGCTTCACAACTTACTGATTTGCCTTCCCCAGTGTTAATTTCTGATCTTTAAGAGGAAGAATTGTAGTAGTATGTACAGGTTTTTCATAGTCAGAGGATTAAGTCTGATCATTATTTCATCTAAGTGTGCCTAAATCGTAATAAGCATTTAAATACATTTCAGCTATTTTTTTATATAATTAAAGATTAGATGTCAAAAAGCACACATACTGAAATATTTTCTCATAGTTAAACTTGATTCCTTTTAGGTAGGCTCTTAAGCAAATTATTTAATGTCCTAAGGCTTCAATTTCCACATCTGTAAAATGAAGACAATATTTACTTGCTTTTTCTGGGTTGTGTAAAGATAATGAGATAATCTATAAAGAGAGAGATTAAAGGTAGTAAGATTTGACTGAATGTGAAAGATTAGCAATTTCATTTCAGATCTGTAGCACATGGTAGAGAAGTGCTATCTTTGGGAATCCAGGATGAATTATGTCTCTTTACTGTTATCTTCATGGATCTAAAAATTGTAGGGAGTGTGAAGTTTATAGAATAAAATAAAAAAGAAAAAACCATAGGCCCAACAGTTCTTTATTTTTTAAACAGAGGTTTTATACCTGTTATGCTGTGGATCTAAAATGTACCCCAAAAGCCTCATTGTTCAGAGATGGGGTCTGGGAGGAAAAGTAGGTCTCTGGGAGTGTGGCCCAAAGGGTGCGCTCTTGTCCCTCCTCCTCCCTTCACTCTGCTTCCTGGCTGCCATGTTTTCCTCAGCCAGATTCTTCCACCAGAATGTTTCTGCCTTGGAGCCAGCCAGCCACGAACTGAACCTCTTGAAACCTTTAGATAAATAAACCTCTTTCCCTTAATCTGTGGTGCCAGGCAGTTGTACCAGTAATGGGAAAAACTGGCTAATACAGTGTACAAATAAAACAACCTTGGCAAACAACACATATCAGCATCTCCCATACCAGAAGGCTCCATTCCTTGGAAGATTAAAATATCAATGCCCATTTTAAAAAAGCAAAGATAGTCCACAATAAAGAAACACATGGAACATAATTTTATTTTGTGTTTTCTAGTTTTATTTAGCCACAAGTCAAATTTTTCTATAGTATCTCTTACTGATAGACTGATAGAAACATGTCCTGGAATATGAATATGATCAGAAATAAAATAATCTAATACATTTGAATCAGATTGTTGTTCCTGATCTTGGATGAGCAGCAATGTCTCATACTTTTTAAAATTAATATCCTGCAGAAATATTACTCAAAGCGTTGCTCACATGAAGTTAAATGATATAAAATATAATAAGTCAACACCCATATATGCCTTGCTCATATCAGTGCGAGTAAGATAAATAAATAGTCCTCCCTAAAACAGAAATCCAAGAGGTCTGAGTGATACAGTCTGTACAATCCTCTCTCTCAGGCAAGGTATCAAACCCAAATATTTACAGGGATCAAGGTAACATTAAGAGTCAACCCTGCTCATTGGTTCTGCAGGAAATACATCAAAAGTCACTTTTTCCTCTTAAAACAACAACAACAAAACTTTTCTATCTTTCCCTCACTGCAGCAACTCTTCTGTTTTCCCATTTTTGATCAAGAGATTTCCAGTCTTAGGAATGTCGTGCGATTGCAATAACAATGGTACTTGCTTCAAGCATAAGGAATACATCAACAAGGGTAAGGAACAGCAAGCTAAAAGCAAAATACTCCATCTAAAGGACATACTGCCCTCTGCACCAGTGAAGTGATACAACAGTGTGGAACTGCACTGACACAACTTTGGATGTTCAAAGGGAGCCTAAAATTGTGTGATTTAATCTAAAAGCTCTCAATTTATACATATTTGCTGAAATAAAACAATTCGTGTGCCCCAGTGGCGTTTATTAGCACCTCTTAGGGGAGTGGGCTTGTAAGGGAATGTTCTGATGGAATTGTAAGGTACCATGTATCAGAAAAAACAGCTATCATGAGCCCAGGTGGACCTAATCCTTTAGGTCTCCTCAAATCCAGGTCAGAATCTACAGTCCACATGTCAAGCATTCCCAAAAATTCAAGTCTGAGGAAGGGGGAATTGCTAATCAGAAGATATCAGAGCCCTGTAGAGTGTTAGTGGGCTTTAGAGTGCTTAGCTTAATTATTCACTCTTGCTGTACTTTGGATGATTGTCCCCCAAAGTTCCATATGTCAAGGTTTGGTCCCTTTTGTGGCAATATTGGGAGGTCCTCTATGGACCTATAGTAGGTGGAGCCAAATAGGGGTCCTTAGGTCATTGGAGGGATGTCTACAAAAGGGGTTGTGGGACCTGATCTGTCTGCCCCTCTCTCTCTCTCTCTCTCTCTCTCTCTCTCTCTCTCTCTCTCTCTCTGTCCCTCCTACCCACACCTCTTCCCTATACTTCTCTCTTCCTCCATCCTCTCTCCTTCTTTTCTCTCTGTTTCTTTCTCTGCTTCCTGCATCCAGACATGAGCACTTGCCTGGACACATGATCCTGCCATGATGCCACCCTCAGCCACCAGATCGGTCTTGAACTTTCAGAGAACAACCAGAACCATGAACCAAAGTAAAACCTTTCTTTATTTCACAGGTACCCTATCTCAGCTATTTCATGACAGGAACAGAAAGTTCAAATAATATTTCTGAGTGATGGCTGTGTGCCTGGCACTGTTCTGAAATCTGAGCATATGTCAGGCAACAGGACAAACCAGTCCCTTCTTTCACAGAGTTTAGGCACAAGTGGTAAGTGCCTCTGTTTCCTCATTTGTTAACAAAGAGTCATTGTAACCATTCAAGTGTGAGATGGGGAAACAGAAATGTGTTTTAGGTGATATGTCTTATGAGGGAAAAACAAGGTAGGAAGTGGGGCCAGAGAGTGATGGAGACTGGGTAGATGGTACAGTAAAGAAGAATGAAGTCACTAGGAAAACTCTACTAAGGTACAAATTATGTAGCAGGACATTTCACCTGGGAACCTAACATGTTTCCAAGTATTTGCTAATGCCAAGCACCATAAGCTTTACATGAATTAAGCCATTTCATCTGCCTGGCCACTATCAGCAAGACAGTGCTTTGATTATTTCCTTTTAACAGGCATGGAAATAGAGCCTCAGGGACGCTCAATCCTTGGCCATCTCTCGAGAGCTCAGTCCACCCGTGCTCCTGAGCCACTCCTTTGGTTCTGAGCTCCACTTTGGTTTCCATTTGTTTTCTGAGGTGGGGTGGAGTTGCTGAAGTTTTGCTTTAGGAAAGGAAGAGGCGGCCAAGAGAACTCAGCCATTCCTTGATCCTTTGAACCAGGCTCTTAACTGTCATCTATCCTCTTCCTCCTCCACATCCATAGACCAAAGAGAAATGAGAAAATGCATTTTGGAAACCTAAAACATACATGATGAATAAGGTATGTCTTATATACAGTGTTTAGGATCAGGAGTGTTTGGGGATTTACTTTTTTTCCGATTTTAGAATAGTTACATGTACATAACATCTAGGGGATAGGGCATAAACCTAAACATGAAATGCACTTGTTTCCTATATACCTAATGCATATGGCCAAAGGAAACTTCATACTGTATCTTTAGAGTATAAGCAATAAACTTTCATGTAGAATTTTCCATATGTGGCATCATGTAAGTGCTGCAAAAGTTTTGGATTCTGGAACATTTCAACTGTGGGTATTTGGATTAAAGATGTTCAGCCTTTAATTTGTTTTAGACTTTATTTTTCTCAATTTATCTTGTACCCATTAAATCTTACTCTGATTATTTCCATTAATGAAGAAGTGAAAAAAATAGTTAAATAATTAATTTCTGAGTTAATAGTTAAATAGTTAATTTCTGAGCTTCAAAAATAAGTGGTGGCAGGGTATCAAGAATTCAAAGTATATGGCATTTTGTGTCAGACTCTAATCCTGGCCCTGTCACTTCTTTGCAGTTTCCTTGCCTTCCTGATAGACTTATCACTCTGCATAGACCCTGCTTCCTAGTAGGTACTCAGTAAAAAATATTAAAGTGAGTCACTGAACTTGTAGTCCCATTTGTTTTCTCTCTAGACAATTATTGGTGCACACACATCTCCAAGATTCTTAGAGATCCTCACATCAAGGTTGTCCCTAAGTGTGACATGGCATCATTGATAACACCCAGTCTGTTGCAAACAAAAGCATTTTCCTACAGAGCAAAGAGCAGAATGAACTTTTTTATTCACTTGGTGCAAAAAGCCAAAATTAACATCTTTTTGCTATTACATTCAGCACGGAATATTTAATTCAGCCCTAGGTCGGGAATTTTTCAGATTTTTAAAATCATTTGTTGAACTAAGAGCTTCACTACTCCTGTGAAGCCCATCATTTCCTGGTATTAGATATAGACTTTCATTTAATTAATTTTAATACAGTAATTTATTTTTATATTTTCTTCTAATCTTGTCAACCCAATGTGGATTTTGCTTTTAATAAAGTACAGGGTAAGCTACTTAAAGTGAACTAATTGGGCAAAGCCTGACTTGTCCAGCTGATCAGAATGGACATCTGAAAGAAGATGGGCTGGGGGGAGGACGGGCAGCAGGGGGAACGGGAAAAAAAGCATGACGAATTCCTTTCTAGAGTCTATGGGGCAGAGGTAGCAACATGAGCAGGACTTGCCTAGCGTACAGAGTATAGCTGGGACCTGTGCAGAACCCCAGGAGAGAATTTAGAAAATCAATTTCCTTTATAGTTTAACCAGCAGCCCTAGCTATTATGAGAAAACAGGGCAAAAATCATTCTGAGTGATTGAAATGGATTGTAATTCATTCCACAGTCCTATATGTGATTTTTTCCTATGGTTTGTGCCTGGGCAAGACTGCTCTTGAGGACTAGTGTGTGTATATAATCTCATATAGATTCTTAGCTCTACACTTGTATTTTCTATCCTTTAAGAAAACTGCAGATCTCTTATCAAGCGCTCTTGTGTTCCTCTTCAGTTGTGTATTGACCTTGCCCACACTGTCTTGAGTAAAGCACATGCTAGATATTGAGGTTTAAGGAATGCATCCTTGTACTACTTGTATAAGAGAAGTACCCCTCTCTTGAAGTAAGAATCAACTTAGTCCTGTAACCCTCATTAGACTTGGCCTGTACTATTACCCTGGGCAGCAGTTATGGAACTAGACTCCCTGGATTTCAACTCCAACATTCTTGCTTGAGATCATATAGTTTCTTACCTGTAAACTGAGGATATTTCAACATCAGCCTCACAATGTTCTTGGAAGGTTACCTAAGTTTGTATATAAAGGGTTTAGTGCAACTCACAGAAAGTAAGTGCTGTGTGTTAGCTAATATTGATTATTTTTCAGACTCTTCAAACCCAACTATAATAGACTTGAGCAATAGGGGTTTCATCGACTCACGTGATGTAAAAGTACAAAAATAAACCTGGATGCAGATGTACAAATTATTTTTTCCCATCTTCCTTTCTATCTCTCTCCCCTGCTCTCTTGCCTTCCCCGTGTTGGCTTCTCTTTCAGGCAACCCTTCTTCTTGTGCCCTCCTTATCCACCACACATAAAATGGCCAAAAGCTTCCAATTCCCAGAAAACTCTCTAATGGAAATGACAAATTGACCTTTCCTGTACCCTGAAAAAATGTCTGGAACCATGACTCAGTGACGGGCTGAAGGCCTGTACTAGATCTGGAGCCTTCACTGTGACATCTCAGTACTTAGGGTAGACCTGTATCATATCTTATGGAACTCAAGGAACAAGAAAGCAAAATCTCTTTGAATTAAGAGTAGAAAAGTCGTGACTCCTTAAGTATAAGGTATAAGTCTGTTACCAAGTGAAGAGAGATACAACACACAGTTGACAGACCACAGCTAAATCTTCCGTGTGCTAAAATCCTTTATCAGTATGCCCTACAGCATCCTACTGCAGTGGTTTCTGGTGTTATATGTAGTAAGGAAGAGCATTCACCAAAGGATGAGCCCTGTACTCTACAACTATTTTTTATTCTAGTGTACATAATAGATCTGTTGAAATGGTTTTTATTAACATGCACACATACTTTTCTAAAATATACCATTGCACATCTCTTTTTCTTTCTGTGCCCTACTCTCTCTGTCTCTGTCACACACACACACATACACGCACACGCACACGCACACGCACGCACGCACACACACACACACACACACACACATACATACACACACACACACACACACACATTTCTGTTCAGTCAAAGCAGATGAGCCTAAAGGCAATGCATGGGCCAATAGTAGCAGATGCTCTAAGGATACAGTCACCTCTTTTCTTATAACACTATCTATGGAAGCCCATCTTCATCCCCTAATCTTCCTCATCTGTGCCTTTTCCTCCTCTGGTGACCATCTGACCCTTTCAAAACAAGAGAAATCTAACCATGATAACAGGCAAATAAGCAAAGTATGTGATTGAGGGCTAGATGGTGAGTATATGGTGAGTAGGGGCCTGTTCATTCCTGTCTTGGTTGGCTCTATTTACCTAGAAGGAAAAAAGTATCAGCATGAGACAAGGGTAATGAAGGGGTCTTGTGGGTCAGAAGAATTGGAAGGAGGAACAAGGATAGAATGTGTGGGTCATGGCAGAACGTTGTGGTTGTATCTAACATGTCCTCCAGAATGCTCATTGTGTTGAAAGCCTCATTTGCTGGTGTTCTTTTACAATTAAATGGATCATGAGGACTCCAACTCCATCAGTGAATTAATTTGTTGATTGGATCCTGTTTGATGGCATTAGTGATAAATGATGGAAATAGAGGGTAGGTCCTCGCTAAAGAGGATGAATCATAGGAATGTGGCATTGAGAACCATCTCTGATCCAAAGCTCCTTCCTCTTATGCTCTGGCTCTTCCTTTACTCCCTGCCTCCTGTCTCCCATGAAGGGAGCCACTTTGCTCCACTATAGGTTCCCCACTGTAGTGTTGCTGCCTCATCATGGGCCCAAAAGCAATGGGTCCAAATGACCATGGACCAAAAACTCTGACACCATGAACCAAAGCAAACCTTTATACCTTTTTTTCCCCAGATATTTGGTCACAGACACACACACACACACACACACACACACACACACACAAAGACCAGGCAGATTCACTGTGTTTACTTGGCAACAGAAAGACCACCTGAGGATTGAGGTTTCTGGAGGCCAGTGTGTCAGGAACACAGCCTCATGGGAGAGTATTTTGGGCCAGGAATAGAGGGATAAGAAAGGTCAGGAAGATAGGGTTTGGGAAATTGGGATAAAGACTTTGGATTTTCTTCCCAATGAACCCTTGCTGGAAATTATTTAAATTCTTTGCACCTCTGGATTCCACTTCTCATAAAAGAAGGGGAGAATATATAAACTTCACCCTAAAATTTTTGACCCTGAGAGACAGCAAGAATTAATTTTTAAGTGATCATTAAACTAACAGCTCAAATCTCCTGATTATACAGCATTTGTTGAAAAGTAAAATTTCTCACTCATGTATTTCTTTCTTTCTTTCTTTCTTTCTTTTTTTTTTTATTCTTTGAAGAGCTTTTAGCATTCCTCCAATATCTTGATCTTCAAATTGCTCTCCTTTTGGAACTTGTTATATGGATTTAACTCTAAAACTTTTCACTAAGAAAGCAAATAGGGGTCAATTGGGGCTGGGGATTTAGCTCAGCGGCATAAGTGCCTGCCTTACAAGCAGTCCTGAGTTCGATCCCTGGTACCGATAAAAAAAAAAAAAAAACATAGGGGTCAATCATTCAGAGTGTATTTTTTGAGCAGAGATGATGTTCCTACCACTGTGAACATATTTTCAATATTTTTGGAACACTTTGCAAAAATATGAAGGTGAAAAGGTTAAATGCGAGTGTACTGAAATTTGATGGGCAAGTCTGAAACCAGAAATAAATATTCCTTGACTTGTAGATTGATAACAATGCCAAGATTTCTCTTCTGTGAGGATTTTTTCCCTGTTTCTTAGTATTTTCAGGTAAAATCTTTTTCATCTTTTTCCGAGGTTACTGATTATAGCATCATTAGTATAGAAAAAAAGCATTTCATACATCTCAAAGTCTTAAAACATAAAATAAATTGTCCATATTATAGAAAACACACAATTCACAGCTTTTAAATCCTCATGTGAAGATGCTGTAGGGAAATAGTCCTGGAGTAAGTGAGGAATATACTAGACTGAATTGTTTACTATAATTTCAATTTTAAGTGAGTATGCTTTTTATTTATATAATGCTCTTGACAAAATGATTTTCGCAATACAACATGACTATAGATGATTTATTTTGTTTCTTTATGAACATTTAAAGCCTTTTGTATAATAAACATGTATTCTTTTCCTGCTGAAGCTAAAAATCAAATTTATAAAACATCATAATTTTCTGATGTCTAGAGAAAATAGGTTATTGATAAAATATACCAACATTCTTCTCTCCCAATAAAAAGATTCTCCTATTTCCCCACAGATCACAATCTGCAGACAAACAAAGGTCAACCTAACTTAGAGGACAAGCTCCTTGACCCACTTTATAGAGGCATTGTTGTGGTGGTTGCCATAAATTTAATTTCTATAAAAATGATACACAGATAAAGAACTGTCTTGTTTAATTTTCTCTCATTGTTAAGACAAAATATCTGACACTCAAAATTAGGGAAGAAAGGGTTTATTCAGCTTACGATTTTTGAGAGTTTCAGTCCATACTCAGCTGGCTCCATAGCAGGGTGGCCTGGCATAGGGACAGCCCCCATGGCATCAGCAGGTACCAAAGGTGACAACAGCAAAATGGAAAGAGTGAAAAGCACCCCTTTCTTCCCTCCTTTATATTGTATGCTAGCTACCTGTCCCTGGGTAGGAGCAGCACTCACACTGCCACCCCCAGTGCTAAACAACAAACCAATCACAAACACTAGACTCAGCCACCTTTGAAAGTCCTACCCCCATGACCTCATGAGGCTTTAGGGGGACATTTAAACACAAATCATTACATTCCCTCCATCTACGCTCCCAAAGACTTATGTACATTCTTTATGCAAAAGACATTTAATCCATCTCCAGGAGTTGCCAAAGTCCTAACAGTTTCAGCACTGCTGAGAAGTCCAAGTCCCAAGTCTCCTTCAAGATCTCAGGCAAACACTCGGCTGTGAGCACCTGTACAAATGAAAACAAAATTAAACACTTCCAACATTCAATGATACAAGATAAACATTACCACTCCAAAAGGTACAAGCAGGGGTATATGAAGAACCGGAATCAACATAAGTCCAAACCCCAGCTGGACAAACATTATGCCTTGCAGTTGCATGTGGAATACCCAAAGGAATCTGTGGCAAGTTGTGAGCTCCAAAGGCCTTGTATGGTTTTGCCATTATAGCACTTCTGGTGGTTGTAGCTCCCATGGCTTCTTTCTTGGGCTGGCTTTGTTCTCTTCTTATAGCCTTCAGTAGATAATCTGTGTTCCTGGCTTTTCCAAACTTCTGAATTCTCCACTGTATCTTTAGCTTCACATTCATAGCTTCACACACTGCCCTCTCAGGGGCACACTGCCTGAACACTTAGGCCTTCTAAAATTGGGGTGGAAGCCTTTTTAACCTCAGAATTCATTCATTCTACATGCACTTAAAATCAGCACCATGTGGATACTACCAAAGTCAGCGGCCAGCTGGAGCAGTAGCCAGGCTTTCCTCTCTCTTGACTGTAGGAGTTGAGTGCCTGGATCACTGGGCACTCTGAATCTCATTCTGAGGAGCAAATTCTCTATGTTGCCAACATTGTGGAACTTGGTGTGGCCATCACCATTTTGAAACCTCATGTGGCCACCATTCTGGAAAATAGTAAGATTGTTGCCATTC